>NW_026526654.1:635138-703343 GCF_024362965.1 Panthera pardus
AACTTTAGGGCATGCAGTTGTGCGTGGGAAAAGTCCTGGTTGTCCCGGGCGGGGGTTACGGCTCTGGTTTTTAGTCTGTTTCTTAGTGTTGTAGCTTCTGAAGTTTTTCTCATGGAGCGAAGATGTCTCTTTTGGAGGCACATTTCTCATAGGTGTGAGTGGCTGAGGTCACCGTGGCTCCAGGTCAGCCAGGAGGCCCGACCACCTGCAGACTCGGGGGACCCCTGGGGTAGTGCCTCCCCTGCCCCACTCCCTGGTGCCTCTTTCAGGGTCTGCCGAGTGGAGGGGTTGAGGCCACAGGCCCCAGAAAAAACCCCAGCGAGGGGCCAGCAGCCTGCACACAGGCGTATCTGGGGAAGCCCGTTCTATGCAGAAGGCCGAGAACTTGCTCGTCTTCATTTACCGAAAAGCACTTTCAAGCGCTGTAAAGACTAAACTTTGCCGCAGCTTGAGCTCTGCCAGTGGGAGTGGTGGCCTCACAGCCAGCACTCACATGCCGTGTCAGACGTGGCGGCTCAAAAGTGAGTGCACTGTGGGAGGCCTGCACTCTGGTGGGTGCCCTGCCCTGAACTTGAACTGTGTTCAGTTACTGGCATCTCCCACCATCCGCGGCCTCTGCTGTGCCGATGGCTGGGCTCTTGGGGGTCTGAGACCCTGGTCAAGCAGCCTGTCGTCTGCCCTGGGTCTCTGGTGGCATGTTGGCCTGGCCCAGGGTAGCGCTGTGGACAGTGGTGGCTGGCAGGCCTGGGCACAGGATTCCCTGGGATGTGGTTCCAGGTGGAGGTTAGCACGCAGAGCTGTGCGGGCCCCAGCCCGGGACTGCCCACAGGCGGGTGCTGGTGTGCAGGGCCCATAAGGGGCAGCCGCTCTCCCCTCCCCCGCCCGGCCACCGGCCTCCAGCACCCTCATTCCCTGCGGCCCCTCATCCTGGGCCCCATCTCCTCTCGCCCGCCTGTGGTCAGACAAAGCTGCCAGGATCAGCGTCCCTATCATCCCCAGGGACTCTTTGCTCCTGAAGATCGCTCCGCATGGTGTGTTGGGCCAAAGGGGGTACGTGTTGAGGACATGGAAGCCCAGGTAGTCAGGCTGGATGTAGGAATGACCCAGACCAGAAGTTGGCCCTGCCCTGGCCACGGGGGCCTTCTCTGCAGGGTGTCCCCAGCTGGCTGTGGGGGCCCCGGGCCTTCTCTACAGGGTGTCTGTAGCTGGACCCGCCCTGCCCCCCATTGGCTGTGGGGGCCCCAGGGTGGGGCCGGCCCTGGCTTTATGAGGCGCCTTGGGCTCCATCATTGCCACGGCAACTGGGCCTTTGTTGTTTCTCAGGCCTGGGCCGAGTGAGACTGTGATCCTCAGTCCTGCCTGGACTGTTAACCAGGAAGGAAGTGGAGCGGGTTCTGTCTCCCAGTGAGGTAGGTGTCTCCTGCTTCTACTGTGACCAGAGAACTCAGAAGCACAACCTGTGCGCATCCCCAAGCAGGACACAGAATGAAATAATGATTCAGGGGCTGTCAGGACCTGTGTCAGGTTTCAGAAGGTCACGTTTGCCAGGCTATGATATCATAAACACGCAGGTGCGCCCAGGACGCCCTGTTCAGAGAGCATGGTGTGACGGTGTCTGTCTGGCAGGGGGCAGGGTCACCGTCCACAGTCACACTGGGCCAGTGCAGCAGCCTCTGCTCGAAGCTTCTGTGAGTCGGCCATGTTTGTGTTGGGGACATGGAGGTGACGACGGCCTTGTGGGAGCATTGCGGCTCCAACACATCTCACACCAAAACCTGGACTAAACCCTTAGGAGTAACGAAAAACGAATGTCAGGAACTGAGCTTGGGCTAAGAGGGGACCCAGGCCCCACCGAGTCTGCCCAAGAGGGAGATCGTTAGGTTCCTTTCCTGCAGGCTGAATCCAGGGGAACAGTCCTGGCATTTGCGGAAGGAGTAGACGGGGGCCTGGCTCAGATCTGGTGGGGGTGGGGGGGGTGGTTAGGAGGTCGTCTAGGGAGTGACACCAGCACAGGCTCCAAAGGCAAGAGATGGCCATCGGCGGAGGGGGTGGGGAACGACGTGGCTCCAGGCCGAGGAAATAGCACGAGAAAGGTGAGGAACGAGAAATGAGTCGAGAAATCTTGCGTGCCTATGCTGTGTGTGTGTGTGTGTTTGTGGTGTGTGTCTATGTTGCGTGTGTGTCTTGTGTGTGTGCTGTACGTGTGGTGCATGTGTATGTCTCTGTGGTGTGTGTTCCACATGTATATGCGCTCTATGGTGTATGTGTGTGGTACGTCATGTACGTGGTATGTGAGGTGTGTTGCGTGTGCACGTGTGTTCCGTGTGTGGTGTGTGAGCGTGAGCACGTGGATGGACGTGTCCGCACGGGTGTCTTGTGCACACACGGAGCCCACGTTAACTGTGCCGTCTGGTCTCAGCAGGAGTCAGGAGCCCGTGCGTTTGTTGGTAACTGTGTATTTGTCCTGGTGAGAACTGCTGGAATCTTCTGAGACTGAAAAACCGAACCAGAAGATCCAAGGGGGTGTTGGAGCCGAACACCTGCCCCACCAGGGGGCCCGGGGCGAGGCCCCTGCTACCACCTGCAGCTGTTCTCTCCAGACCCCCCGGCTCACCAGAGCCCACGTGACTATGGAGCCTGTGGGGCCCGACTTTGGTGGCGCCCACCACAGCCACTCCTGGTGACTGGGTAAGTGTGCACCTCCCGCTGCGGCTACTTGGGCCGTGTGCGTGGTTGTGACCTCACACTCATGGTGCTGTGGTCCTGCCCCAGGGACCAAGGCTGCGCTCACCCTCCGTGGAGTGTTGCTCTTGGTGCCACTTTGAGATTGGCTGCAGGGAAGCTTTCGGGGGGCCTCCGAGGAGTGCTACTGCGGTGCCCCCACACGTGCACTCTCGGTCCCATGTTCCTGTGACACTTTGGCTGTCTCTGTTCGGGTTCAAAGTACTTTCAGAACTTGAAAACTCGCTCTGTTTCAAGTTTTACCAAATCCAATGCCAGCTGCAACCTCAGTGTTTCCACATGTCAGTGATACCATTTCTGTCCTGGGAAGCCCCGTAGGATGTGGCCCACCCTTGCCTTCCTCGGGCTCCTGGGCTGACATGCGCCCTCCCGTGCCTTCCCTGTGCCCTCGTGTCCTCTCCGCACCCCCTCGTTCCTTCGACAAGATAAGTGCTGTCTCCACTGCCATCCTCCATGGCACTTCCAATTTCTCCCACGTCCCTGCTTCACCTCCCTGTGCCAAGGTCTGTGGTTACACCCTAGAGTCCAGCTCCCCGTTTTATGGGGTTTGGTTTTCAGAAGCATCCTTCCCATTGGCCGGTACTTCCATCCAAATGTTGTTTTCGTGCGGGAATTGTGTCGTTTGTAACACAGGGTGCCTTTCTGTGCTCCAACCCCCGGGGTGCTGGCCTCGCCGTCCATGTGGGATGGTCTCTGTGGTCCCCCAGGGGTCTCACTGATCAGGTAAGCCCTGCCTGGCCCCACACCCCGAGAAGAGTGGCAGAAATCCGCCCTAATGAGGCAAAGTCCGCAGGACCCTCGGCTCTGCCGGGGGCAGCTGTGATGTGGCTCACCTTCTCCAACGGACTGACACCTGGCCAGAAGTGGCCACGGCTCCCTCCCAGCCCCTCAGCTCGACCTGGGTGTCCCCAGAGTGCCCAGAGACCCCAGAAGCCCCTTGGTCAGCAGGCCTTTGTTCTGGAGCAGGATCGTCCTCAAGGGAAACTTGCAGAAGATTTCCTGAGGATTTCAGCACACAGAAGTGTCGCGTGGTCATAGGGTCTGCTTTTCCTGCAACCTTTTCCTCGGTGTCCCTGGGGGTGGGGGTGGCCCTCCACCTGTCTTGCAGATGGATCTGTGCAGCTGGTGCCAGAGAGGGGCCCTGCGGGAAGCCAGCAGGAAACCGGCCTCGCCCCGCCACTGGTCCAGAGTGAATGGCTGGTCGTGGCCCCTGCACACCTTCCAGGTGGTGGCCTGGATCATACTGTTCATCTTGGCCTTCACCAACTTCTGTATCTTCGTCCCCTTGCTGCCACCTAACTGGAACTTGATCATGTATGGTGTATCCTTCACTGTGGGAGCAGTGCCTGCTGTCCCAGGGAGGCTCCCCGCGGGCCCTGCCCCAGATCTGGCTCGGGGCCCTGCCATGCCTACCAGCCCCCACACCTGAGTCACCCACGGGTCCGCACCCTGTTCTGCGACCCCACTCCCCCTCTTTACCCCAGACACCTGCCATGGCCACGCTGCCTGAAATCTTACGTTTGTTCTCTGTGTGGCTCACTGGCTTGGGGCTGGGGCTAAAAGCACAGGAGTGTCTGCTGCTTGCCTGCTGTCAGTGCAGGGAGAGCACGCCTGGGGTCCAGGGTCTTTGGGGTGAGGCAGGCAGCCTGGACGACAGGAAAGGGTCGCAGAGGGGTCACAGGGCTGGCTCAGAAACTGAAGGCTGAGTCCCAGGGATTCACATGGCGTTCGTTCTCAGGGTCTGGGGTGCCCCATGCAGGCCCCACTTGTCTGCAGGTCTGCAGTGGGGTGGGTCAGGCTGGCTGGTGGGGGAACCACGCCAGGGGTGCAAGGAAGACACCGATTATAACCGTGTCCCTTCTTGCAACAAGTGAGTCTGGTGGAGGGTGTTGGCCGGGCCTGGAGTGGCCGAGGCCAGAGAGAAAACCTGCCAGCTGCTAGGAGCCACACAGTGGGGACTGTGAACCCCGTGGTGGCCTTGAAAGGAGGTTCCAGACATGTCACCAGAGTAGGCTTCAGGCCAGGTAGGCAGGCATCAGGGACGCACTTGGGGCTGACGGGCAGGCCCCGTGGTGGAGCGTGGCAGGTGCAGCCGAGTGCTCCTCCCCTGGCCAGGCGGGCATCGCCAGCCTAGCCCCCTCCTCACACCTCACTCTGTGAGTGACGGACCTCAGTTCTGCCAGCGCATCCGTGCTCCGGGGGCCACCGCTGGCCAACCCCACCAGTGAGCCTGGGCGTCCCCCATGACCTGATGTGCAAGCCTGCTGCCCCCTGCCCAGCGCCACGCAGCCCCTGATCTGGCCGGCCTCCCCCTGTGGGGCCCTCAGGGTGTCTGATCCAGCGGCACAGAGCCGGGAATGTGGGTCCTGTGTGTCTGAATGCAGCTGCCCCACTTCTAGGCCTGTGGCCCAGGGTTGGCGACGCTAGGTGGGGCCTCCAAAGCCAACATCCCACGCCCCACATCACCCCGTGTAACTTGTGTCTTTCACACACAAGAGGATGGGCAGAAGTCGGCCAGCCTTGTAGATTTCTCCACTGGTCCCCAAAACCTGCTTTGTCGGGTTTTTTAAATCCAGAATCCAGTCACAATTCACGCTTTGCATGTGGCAAGGGGTCTCCTCTCTCTGTCCCAGCACAAAGGCCTGCAGTGCCCGACCCACGACTTCCTGGTCAGAATGGCACTCTCACTGGGACTCACACCACAGCGAAACATCTCCCAGTTCTGAGAGGGAGCCCTCTCTCGTTCTGGGACCAGAAGCCCTCAGTGTCGGCAGGGGCCAGCTCCGGGGAGGTTCCTGGCCTCCTTGCAGCCTCCAGCTTCCCCTCTATCTGTATCCTAACCTCCATCCCTGACCGTGGGTTTGTTTGCGTTCTGGGTTCTAATCCGTTGTCTCCCTTCTCCCTTCGCTGTGGCTCAGCCTGTTCTGGGGCCTTCTCGAGCTGCCTCATGTCCTCTGTGCAGGGAGCACTCTGAGAACTCACCTGCTTTTGGGCCCAGAGGGCGCCCTGAGCTCACTTGCACACCCTTTCTCCCAGGAGCCCCTGGCTGGCCCCAAGTCTCAGGTTCTGGCTGGCTTCCTTTCCCCCAGGCTCCGAAGCGCTTGGCCACCGGGGGGGCGCCAGCGTCATTCGGCGCTGCAGGGGCTGCTGCCCCAGGAGGGAAGGCAAGGTCTCGGTTGCACCTCCAGAAGACAAAGCAGAGGAGGCGGACCCCTGGTTCCCTGCTGACCTCAGAGGCCAGCTTCCCCCACCGCCCTGCCCCTGTGAAGGGCCCAGAGGGTCCCTGTGCTGAGGGATTGGCCTCTGATGTGACCCGTCTTAGTCCCAGGGCCTGCGCCATGGCCAGGCAAAACCCCTGGTTAGGTTAGCCTCAGTGACTGCAGGGCTGGTGGCGGGTGGTGGGAGCTCTGGGGGGCGCCTCACCCCTTCCTGCCGCAGAACCTGAAGGACCCGAAAGGAAGGTCAGGAGGGCATGTGTCCTGGGCTGGCGGAGCTGTGTTTACCAAACACAGATTGTCTCTAAGGGATGAGGCCTCGAGGGCAGGGCCTGGCCTTCTGCATCTGGAGACCTCCTACCCTGTCCCTTTTACTTTTGTTATTATCTGCAACCTGAGAGACACCCATAACCAGGGCATCTGAATGTGGGGGCAGAACTTTGGTGTGGTGCCCACCTGCTGACACTTCTCAGCCAAGTGGCTGATGGTGTGAACGGCCAGGCAAAACGCGGTGGCCTTTTGCTCACCCGTGTCACTCCCACGGGTGACCTGTCATGAACCTGTGTTCGTGCTTAAGAGGGCTTGCCTACCACATGGCAGGGGGCTGCCCCTCTGTTCCTGGGGAACACGTCCTGGGAGTGGCCTGGCCACGGCACCTGCAGGGTTGGGACATGTGGGGAAAATCAGGCTCAGGTCAGGGGCCTTGCTGCCTCCAGTTTGAAGCTATAGTGTAGACCACGCTGCCCCTACATTGTCTCCAAGGGCCCCAACGCCTCAGTCCCTCCCCCATACTTTGCCTGCCTATTTCTGATGCGACAGAGGAAGGGGCCTTCCTGTTGCACCTCTTGTCCTGGGCCGGACCCCTCTGCTCAGGACCTGCTCCCGCTGCCCCAGTAACCACACAAACAGTGCTTGCCTCCAGCCAGCGCCTCAGGCTTCAGGGAATAGGTGCAGGGAGATGGCATACCAGCACTGTGTTGGTGTCTCCAGCTGTGATGGCAAAGCCTGACCAGACCCCTGACCACCCGGCCACGGCCCCATACCCTGAATGGGACAGCAGAGCAGGGGAGGCTCAGGCCTTACCCAGCCCTGCAGGGTCCGGTGGCCACAGGAAGGGCCTTGGTGTCACCACAACCCTTATGTGGCACTGAGGGATCTGGTCAGTCTCGTGCCCCCGTGCAGGTCCCCCAGGGCCCGGCTGGTTCTCAGCCACCCTTCCACTCACCCCTGGCCTGGGCACCAGCTTCCTGGGCTGATCCTCGTGGCCCTCAGCTCATTCTCATCTGCCCTCCTCCTGCCCTCCTCCCCCAGCAGGGCTGGGTCCCCATCGCCTCCATGCCTTCATCTGGCAGCCTGAGCCCTGGGTCTGCACGTGGTGCCTAGAGGCTGGAGGGCGAGGGAGGAATGAGCGATTTGGGCCAGAAGCAGCCTCCCACTCAGGCTAGTGCATTGTGGAGGCAGGACCCCGCCTGTCAGCTCCAGGCTGTTCAGAGGCGGAAGCAGAGGCTGCTGGCAGGTCTGAGGAGGACCCCCCCAAAGGGCTTCCCACAGGACTGAGCAGTAGCCCCAACCCCCTGCTCCGAACCCCCACCCCTGTCAAATCCCGGCAGAACCCCGTGCACCCATGGCCTCGCCTCCCAGGCTGGGTCATTTCCCCCTACCACACCCGGGAACCCAACCTGTAAACCCTGAACCCTCCCATTCAGCACTGGTCCTGGGAAGCAGGGCAGGGCTGACAGGGAGGCGGCTTCCACCTCTTCTGTTTGGTTTCCAAGGGGACAGACAGTGTGTTGGTCCCGAAGGGGAAGATGAGGGTGGGAGCCCGGGGACTGGTTTTACCCTGGGTGCCACGGCGGGAGTGGGTGCCAGAGAGCCTGAGGGGCCTAGGAGCGAGGAGAGACAACAAGATGGGACCCAGACAGACCGTGCAGACTGGCCGTGTGAGCCCTCCCTGCTCCCCTCCTTCATTTTTTGATGATACACCGTCTTCTTCCCCCGACGCACGTGCTCTGAGCATCTCTGCTGCCCAAAGAACCCTCACGACTTCGGCACCCAGCGTGGTGGCCGCTGGCCCCTGAAGGCCTTCCCTTGCTGCCTTGGTGAAGCGCGGGGTCCACACCCTCAGGCCGTAAGCAGGTGCCTCCAGGGTCCTGCTTCTAGTTTGAGCGGGCACCTTCGCCGTGTTGACCAGGCCTGCCTGCATGTTCCTTGACACACTCACGGCCAGGTGACTGGTGGGCTTTTCTGTTTCCACTTCGTGGTCCACTTGCTTGGAATTTCCATCGATCCTGCTGAAACCAACGTACGGCTCAAGAAATACTTGGAGTCCATACCCACTTTTGACCCATCAAAACACACGCGTGTCATCGAGAACCAATATTGCCACCTGTGTGAGGTCGTCGTGTAAGTGCCCAGGGTGTGGGAGCAGGCAGCCCCGAGGGCACGGCCCCTGCCGTGTGGACCCATCCCCTCTCCGTGCTGTGCACAGGCAGGTCTCCTGCCCCGGCCTTTCTGTTTTCACGCAGCTGACCGGTGCTGCTTTCCTTGAATGACCAGCAGTGGCCCTGAGACATGCAGGACCCCTCACCCATCTAAGGGCTCGGATGAGTCCCAGCCCCCCCACCGGAACCCCACCTGGGCTAGTCAGAGCCCTGAGGGCTCAGCAGGCAGCCTGGGAGGGAGGCCTGTGGCTCAGGATGGGAGCTGGTGGCACAGTGTGGCAGGCGTGGCTGAGGGAAGATAACCCGCCTGGGGCCTGGTCTTCCCTGCCACCTGTCTCTCCTTTCTGACCCTGTCTTCCTCCCGCACAGGCTGCTCATGTGAATTCTTCCTTCTAGGAGCCAGAAGGCTAAACACTGTGGGGCCTGCAACAAGTGTGTCTCTGACTTTGACCACCATTGCAAATGGCTTAACAACTGTGTAGGGGGCAGGAATTACAGGTGAGGGGCTGGAGGGGGAGGTCCGGGAGGGAGGGGCAGAGTCCTGGGGGAGGGAGAGGGAGACCAAGCAGGGAAGAGGGAAAAGGGCATTGCAGGGGCCGGGGGTGGGGAAGGGAGGAGGGACCTCGAAGTGGGGAGGGGTGAGGTCCCGGTGGAGAGAGAGGAGGTCCTTGGCAGGGGGGAGGGGTGGGGTGCTAGGGAAGGAGAAGGTGAAAGGACTGGGGGAGGGAGGGGGATTGGTCAGGGGGAGGGGTGAGGGGGCCTGGAGAGAGGGGTCCTGCAGGCTGGGGGCCTCATGGGTAAGAGGGTGGGGGCCACAGGCAGTGGGGGGAGTCACGTGCTGTCCCCAGCACAGCGGTCCTTAACGTCTTTCTGTTCTCCTTGTCTGGCTCTGAAATGTGTTGGCCTGGAGCCCCTTCCAAATGTGGAGGCCCAGCCCCATCCAGAGGGGCTCAGGCTGAGCTGACTTGTCCTTGACCTGCTCGCTGGCCTGGACCCGGGCGCTTTCTCCTGGGAGGCCATCAGAGCACAGAGGATGTGGGTCGAGGCTGCACTGGGAGCAGGTGTTCAGTCCTGCACGGGCTTTGCCAGGACCCCATGTGCTAGGGCCCAGGCTGTGAGTGGCCAAGAAAGTCGCAGGGGCTCCCCCAGCTAGTTCAGAGTGGCCTTCGCCGGCTCATGGCGCTGCAAGGGGTTCCACTGCTCACCCACCACTCATAGCAGGTGTGCTCCGTGCAGCCTGGTCATGGAGCGTCATGGTCTGTGCTCTGTGCAGCCCAGTCCAGGAGCGTTGTGGTCTGTGCTCCGGGCAGCCTGGTTTAGGAGGGTTGTGCTCCATGCAGCCTGGTCCAGGAGGGTTATGCTCCGGGCAGCCCGGTCCAGGAGGGTTGTGGTCTGTGCTCTGGGAAGCCTGGTCTAGGAGCGTCGTGGTCTGTGCTCCGGGCAGCCCGGTCCAGGAGCGTCGTGGTCTGTGCTCCGGGCAGCCTGGTTCAGGAGGGCCATGCTCCGTGCAGCCCAGTCAAGAAATGCTCCACTTGTTCAGGCTTCAAAAGCGTTGCTGCTTTGAGCAGAAGGAAATGCAAAGCCGTCATCATTAGAAAAGTCAAATGAGAATTTGACAAATTTCGCCCTCTCCACTACAGAGGAGGAGCCCCAGGCCAGCTGGAGTCGGGTGGGGGGGGCTGCCTCCTCATGGTAGCAGGGCTCTCTTCTCTCCCCCAGATGCTCCTCTTAAGGTCTTGGTGCCACAGGCTGGTCGCCTTGAGGTCTGGTCGGCTGTCTGGGATGGGCGAGGGTGTGTGGCCCTGCCACTGAGGAGGACCAAGCTGACCGGGCCCCACAGGGCACACAGGGTGGAGTTCCGAGGTCCTGACAGTGGCCTCCGGGCACAAAAGGCTGCAGAAGTTCCTGGTGGGGACGGCTGGGCCCCAGGAGCCCTCCTATCCACTGGGCAGTGGCAGCAGCAAGGAGTGTGTGCAGAAGTGAGGGAGGGCACCATGTGCGCGGGGGTCTTGGTGAGGGCATGGCCACCCCTGTCCACGTGGAGTCCCAGACTCCCTCCTGTCCCTTCCACCGTCAGGCAGAGAAAGCAAGAGGAAATGACTACATTTACAAGACGAGTTGGCCAAAACAGTTGGCAAAGTGTGATAAGCTCCTGAGAGGACGTGCCTTCACAGGGGAAGTGCCCGGACTGGGCGCTGAGGCACCACAGACGCAGGAGTCAGAGACGACAGCGACGTTTCTGGCCCCGAACATGCAGTTGGACAGGCTTTGGCCCTCACCCTGCCGGGAGGGCCGCCTCTGGCCTGGTGCCAGCAGCACCGGATGGCCGAGGGCCTTCTGCTGCGGGGTGGGCCCGTCGGCTGGAACAGCTGCACCGCACACCACAGGTTCCCTGGGAACCAGAGCCAGGTGTGGGGCCAGGTTTGTGCCCCCTGCACCTCGGGGACACACAGGACACGTGCCCTCCAGGGCCTTTGACAAGGGGCCACAATGCAGGCTGCCCTCCACATCCACATGACCCTTTGAGGACATTCTCGTTTTAGCTCTCTGCCTAAAGATGTGTTAAAAAAACAAAAACAAACCTCAAGATGTTCTGGAAAAGAATAATGGAGTCAGATAAATTTCAGCTGGATAAAAGACACTGCTGAAGATTGAAAATGCTAAAGAAACAGTTTCCTTAAATATCACCACGGTAGAAAGCCCAAAGGAAGACCTTGCAGCAGAAGATTATTCCAAGAATTGCTGACCAGAATTTAATTTTTTGATGGTTAGATTGTTCTCTGTGTCCTGAGCACAGGCAAGAGGACAGGAGTGATTCTGGTCTAATGCCAAAGCACAAGATGTCACTTGTGCACAGAAGTGTGCACAGGCCCCGGGAGGGTGTGTGGAGATGATGCACTGTGGGCCGCTGGCCGGCCAGGCGCCTGTCCCAGCACCCCTGCTTCCCCGACCTGCTGGGCTTCCATGCTTCTGGATGAAGCACAGCACCCAGGATCCCATGCAACATGGGGGGCACGGGTGGTGGTCCTGATCCCGACCCGGCAGAGCCCTGGTGAGCAGTGGCGGCGTGTGGAGGAAGCTGCGGGCAGCCCGACCCGCCTGGAGCCTCCGTGTACCCACCTGGGAGCCAGGCCAGGCCCTTCTCACTGCCGCGTGGGGGTGGGAGGGGGGCACAGAAACTGGAGGTGCCCTCAGGGCATCCCCTGGGGAGCTCGGGTGCCAGGAGACAGGAAGAAGGCTGGGCCTTGGGTTCAGGGTCAGGGGCACCTTGCCCAGCCCTGAGTCTGGCTCTGCCCCCCGCAGGTACTTCTTTTGCTCTTTGGTCTCCGCCTTGGCCAGCCTGCTCTGCCTGATCAGCATCCTGCTGTACATCTTCATCCAGTACTCAGTCAACCCGGAGGTGCTGCGCACTCATCCCCTCTATGAAGGTACGGGGCGGGGGGCCCTCTCTGGCGTTGCTTTCTCTCGGGTCACTCGTGGTGGTAGCCTCTCCCTCCAGCTGTCTTTCAGGGAAAGCTCTCCTTCTGGGGGACGTCAGTCTGGCCCGCCCCTAGCTGGGTGAGGTGTGGGGCCGGGCAGGAGGGCAGCAGTCCCCCAGGGACCAGAAGGCAGGTTTGGGGCCCTGTGCCCATCACCCAGTAGTTGGTCTTGGCAGGGAGCAGGGTGGGGCGGGAGGGCAGGGCTGCCTGGGGAAGGTGCTGGGTGGTGTGTGGCTGCAGGTGTCTGCTGAGCGGCTCCAGGAACCTGGCCTTGGGAACACATGTGCCTCAAAGGTCTGTCCATCACTGCACAACCCCGGGCCTGTGACCGTGACCTTATTTGGAGAGAGGGTCCTCCCAGATGTGATTAAGGATCCTGAGATGATCATGGGTTACCTGGCAATGTGTGGGATCCTGGATCCAGTGAAAACATCCTTATAAGAGACTGGAGGGACATGGCCACAAGCCAAGGGGTGCCTGGAGCCCCAGAAGCTGGAAGATCCAAGGACAGATCCTCCCCCATGGCCTCGGAGGGAGACGGGCCCTGCAACACCCTGACTTCGGGGCTTCATCTCTGCTGTTGAAACTGCCTGGTCTATGGCCATCAGTCACAGCAGCCCTGGACACTGACACAGGGAGAACCCCAAGCGGAGCACCTCATGTGTCTGTCCTGAGTGTTTGGGGACCTCAGCCCTCAGGGTTCAGAGCAAAGCTTCCTTTCCCGGTCCAGGCCTCTCTCCAGAGCATGTCACGGCCATGCCCTCTTCCTGGAAGGGCACCATGCCCTGTGCACCTTCATCCCAAGGCCTTCAGTGCACCTGGGCTGGATGAGCCCTGGTGGGATGGGCTATCTGACCTGCACCTGCTCTGGAGTGCATCCTGGATATTTCCATGGTAAAAGGGAACAGTGGGAGTCTCAGCGAGACCCGGCCCTGCTCAGCAGAAGAGCCGCCTGCGCTCTGCACACAACCAGCTGGAGGCCTCCGCCTGCCATCCTTCCTGACATTCCCCACACATGGCCTGAGCAGAGGGGCTGGCCGGTGACTGCCGCCTCAGAACAGTCACCGGTGGGCACTGGGGATTCCCTGCGAAGGTCCTCCCGGCCACGGGGCCTCTCATTGCCCCAACACACTCTGAAATGCGGCTCACACATGGTAAGCAGCAGCCTCAGCGCACCCGAGTTCCATAGCACGTGTCCTTACTTCCTTCCAATGTGGGCGTCGGCTGGGCCCTCGCTGCCACGCGCTGGCAGAACAGAGGGCAGCCTGGTCTCCGAAGGTGCTTCTTTCTGGGAACTTGCTCGCTCCAGAACCATCGTGGATGTGCTGCACATGAATGCCTGATGACTGAGGCAATCTCCTGGGTTTGCTGTTCCAGAAGATTCCATGGGGCTGCTTACCCGCCAGTTCCCTGGGGCACTTTGGTCTCATTGGTGGGAATTCATCAAGACATCACCGGCTAAGGGGACAAGCATGTGGCCAGCCACCCCATGGTACATCCAGCCTCATGCACACTGCACTGCAGCCCCCAAGGCACACAGCGGGCCTGGCAGCCACTTTCCATGCCACGTAAAGGACTGGAATCAGTACCTCCCAGACTCTGTGGTGGGATGAGAGCATTTCAGCTGGATTCCATTTCCATGGGCCTGCCTGCAGATTCCTCAGTGCTTTCCTCACACCGAAGTTTGGAAGTGTCAACAGCCCTTGGGGCCCAGATGGCCAAGTCCTGGAAATGTCCCAAGGCGCTGGCTACTGCCTTGCAGTTCCCTGTGAGGGCGGCTGACTGAGAACGGGGAGGGCCTGGCACAGTGGCATGGCCCTTGGGACAGGGTGGGGGTTCAGCCAGGCAGGGGGTCAGGCTCTGCAACCCGGACCCTTAGTTATCCTCTCCCAGCCTCACCTTCCAGACCCGTAAAGTGGGGCTGTGACACCCACCTCAGTCAGGGGGCTGCAAGGGCACCTGGGTGAGGTAGGGCACACACTGGGGTGGGGGAGGGGCTTCCTTGGGCTGCTCACCCTCCCCCACCTCCCAAGGAGGGGCTGGCCATGCCCCAGGTGCCGGATGCATGCATGTCTCCCTTGCCTCCGCAGGTGTCTCCAAGGACACTTGGCTGCTGTTCCTTCCTTTTTTCCCTGTAAAGACGAAGGCCCTGGTGGTCCTGGGCATTGGGGTGTTCGTCCTGCTGCTGTCTGCCCTCAGCTTCCTGCTGCCTGGATACCTGTTCATCTTCCACCTCTTCTTAAGTATGTGTCCTGACCCCCACTCCAGTCTTTGTCCCTTGCGTTCCCACATGGCCCAAGACAAGGTCTGCCGGCCCCTGCTAGAAACGAGCACATCAGACAAATGACAGGAAGAGACACCCCTAGAGGGACAGCAGGGCTCATTCTGCTCTGAGGCCTGCAGAGGACACGAGAGGGACTAGGAGTAAGTTAGATAAGGGAGCAGAACATGCGAGGCAGGAACAGGCACCATTAAAAAAAGAACAGGGGATTTAGAGAAGCACCAAGTCCTAACAATGAAAAATAGTGAGCCAGCGACAGGGTATCTGCTGACCCAGCTTGCTGCAGGGACACTGGCCGTTTCCTGGAGTCCACGCGGCACTGCGTGCAGCAGGCCCCACCACGCAGTGGCCCAGGGGAGGGCATGAATTCTCTCTGTGGCTTCTGCAAGGGAGAAGGTGGCAGCGGGGGCCCTATGTGGCTGCCAGAGCGGGTCTGGCACAGGGAGTGTCCTCAGCAGAGCCAGGGCCGGAATCAGCACCCGGAGCCAGAGGTGGGTCAGCCCAGGCCCTTATCCTAAAGCTTCCACTCACTGGCCAATGGGGACAAGGGTGAATTTGGGGACAGTGCCCCAGCTGCAGCATACAGTACAGCCAGCAGGTGGCAAGCTGGGCAGGTCCAGAAGTCCACTGCGGCCACTCAGGACAGACGGATGTGAGACTGGAGAACAGGTCCACGGGACAGATGGCCAATGGGAGATCCAGGCACAGGGACCAGAGGGCCCCAACCCAAGCAACAGGGAGGCTGGTGGTGCCACACTCACTGTGGGGGTAGGGGAGGGAGATGCACACGGAGCTTATGGCTCAAGGTGCTGTTTACAGGGTATTTGGACAGCAAAGCACAGACTTCCAGAAAAAGTTGGGATATTAGCTATTGTTATAATAAACTTACCCTGCTTGAAGTAACAGAGTTATCACCTTGCAGTCTCTGTGGGTCATGGGTTCAGCATAGCTTAGCTGGGTCCACTGGCCCTGCTCGGCCACAAGGCTTCCGCCAGGTGTGAGGAAGGGCTGTGGTCTCATCCGACTGGGACCCACGTTTAGGTTCAACACCAGGGTGTTGGCAGGCCAGTTCCTGGCCTCAGTTCCCCGTGAGTTGTTGGCTGGTGCCTCCTCCCACCAGGACACTCCAGCATGAGGGGGCAGCCGGCCTTTTGTAGCCCAGTCATGGAAGTGACGCCCCTCACCTCTTGTGCAAGGCGCTGGGGCCACCCACTCTCCAAGGGATGGCGTGACACAAACACCCTGAGGTGGGGGGTAGGGGCTGCTGGGGGGCCTGTCAGAAGCTGTGGGCAGCTGGATGCCTCTTTGAAGTTTGGGGGAAGGACATCCTGACACTGCAGCACGAGTGGAGTGCAGCATTGGTGAGGGCAAGACCTCCCAGGAAGATGCACAGATGTCTGGTACCAGCAGCAGGGGTGTGGGGAAAGCCGCCTCCACACAAGCGGGGGACAGAGCATCCCAAAGACCAGGGGCCCCGGGCTGCTGTGTTGATGCCTAGTGTCGCTGGAGGGGACACGGCAGACACTCATTCAGTGCACACCGCACTCTGGCCTCCCTCCCCAGCCACATCTCCTCTCGTTACTGTCAGATGAAGGTGTTTACTCAAAACTCAGGACGAGTGTGAGCTCTGGGGAACACACAGTGTGTACTTGCCACCTGATGGTGATGGCAGCCATCCCTACAATCCCTGCCAGAGAACTAGTGTTTTCGCGAGCATGTGGCCAGATGCAAATTATGCCCTCACACAGGTTCTGGGGGAGGTGGGAGAACCAGTAAGAGCCAGGTGTAGTTCATCAGGAAGCCAAAGCAAACACAGACAGATGCCCTTGTACAAACCACCCAGGGAAGGGAACGGGCTCCATGCGGGTGTGGGGGGCAGCCCACCTTCCGTCTGCCCTTCCAGCTGCAATTAGGCTTCTGTGGGTGGCCCTTATCCCTTTCCAGAAATAATTAGAAGCCATCTGTCCTCGTGTTTGTTGGTTTTAGGGAGAGAAGTGGGAGGATTGGTGCGTCTGCTGAAGCAGGCACAGAACCCGTTTCGTGGACGGTGCTGTCTGTTGACAGACTCGGGTCTCAGATGTCCTTTCAGTGACCTGGGGTGCTTCTGCCACAGTGCCGGAGCCAGCATCCAGGTCCACACTGGCTTTGTGGGCCTGGAAGGCTGCAGGGTAGCTGTTCCTGGGACGGGGCACCAGCAGCCTTGGGGCTGTGACGAGCTACTGCTTGCCTCCCACAGGCCAGGTGGGCCCCGGGGTGGCCATGCAGCAGCCCCCCAGCGCCCCAGGTTAGGAGGCAGCTCCCGGCACCCTGGGGGGGAAGCCCTGGAAGACCGGGTTGTGGCCTGTGGGCCACTCTGCCCGCTTGCGTAATTGTAACTGCCTGTTTCCGCCTTTCTCCTCTCTAGTGTTCAAGAAGTTGAGCACATATGAGTATGTGACACAGAACCGCTATCAAAATATTCCAAAAGTTCCAGCAGGGAGGAAAGAGCTGTCCTTCAAAATAAGCATGCCACAGGTATCGGGTGCCCCTCTGCTTCACCATCTGCGCTATCCAGGCCTGGGGCAGCGCCCAGTGTCACCTTGCAGCTGGAACTTCTCACAGTCCTTTGCTTCTGTGTTGGCACAATTCTCTGATTCCGTGTGTGTGTGTGTGTGTGTGTGTGCACGTTGTGTGATGCAGTGCAGGTGTATGTGTGTATGTGTATGTGGTGTGTGTGATGCAGTGTGTGTGTGCACGTGTGTTTGGTGTGAGATGCACTGCATGTTTGCACGTGTGAGTGCATGATGTGTATAATGTGATGCACGTGTGTGGTTGTGTGTGCATAGTATGTGATGCAGTGCATGTGTGTGTGGTTGTGTGTGTGTGTGTGTGTGTTTAGTGTGAGATACGGTGTGTGTGTGTGTGACCGAGTACATGTGTGTGATGCAGTGCATGTGTATGTGTGCATGTGTACATGGTGTGTGTGATGCAGTGTATGTGTGTGTGTGCAGCACAGTACATGTGTGTTTGGTGTGTGGTGTGCATGTGTGTTATATCATTTGTACGTTCACTGTCCACAGAATCAAGCCAGCAGGGCTGACTCCTTTTAGGCCCATATATTAATGCAGCTGTTTCTCATCAAAATTAAAAACATTTGCTTTTCAAACGAGCACCATTAAGAAAATGAAAACATAAGCCAAAGGCAGAAATATTTGCAAATCATATACTTGTGCCCAGAATATATAAAGAATTCAAAATTTAATTATAAGAAAAATGACCCAGTGTTTTAACTTTTTAAATGCGCAAAAGATTTGAACCAACTGTTCACCAAGGAGGATCCACGGTGGCAGATAAGCACATCGACATCACTTACCATTAAGAAAACACAAAACCACAGTAAGATACCATTACACACCCAGTAGAATGGCTATAATCAAAAGAACCAATAATAAAAAGCGTTGGTGAAGCTGTAGATCGAAAGGCTCCTACGTTACTAGTGCAGATACCAAATTATATCACTTTGATCAGCAGTTTGGTGTTTTCTTAAAAAGTGAAATGTATAGTCAGCGTTGAAGTCAGCAATCCCACTTCCAGTTTCTTAACTATTAGAAGTGAAGACACAGGTATTCTTCATGTGACAGGGGTGCTATCCCCCAGTGAGATCCTTTCCTAGGACCCAGGGACTCTGAGGCACCATTACTCAAAATTAACTAATAACTGACTTGAATCGTGTATAAGACTAAGCCCAGTGTCAACAACTTTTTCACGTTATGAATTTTTATTGCTCACAGCAAGCAGATGACCTGAGTCCGTCTGCATGTAGGTAAGTGTGTAAGCTTACTAGAGTTGTTTTATCTGTCTGACAAATACTATATGCTCTCAATAGTCTTGCTTTAAAAAGTCTTCGTTACTCCAAGGTTATACAAATACCCACATTCTTTGCTAGTGTTTTCACCAGCTTTATTCGCTTTGCATTTTGACTTCCAAGCCGTCCTGAATTTGTGTGTTCACAGAGACAGGGGCTAAGGTGGATTTGCCCAGGACCTGGTGCCCCCGGCTCCCCCAGGAGACCCTCTTCCGGCCGTGCCTCACCCTGAATGTCCAGCAGGGGAACGCCCTTGGCATTCTTTAGTTTCCATAGTTGTTGACAATTCCTCCACGTTTTTAGTTTCCGTATAATTTTTAAAATAGTTTTCATGCAGTTCTGAGAAAGGCAGAGTTCCAAGTGGAGTTACAGGAAACATTCCTTAAAGGCGGGAGCGAGCGGAGCCGCATGGTCTCAGCTCCAAGCCCTGAAACTGCCCCAGAAGTCGGTCTCCCCTGGGGGAGCGGGCCGTAAGTGCCCCAGTTCTGTGGTGCTCTCGGAAGTTCGGCCCTCGCAGAAACGGGTGGGGGGCGACTCCCATGTTCTGGTGGAGCTGGGCAGGTCACAGGGCTGGTGCTGGTTCTCGACCGAGGATCGGGAATCCCTCCAAAGAATCCGCTCATTCCTTTTGCATTTGTTTCCTTAGACACCCGGTAGCCATGCTTCTGGGAAAACCCGGGTCGTTTGGAGTTTCACTTGAAGCATTGCCACACTGCGGTCCTTTAGGTACAATCTGAGCACGTGCCCCTCGCCCTGTCCAGCCTGGGGGCCAGCCGCCTCTAGAAGCAACTGAGACTAACCCCGTTTTTGGGCAGTCGGTGTGGACACTGCGCAGGAACTGGGGACCTCAAGTCTCTGGCCGCCCCACGCACTGCAGTCACTGCTGGTGCTCCGAGGACTGTCTTCCAAGTTCCGTTTTAGTATTATTTTGTGAGTTATACTCACAATGCTTTGTTTTTATAAAATTGTAATCACATTGTTCAACTCTTTAGAGCCCCTTTTAAAAATTCCATATATTGTGGTGCCACTGGGTGGCTCAGGCGGTTAAGCATGGGACACTTGGTTTCTACTGAGGTCATGATCTCACGGTTTGTGGGGTTGAGCCCCACGTTGGGCTCTGTGCTGGCAGCAGTGAGCCTGCTTGGGATTCTCTCTGCCTCTCTCTCTGCCCCTTCTCCCCAAGGCCTCTCTCTGTCAAAATAAATAAATACACTTAAAAAAATTCCATACATCGTGGACATAGTTAAAAGAAAAAGAAACATAATTTTTATGAATATAAGTTACTTCATCTTTGGGAGGGACCATATTCCTCATTTCTGGAATGTTATTTCTTATTTTCAATCACTATAGTGTTCCCTTCTCCAACTGGAAAGGGAGCTGCTAACCTTTGTATTGAAAGGTCGATTGTGTTGAGAGACAAGCCCTCTCAATGCGCTGGGCCATCTGTCCCAGTGGCCTCTCTTTCCTGCAGAAGTGTCCCTAGTTTGACCTGGACACTCACGTGTAACTTACATGTTAGGCAAAGCCCACTGTCAGAATGTCAGCTCCAAGAGATCAAAGAGTATCTTTAAATCACATGGCACTCTGTCAATCCCCCCAAAAGAAAAATCCACTCAGTAAGTGCCTGTGGAGTTCCATGATGTAAATCACTGGTATATTTTAGGGGAGAACTTAGTGTAGCACTCTCTAGGGTGCTTCTCTCTATTAGTAGGTATCAGACCAATTTATTGGGAGTATTTCCTCTGGACCATTAATCTGCTGCAAAAGTAGGATCACACGTGTGAAGATACTTCTTGCCTAATTCTACAGGTGTTCTGCTCAGCTAATGTCCATCAAGTGGCTTGTATTAATTTTTTATTGCTATCTGGCAAATTCCCACAAATGTAGTGGCTTGAACTAAGACTCGTCTGAAAGCGCTTGTGGGTCATGTGCCTGGCAAGCTCAGCTGGGTCCCTGATTGGTGCCTCCCAAGGCAACAGTCACGGCTCACCAGGTCAGCCCTCCCTTCTGGAGGTTATGGGGAAGAGTCTGCTTCGGGGCAGATAGAGAATGCCAGTGCAGCTGTTGCTTTCCCACTCTTGCTATGTGGCCCTTCCATCTCTAAGTTGGTAATGGTGGGTCTAGTCTCTTCATATTTTAGATCTCTCGGACTTCCTCCTTTTCCTCATTTCTCAGTTTTTAAGGATTCGTGTGATTGCATTGGACCTACTTGGGTAATCAAGGACAGTCCTCAGTTTCCTACAGTTGCTGCAAGGAATGAGCACAAAGTGACAATGCCATGGTCTCCAAGGCAGGTCACTTTGTCCATTTGTAACTGAGCCCTGCTGCACACACAGACTCAAGAACGCAGTGGCCCAGCGTGGGGGTGCCGCAGCAGGAAGAAGCACCCCTGTGGCCTCCCACCGGCAAGCAGTCATAGACCTTTATGGATGGTGCTCCTGCGCCGTGTCCTCCGTTGTGCAGCCAACCCGAGGGCACACGGACGGCCTCCCAGGAGCTCCTGGCTCTGAGGCTCTGCAGATGAGCATGTCACGATGGCAGCCAGTGCATGGAGCTTTGCAGCCGTCAGCGGTGCTCTCTGAGCTCACTACACAAAGCAAGGCCCTTCTTTGCTCATGGAAGTCTGTCCTCCCTTTTGCCCCATCCCTGTAGAGAGCAGCGCAAGGAGGCCCCGCCGCAGCTGAGGTGCCCGGGTCTGCGTTCCACCATCACCACGTGTGAGGAGAGCTCCCCGCTGCAGGTGAGAGCCGCTGGGCATGTGAAAGGTCTCAGGCTGCCCCCAGAATGAGGACAGAAAACGCTTGGGATTGCTTGTTTGACTGGTTTGAAGCATTTACTCAGTACCCAGGCATGCTACTCGTATGGGAACAAAGGTGGAGGGAGAAGAGAAGAAAAACTGACAGAAAATATCCTTAACTGTAGGGCTTATAGTGTGTGTGTGTGTGTGTGTGTGTGTGTGTGTGTGTGTGTAAGGGGGGAGAAAGAGATAAATGCAATGCAATCTGGGTGTGCGAAGACTGAAGTGGCATCCGTGTGCTTTAACGAAGGGTATTGATGTCTGTGTCCTGCTGGCTTTGAAAAGCACCAGAAAATAAAATGATGGATGGATAGTCACATGGTTAAAAAGAAATATTCACAGCAAAATTTTAATGATGATAGAACCGAGAAGTTGAGTGTTTGGGCATTCTTGTACAATCCTTTCCACTTTTCTGGGTGTTTGAAATTGTCCATTCTTAAAAAAGTGTTACGGAATAACTATAGGACACAGACGTGGAGTAAGGGGTGTGTGTGTGTGTGTGTGTCTGTTTATGTCTGCTCTTCACAGATTGAGACTGAGGCAAGAATGTCCACCTCAAACTTCTGTTTGACATTTTACTAAAGTTCCAGCCAGTGTAATACAGCAAGAAATACAAAGACATACAGATTTGAAAATGAACCTGATTTTATTTGCAGGAAACATGCTTCTAACAAATCTGCAAAAAATATAGTAGAAATAATAAGATAGCTCAGCAAGGTGGTAGAATACAAAATGAATATAATAACCCCCATTATATTTCTGTATACTAACAATGAAAAATCTCAAAATGATATTAAGAAAACCATTCCATCTGTAATAGCATTGAAAATAATAAAATAAAATAAAACAAGCACCAAATGTGTATACTTAAAGCTACAAACTATCGATGAGAGAAACTGAACACAATCCAAATAAACGGAAAGATTTAGAATATTTGTGGACTGGAACGCAAAATATTGTCATGATAGAAAACTCCCCCCAAAATTGATCTACATAATTACCATGAGCCCTATTGAGTTTCCAGCAAGCTTTTTTCTTTAAGGAAATAGCAAGCCAACCCTAAAATAGATACAGAAATCCAAAGGACGTAGAGTGACCAAAAGAATTTAGAAAAAGAAGCAGCAAATTGGAGGACTTACTCAATCTGACTTAAAAATGAACTATCAAGCTACAGTAGTCAGGACAGTGTGAGCCGTGAGGGTGGTGTGCCCAGTGAGGGTAGACATGCAGGTCAAGGGAACAGAATAGAAAGTCCAGAAATAAAACCTGATCAGTGGGTGTTAAACAGAGGTGCCAGGATAATTAAACAGGGAGAGATGAGAGTATCTTTAATAAGCTGTGCCAGAACAATTGGATGACCATATGTAAAAAAAGAGGGCGGGGAAGAGCTTAATAGCTGCTTCTCACCATACACACAAAAATAACTCAAAATCAACCACAGTTCTGAATTTAGGGGCTAACCTATAACACTTTAGGAAGAAAACAGAAGAAAACCTTTGTGATCTTGAGGTAGACAAAGTTTTCTTTAATATGGGCACCAAAACCACTATGAAGAAAGTGGAAAATTTGACTTTTTTATAAAAGAAAGCATTTCCTGTTCAGAATTCACCACTGCAAAAATAAAAATGTAAGTCACAGGTTGGAATAAATATTTGCAAACCCTGTACTTAAATCCAGAATAAATAAACAACTCTCAACACTTAATAGGGAAAAACGGCCCCATTTTTAAAATGGGGAAAAGATTCTAATAAACTTTACCAAATAGGATATATGGGTGGCAGATAATCACCTGACAAGATGTTCAACATCATTCACCACTAGGAAAGTGCAACTAAAGCCACGGTAAGACAGTTGGAACGGCTCCCTGAGAAAGGGTACCGGCACCAGCAGCGGGAGACACAGAGGAACCGGAGGCCCGTAGCTAGGTGTGCAAAGTCGTCGGGGGTTTACAGTGATACCACTGTGGAAAGTAGTTTGACAGTTTCTTAAAATCTTCAATGTATTCTTAACCTCTGACACAGAGACCCCTTCCTGGGAAGTCTCTGAGCCACACGCACCTGAAACTAATGACGGACTTGATTTCCTACGAATAGCCTCAGTACCAACAATTTCTTCTTCTTTTTCCTTTACCCCCACAGGCAGCCACAGGTGACCTGAAATCACCCTCACACAGGTAGGTTGTAAGCTTGTTGGACTTGTTCTCTCTGAATGAAAATGGCTACGCGATCTTAAGTCAAATTGCTTTGGAAAGTGACTCATCTCTGATGGGATATTTTTAAATAATGTGACAACACAGTAGGAAATAGCTCTGTTTAACGTAACAGTACCACGTACAGCTACGCAGGGACCTTTTGCGCTCCACGTGCTTGGGGAAATGCAGTAATTCTCTCCCTGTGGACAACTTGCATCTGAACTAGCACACCAGCGTCAGCGCTCATTTATTCTGTGTGTCAGTCGGAGAACGTGTGGGGAGCGGGTCCCAGCCTCCTTTTTATGACCTCCGATAATACCTAGTTTCCCGTCTCTCCTGAGCCATGCCTGCTCATTCTGAGCCTGCGAGGAGTCACACAGAGGACAGCCCTGCAGGCACACACGCACCCAAAGTGCACCCCTGCAAAGTCACAGAAGCAGAAAGTGGCCCATTATGAAGGTCACAACCCAGGGTAAGCACACATTTTAAAACGTGCACTTGGTCTCCACTTTGAAACTGTACCAGCGTGGAAAGTCACCTCAGAACATGGAGAAATGAGAAATATGCTCACGTTAGGGTGAGGGTCTCGGTCTGCCAGGGCTGCCCTGACAAAGGACCACAAAACAGGTGGCTTAAAAAATAGAAATGTACCGTCTCACTGCTCTGGAGGCTGGAGCCGGACTCACCTCGACATGTCCCCAGTCATAGGACCTGCACTTGGCTTCTCTCCTTGGCTCGAACCTGACGCTGTTTTCCCTTTGTCTCTTCAGTTTTCCCATTTTGCCCCTTTCTGGCAAGAATGATTGAAAATTAACGAACCAGGAGGGCCTGCCTGTCCTCTTGCACGGATGCGGTCGTCAGGCCAAGGGCCTGACTGTCTTCTGGCATGGAAGTGGTCATCCCGCTGAGGGCCTACCTGTCCTCTTGCACAGACGCGGTCGTCGGGCTAGGGCCTGTCCTCTTGCACGGACAT
The DNA here is from genome assembly GCF_024362965.1 of Panthera pardus. Taxonomy (NCBI): domain Eukaryota; kingdom Metazoa; phylum Chordata; class Mammalia; order Carnivora; family Felidae; genus Panthera; species Panthera pardus. The sequence continues at coordinate 659,102 of NW_026526654.1, forward strand.
GGTGGTCGGGCCGAGGGCTGACCTGTCCTCTTGCATGGACACGGCCATCGGGCTAAGGGCCTGTCTTCTTGCACGGATGCGGTCATTGGGCTAAGGGCCTGTCCTCTTGTATGGACGTGGTAGTCGGGCCGAAGGCCTGTCTTCTTGCACAGACTCGGTCGTCGGGCCGAGGGCTGGCCTGTCCTCTTGCACGGACACGGTCGTCGGGCTGAGGGCCTGTCCTCTTGCACGGATGCGGTCGTCGGGCTGACCCTGGTCTCAGGTGATGACACCTTGAGCTGCTAGAGTCGCTGCATCTGAAAACCCCCCTTACAGCAATGTGAGGTCATTGGTGGACACTGTTCAATCCACTTGCACAGTTCAGTTAGCTGAGTGTCCCACGACCTACATCCCCACCATTGCTCTTGGTAATTCCTGAACATCTCTTTCCTTCCAAACCCAGGGTCTCTTCCCAAATCCCCTCCTGATCTGCAGGGGCACCCCTTCTTCCTGACACCCCCTGCTGCTCCTGCAGCTCTCCCTTTAGGTGCTCCTCCCCTGCCCTCCCGGGGTCTCCCACCATGCAGTGGACCTGAGGGGAAAGGGTGGTAAGGAGGCTGTGTGATGCTGTGGCCTGTGGTTTCCGGCAGCCATCAGTATCCCCTCCAGGAAGCAGTGGCCGTCCTTGTTGATGAGTGTCTCCCCTTCCCCCTGCCATCTCACAGAGTGAAGTTCAACCACCTGCTGCTGGATGTGCACTCAGGTCCACCCTCCTCCACCAACACGTTCATGGAGGACTTGTGGGTGATGGTAAGTGAGGCACGGCCGGGTGGGGTCCAGTGCTGAGTCTAAGCTCCCCACAAGAGCAAGGGCAGGACAGTATTTGGACCTGCTTGTCTGGCTGGTTTAAGGCATTTATGGTGTCCTCCGGGGACACTGCTTGAACAGGACAGTGGTGGGAGGGGGATAAAGGGAAACAAGGCGGGCAGCACAAACGATCTAAAACACAGGGCATGTGTGTGAGCAGAGAAACATGACGGAAAAATGGGTGCTACTGGAACGGAAGCATCACACGTGTGCTTGGGTGACATGTGTGCACTCCAGCAAGCTGGCGGGATTCTGGCCAGGAAGGGCTCAGTGACCCACTTACTGTCACGGCAGAAGGGTGCCCCTGCTCATCTCCCAGGTCAGCGGGGAGGAGGGACATATCTGGTCCACTGCGTTCATTGCAGAGCCTGGAGTCAGAGCTCCGTGTTGGAGATGCTGGAGGCCGGTCTTCAGTGGGGACTGTGTGTGACTGGCCAAGTCACAGCTTAAACCGTAGCCAACACAATTATGGCATGACCCCTCCCCGCCACTCGCTCCCATCAAGCCTTCCAACAAGTACACACTTTACATGCATGGAGACCAGGCTGATGCTCCATTCCAGGGGTCACAGTGGTGGCTGTGGCAGTGATAGCATCTATTGGCGCCCCATCCCTGCCATCCCTTCTTGGGTGGTGGTGGCCACACAGCTTCTGAGTGACATGAAGGACACATCTCAAGAAGCAAAGATGTGATGACCATGTGGGTGTTGACCATGTATGACCGTGAGGGCCATGTACCCCCGCTGGTTATAACGTGTGTCCAGGCGAACATGTGGAAGCCCTCTCTCTGGTGTGTGGCTCTGGAGCTCGCCTCTAGAATGTGTAGTAGAGCAGTCTCAGGGCCACCTTATTCCCATCCTGTCTCAGGAATCCAAGGAAGCTGTGACCGTTCATTGTCACTCTGCTGGACACTTGTCATCCATCATCACGTTTAATCCCTCTGTGGATTATCTGAGATAGATCATCATCCCACTTTGATGGCTGGGCTCGCCTCTTGGTGTGCGTGGAGCTTTAGGATCCCACCGGCTTAAACCCTCCCCACCCCACACCCCTGAGGATACATTTTCTTCTGTTTTCAAAACTGTATATGCCAGATATGGTCATATGGCTTTCTAGTGCCACAGTAGTAATAGCATGGGGTCTGGAGCTTTTAAACATTTGTATATTCATTCTAAATCTTCCAGTGTTGAAAAATGCATTTCTCACTTAAGAAAGGTAGTTACCTTTCCAGCCAATTTACACAAATCACCAACACTGTCGAATTCTACTGAATTTTTAAAAAATAATGACACACACCCTCTCAGAATATAGAAGAAGGGAGACCTGTTCTGTGAGGCCAGTTCCAACCTGATACCAAAGCCAGACAATGTCATCCCAAAAGAATATCACGAGGCAAAATCCTTCAAGAAAACACAGACAGACACCATTGATTAAGTGTTAGCAAACCGAATCTAGCAGCATGCAGGATTAAGTACCATGGCTATGTGAAAATTATTTGACATTCTACAAAATACCAACAATAAATGACAATAATATGGCGATGTCAATTCAGAAAGGGAGTTGCCAATAAGAAACTCTTACGTGTGACAAAAAAATATTCTCAACAAATTAGGAATGAAATGAAAAGATCTTCATTCTGACCTATGCAATACACCTATTAAATACAACTAACATACTTCCTGGTGAAAGACTGAGTACATCCCTCTTAAAACCGGGATCAAGGCAAGGATGTACTGAAGTTCCAGCTGGTGCAATAAGACAAGAAAAAGGAATAAAGAATAGAAAGTGAAACTGTGTTGATCACAGACAACATGATTCTAAAATACAAACAAAACAAAAAACAAAACTACTAGTAATGAAATAGCTTTGCAAGAGGCAGGTAAAGTGCTCTCCAGTAAGCTCTGGGACATTTATCTTCAGTGTTATCCAGAGCACACCTGAAATCAAATACAGTCCCTACCTGGCGTCAGGAACCTCTGCGTGCCTCCAGCTAGCTCCACAGCAAATTGCCACCACGTGGTCAAAGTAAAAATTTCTCCATTGCCTTGGCTGACCTAGAAAAGTTTTATGTAATTTGCCATTATCTGGAATGGAAACAGTTGTTAAAAAACAAATCTTTTGACTTTGTATTGTTAAAAAAAATAGCAAGTCCAATCATATTTCTGTATTTGGCAAAAATGCCACTGAAAATAATATTAGTTATTTTATTAACAATAGCATTAACAATAATGAATTTAACAAAACTGTAGTAAAGTCTATACATTGAAAGTTATAAGTCGTTGCTGAGAGAAACTGAAGACATTTAAAATAATGGAAAGATATACAACGTTCATGGATATGAACACTCAATATTGTTAAGATAGCATTTCCCCCAAAACTGATCTATGGACATAGTACAATCCCTATTGAATTCCTAGGAGGTTCTGTTTTTTTGTGTGTTGTTGTTGTTGTTGTTTTTTAACCAACAAGCTGATCATAAAATGTACATGGAAATTCAGAGTACCTAGAGTAGCCAGAACAATTTTGAAAAGAGAACAAAATTGGAAGAATTATACAATCTGACTTCAAAATTTACTAAAAAGCTATAGTAATCAGGTTAGTGTAGTCAATGGAATAGAATAAAAATTCTAGAAGTAAGCCTTCACATTTATGGCCAAGGCAATCCTTTGGGGAGAAGTGAAAATTTCAACAAATGGTCCTGGAACAACCAGATATCCATTGTGAAATAAAAATAACACCGTACTGGGAATGCAAGCTGGTGCAGCCACTCGGGAAAATAGTATGGAGCTTCCTCAAAAAGCTAAAAATAGAACTACCCTATGACCCAGCAATTGCACTACTAGGTATTTATCCAGGGGATACAGGTGTGCTGCTTCAAAGGGACACATCCACCCCAATGTTTATAGCAGCACTATCAACAATAGCCAAAGTATGGAAAGAGCCCAAATGTCCATCAATGGATGAATGGATAAAGAAAATGTGGTATATACAATGGAGTATTACTTGGCAATCAAAAAGAATGAAATCTTGCCATTTGCAACTACGTGGATGGAACTGGAGGGTATTATGCTAAGTGAAATAGTCAGTCAGAGAAAGACAAAAATCATAGGACTTCACTCATATGAGGACTTTAAGACACAAAACAGATGAACACAAAGGAAGGGAAGCAAAAATAATATAAAAACAGGGAGGGGGACAAAACAGAAGAGACTCATAAATATGGAGAACAAACAGAGGGTTATGGAAGGGGTTGTGGGAGGGGGGATGGGCTAAATGGGTAAGAGGCACTAAGGAATCTACTCCTGAAATCATTGTTGCACTATATGCTAATTTGGATGTATATTTTAAAAAAATAAAAAAACTAAAAAAAAAAAAAAATACCGTACTTAGGTATTGACTGCCCTGAGACCCAGGTGCTGTCAAGGTCAGACTCTCCTGGGGTGTCTCCCCTCAGCCCTCCGAGTCCTCAGGCGGCCCCTCTTCTGTGCGCCTCAGTCTTGGCAGCTGCCCGCATGCAGACCTGCCACAGAGGTCAGGGCCCGCCGGTGGCCGTGTGTGACACATACCGGTCCTGAGCGGGCCCCTTGGCCAGTGTGGGCACTGGCTGTGGAGTGCGCTCCCTCACAGACCCCTTCCCTGACCCTGGGACCCTGAGAATGTTTGCTCCAAATCGGGTAATAAAGAATGTGGGTTTTGTTTAACAATAAGCTCGACATTGACCACTCCATCTTGTTTCCTGTCGTGAACAATCATTTCTTCTCTCACAGGAAATAGACAACAGCCTGACTTTATCTGCCCTCGGGTGAGTCTCTGAGCCTCCTGCAGGTGCTTCCCGTGTCTCAAAGCCTTCACCATGATTCCCGAGGAACACAGTCTTTTGTGGGAAACCTTGGGGTACTGTGATGACGTGATCGAAGACAAACCAGTTTCCCTTGACGTCACAGATGCGGACTGCCCCCCGAAGGGCTCGCCATACTCCGCTCACTGGAGCTTGCGATGAGACCTCTCTAGGTTCTTCACAAGTAACATGTGAGCTAGTGCACAGGTGTAAGCGATGCCCGTCTACTTTCTGTCTGTGAGCATGTGCCGCTTGCAGAGGACACCGCGGTCCATGACCGTGTGCAGCAGTGGCAGGGCTCACCGTGTGCCAGGTGGGTGACTGCACCTTGCAGGCCCCTGGGGAGCACACGGCCTCTGCCCCTCCTGTGCCACAGAGACAGAGAGTAGCCCCTTTCACATCATGGCCCAGCTTCAAGCACACATTTTAGAGAATAAATCAGGTGTAGCGAAACACGGTGACTACCGTCCCCTTGACAAGACGTCATCTTCTCCTGGAGTATGAGTAACAGGAGGCTTCACAGCACCCGTGTCAGCGAGGTCTGTGCTGTCTCCCCTACATTTCCCTGAGCACACGGTGAGCACAGGCTCCCTCTGTTCCTGGAAGGATGGTTCTGGGGAATATTTCGCAGTTGTAAGTGTCTGAATATTGTATCCTGACTTCACAACCTCAGTAACTTTGTACCAAGTGCCCTTTAATGCATTTGAAGTAAAATTAAAAAGGGCAAGTTATTTACTTGAATGTCACCCACCACACACACACACACACACACACACACACACACACCCCTCCTGCTCTGGCCCGCAGGGATTGTTGCAGAAAATGTTTCTTTGGTAACCAAAGAGTTTGGACCCAGTTGAGCAGCTAGCGCTTTAGACACCTTCCGTGGCCTGCTCCTGAGGCCTCACCCGAGTCTTAGTCCTCGAGGCCCACCTACCCAGGGCCTCCCTGGGACGTCGATCACAGGGAAACCTTGTAGGACTTAATGCAGCCTGTGTTCCTGGCGGTCGCTGGCAGACAAACTTATTGGGAGTACTTCTTTCCGGCTGTTTATCTGTCTAGGGTGTATGGTCTGCTGGTTATGTACAAATCAGCCAAACAGTGAATATATGAATAAGGGGGAGGGTCCATCATGCAGGTGAAGCTGCTTCTGTCTGGTTTTAAAGGCATTTCTGTCAGCAGAAATCCACGGGGTGGCTTGTTTTAATTTTCCGCTGGTGGTGGAAGCCTGCAGTGTCCTTCTCGCATGAACCTTCTGCATGTTTATGGCGCGGGACCCCCTCTGGCACTCAGCCTCCAGGCGCTGCCTGCTCCCGAGCCTGCAGATAAGAGGGGGCCCCAGCGGGGAGATGTCCACGGACACCGTGGAGCCTGCAGGGTCCCCACGTGCTAGCCCGCCCAGCGAGGGCCTGCTCTGTAATGTGTTCCTCCTTCCCTGCTCTGCCCTAGCCTACCTGGGAGCAAGGTGTCCTTGTCGCTATCCAGTGACTTCACCCTACACCCCACCTTGGCCGCCGGCACAGAGGACCACCTGCCACTGAAGGTGAGCCTGTGCTCAGATGTAGGGCTTGGGGCTCCCTCGTAAGCTGGGCTCAGCACCATACCTGGATGCTGGTCGCACTGGTGTTCTGCATTTACTGGGTGCCTGGGCCACTACACAAAGAGCACCGACGGTGTGTGTGGAGTAGGAGGAGAAGCGAGAGCAGATCACGCTCCTGACAGGGGCCCGTGTGTGTGAGAAGCGGAGTCCCCAGACAGGTGTCCCTAAAACAAGCCTCGTATGTGTGCTCTGGTGCCACATGCTGGTGATGGCCACGTGGTAGGTGACACAGAGCAGAACGCCCGCTGTGATAGACTCTCAGCAGTGGGTGTTTTCAGGGTGTCCTGTGTAATCCCTTCAACTTTCTGTGTGTTTGGAGTTTTTCATAATAAATGTTGAGGATAAATGTTGGGATAGAGAAGGGGTGTGTATAACTGACGGTCAACACAGAGCGTGTGAGCCACACACGGGGTTGAGTGAGGAAGCCTGCAGATGATACGCTCATGGCCCCAGGACAGGGCGTGTGGGGTGGCCTGTGTGGCCAGGCAGGAGACACAGGTAGACACAGTATGGTGGCAGCCTCACCAGCAGGTGAGTGTAGAACCCAGCGAGGCAGGGCTGTGGAGGACCCGGGTCCCACCGTCCATCCTTCTGTGTGCTCCCTTCCAGAGTGGCTCACGAGGCCACCCAGCCAGTGGGGCCTGAGTTGCTTCTGTAACAGCACGAGGCTCCAGACAATGTGCTGGAAGCCTCGGCTTCGAGCTTGACTGCACTTGAGAGGGCCCCTCAGACCCTGGTGCTCAGCCGCCCATGCACATTCACTGAACTCACGCCGTTCCCCGGGCTGGGGCTTCCTCTCTGCTCATTCTGGAACCCGCGTTTAATCCTGACACCCTGTGTGCCCCACTTCACACCAGGCCCACCCCTCTGCGGGTGACCCCAAGGCCCGTAGCTCTTAGCAGAGTCATTAGAGAAAAATGGGCACCATAAGACACACTTGGACTTGGAGTCCACTCTGGTGTGCAAGCGTGACTGGTTCCACAGCCCAGAGTAAGTTCTTTAACCTCCTGGAGTGCCTGGGTCTGCACGCTTGCAAGATATGCATGGACTCTGTGTGGGGTCCCGAGTCCTGCTGCCGGTGTCCAGCTGGGACTGGTGCTCAGTAAATGGTAACCCCCGTCCCCCATCACACCTGCTTTGGACCTTGCTGCCCATTAATTATAATCCTCATCTGAGGACACAGACTCATCACTGATCTCTGCATTACCTGCTTCCTAAGTTTACTCAGTATTTTATTTATTTTTGGTAACAGATGAAGCATCACCCCACCCCCCCAGAAAAAGGCAGGGTCCTGATGTGGTCAGCTTCTGTGTGGCCCAGCCACATGTGGTCTGCTTCTGTGTATGTGGCTTGGCCACGCTCTTTGTTCTCATGTTTTCCTTTCACTTCAGTGTTTCACATCATACGTATTCCTAAAAAATAGATGCTCACAACACATCGGTTACTCTTTACTTCACAGAAAGGACATAGTGTGTATGTGATGTTTGGAATTTGGGGGAATCACCTCTCGGTCAAAACGGTGGTTCCCTGTCCCGGGTGGCGGAGCTCATTTGCCTTCCTTCTGCGACTGCTTCTTGTAACTCCCCTCTGCTGTGGGCCAGCAGGACGTGTGCCCCCGTGCAGGCCTCTGTGATGAGCAGTAGGCCATCTCTTCTACAAGGCCAGACTCTTCTACAGGGGTGCTCGGTCTGCAGTCCCGCAGAAGCGTATGCATATTCAGAGCCCCGTGGGTCCGTGTCGTCCCCAACACCCGGGGCACCTAGTGGTGCGGCTGGCGGCTCATGATCCCTCCCAGCCTTCCCCTCACCACCGATGGTGCTGAATGTGCATTAGCCACGTGAATTTCCTTCTGTGGGAAGTGCTTGCTCTTGTCGTTGGCCCATTTTCCTCCTGGCCTGTTTCTGCTTTTCTTATAGATATATTTGTGTTCTTTATATATGCTTGATACAAACGCCTCATTAGTTGGGTGAATTACAGATAGAGTGTCACAGCAACTCGACTCGATGCTTAGCTGAACTCAACATTTGATGAGTCAGAGTCACACTCACACTTGTGCATATTTTATGATAATGCTTTTTGGTCTCGTTTAATCTTGAACCCAATCTTCTAAAAGACAGTCATCTATACTTTCCACTACTAATTTTCAACATTTGCTTTTGAGAGTTGAGTCCTCACTCTGTGGATCATTGGTGTGTTTAGTGTGAGGTAGGGATCCAGCTTCATCCGTTCCAGGTGGGTTTCTGTTGTTCCAGCTGCTTTCGCTAAACATCAAATGGACCTTCTTTCCCCCACTGATTTATTTTTTGTATGTCTCGTATACTTTTTATTCCATACTTCCTCCACTACTGCCTTTCTGTATTTAGTTGAATTTGCATACTGTGCCATTGTGATTCCCATCTTCTTTCCTTTTGCTTATACTTTTTAGTTACCTTCTTACTGGTTACCTTGGGGATTACAATTAATACCTTAAACTTATAAGAGTCTAGTTTGAATAATACTACGTTAATTTCGGTAATATATACTCTGATCCTATACATCTTCCTACCTCTTCCTTTATATTGTTACATCTTTACACATTGTGTGCCCATTAAGAAAGATTTATAATTATTCTGTGAATTGGTCTTTTAAGTCACCTAGAGAAGAAGAGGAGTTACAAACCAAAGTACGACAATCCTGGCTTATGTCTCAACCTGTGTGGTTATCTTTTTGAGCGTACTTTATTTCATCTACTGTCTAGAGCCTCTGTTTTAGCCTAAATATCTCCCTTTAGCATTTCTTGTAGGGGAGGTCTGTTGCTCATGAGTTCTCTCAGCTTTTGTTTATCTAAGAACATCTTAATTTCTTCTTTATTCCCAAAATATGGTTTTGCTGGATTTAGAATTCTTGGTCGGCAGATTGATTTTCCTTCCAGGACTTGAAAGGTGCCCTCTGGACTCCATGGTTTCTGATGAGAAATCAGCTGTTGATCTTACTGAGGCCCCTTGTATGTGATTAACCACTTCTCTCTCAATGCTTTCAGACTCCTCTCTTTGGGTTCTGAGAATCTGGCAATGCTGTGTCTTGGTGTGAACCCTTCTGAGTTTATCTTGCTTGGAGTTTGTTGAGCTTCTTGGATGTGTAGATCCATATCTTCCATCGGATTTGGAAAGCGTGCAGGCTGTGTTTCTTCAGATACTTTTTCTCTCTGCCCCCTCTCTTCTCCTTCTGGGCCTCAGGTCCACCAGGTGCTCTTCATTTTCCTTTGTTCCATTTTTCTCCATGGTCCTCAGGTTGGAGAATTTCAATTGTCTTCAGCCTCACCGATCCTTTCTTCTCCTGCTCTGTTGTGAACTCTTCTAGTGAATTTTTAATTTCACACTTTTCGGTGGCAGAATTTGGTTCTTTTTTGTAATTCTATCTCTTTATTGATTTTCTTTTTTGTTCATTCGGTATTTTCATGACTTCCTTTAATTCTTCACCTTGGCTCATTGAGCACATTTAAGATAACTGACCTAATGTCCGTGACTACTAATTCAAATGTCTGGGCTTCTTCCAGGAAATTCTGTCAAATTATTTTTCTCCTTTGAATGCGCCATATTTTCCTGTTTCTCTGGATGTTTTATAATTTTTTGTTGAGAACTGTATATTCTGAGTATTATAATGTGGTTAAGTCTGGACATTAGATTCTCCCACTGCTTGGGATTGTAGATCTTTGCTTGTTGAACTGTCAGTTTGTGACTCTCCCAAGCTACTTTTGCAAAACATGTATTTGTTGTTGCAAAGTTTCTCTCATTATCTCTGTGGTCAGCCAGTGTTTTCCTTCAATGTCTGGCTGCAAATAAGGGGAATAAGTGTCCCATTAGATGCTCCCAAAGACAGCTACTGCTGCCAAGGGGGCCAGGGCAAGCGAGCCCTTGTGCCGGCCCCTCGGGACATGACCAGACCAGACCAACCAAAGGCACAACAGACAAGTTTTGGAGTACAGAGTCCCTACTGCCTGCACAGGAATGAAGGCTGTTGGCCTGTAGCCACAGGACGACCAAGGGTGGGTTTGTCGCTGCTTTGTTGACACCACTCACTCGGGAGAGTTGGACAGCATCCCTTCCCTGGTGCTGTGCACCATGTCTGGTCTGGCTTCAGAGTCTGGAATAGTTGACCCCAAAGGCTCTCTTTAGCACAGTGGTCACATCTGGTCATGCTTCCTGTTCCCTGGCTTTGTCCTCAGGTGAAGGATGCCGATGTGCACTCTGAGAACACGTGTCACCACCTCCCCACAAATCTCTACCCCGCAGGCAGGCCTCCACTGTTCCACTGCCCGGCTCCATTGTGTTTCTGTTTTCATTCTAAACAAACAGTGTGCTTCCCTGGGGCATCATTTCAGTAATACCTTGATCACCTTTGCTTCCAAGCTCCATCACCTCCTTCTGTGGGGTTTTCTTACATGTCCTGCCTCTATCAGGTTGCTGCCCACTCTGTGGCCCTCTGTGGCCGGCGCCCCCACCTCTTACCCGTCAGAGCCCTGCCCCCACCTCAGCTCCCACAACTGCCTCTGCGTTGGGTCTCCTGGGGGCCTGTCCATCTCAACAGCATTGTCCTCACGCCTGGCTTTTCTGCAGTCTGTTCCCGTTTGCTTCCTCTTCTTCAGGGAGCCATTGTTCATGAGGCTCCCCTTTCATTTCCTTCCTATTTAACCTCATTCATGCCTCAGTTTGTATCTTGACTAATTCTCAAGAGCTGGCTCTGGGAGGAGGACAAAGGCATGTACGGGTTTAGAGATCTCCTAGAGACACTGGACTTGCAGAACCTTCCAAGGAAAGTTGTGCACAGCTGCACAGTCCAGTCCCACCGCAGCCCTGTAAGTCAGAAGGAGCACCGTCCCCGGCCATTTGGCAAGAGCCAGGCTCTCCCCTGTCGTCTGTGCAGGGGATTTGAAGTCACCGTCAGCAGGCCCAGTAGCACCAGGGCAAGGGAGAAACCTCCTGCTTTCGAGAGACGGTGTGAAGACATTCGGGGCCCCTGGGTAGCCAGAACTCACCACCAGCAAGCAGATTGTGCAGAGAAGGTGCCAAGCAAGATGAGGCGGCCTGTGTTGTGTCTTCCCCCCATGCCAATGGTCCAAATAGGCTTTGCTGGCCCCCAGGAGACCCTCCTGCTCATCAGGAAAAGCACCACTTGTCTCTGTCCTGATGCGCATGCAGAGGGAAAAGCCACCCCCCCAGCGCAGCCTCATCAGCAGCCCCACATACAAGTGAGTGCTCTGAACTCAAGAGGCGAGATGGCTGCCAGTGTCCCAGAGCCCGTCATGGCTCCATCTCCAAATTGTGCTCTTGCTGCTACATTCTGTCCCCTTTGGCAGTGCGAGAGATGCCATGTCACGTATTTCCTGTTATTTCTCTGCAGGTCTTAAAGGACCAACAGGAAATGAGTTTGCCTGTGGAAGGAGACAGTGCTGAGGGCAAAGGCCCAGCTTCAGGTAAGACATCACACAGTGTGGGAGTTGACATCCACCCAAGTTTGATTCCCTAAAGAGGAAAATGTTTTCTCCAGAAAAACAAGGAGAGGGAGAAATCACCAGTGGGGAGTCAAAGGCTAGGACGCTTGTTGTCTCAGTGGCAAGGAGGACAAGCTTGGGCTCACGTAGTGTCTGCCAATGGTGCCTGGCGTCCCCACGCTAGCCCCACCACCTGCTCTGTGTGCCACAAAGCAGCAGGTGCAAGACGTGGGGCTGAACGCCCCGCTGGCAGAGTGCCGGCAAGGTAGGAGCTGGCCCTGGATGGCGTTGCTGTGGCTGCCGATGTGAGCCATGGACCCTGACGTGCAGGGGTGGCCAGCCTAATGATGGCACCAGAGCGAGGGCCACGGAGAGTTTGACTAGTGACTGGAACTAAAGGCCTGATGTGCTCTGTTAGAGGCTCAGACTCCACCACCCGCACGCTGTCTGCCGAAATGCACGGTGATTTCATTGTTCACTCGCCTGACCCTTCCAGAGTCCTTCTGAGACGGCCCCACCTCATCTAAGGAAATGTTCACCACTCAGCTTTTAAACAACTACCTACCCTTGGCCACGATGACGCCTCCTGCTGCCACCATCACTTCAGAGCTCACAGTGCAATTCTCCAGTGCTCCTGTTTCTAGAAAAGAGGTGGAGGCTGACCTTTCAACACACCTGTGGCCGCAGGAGTCAGTGGCTCCTGTTTCTAGAAAAGAGGTGGAGGCTGAGAGGGTGAGTTTGATTTCTGCGTGATTCCAGAAAGGGCCAAAGCTGGATTTTAAGAAACATAAAATACAAGCAAGTGGCATAAGTGACAGGGAGCCTGAGCCTCAGGTCTGGGTACATGGCAGGTTGGCTCCTGAGTGGACTGACACCACAGGCACATGCATGTGCACGCTGTCCATGTGGGTGTGGTGCTTGTGGACAGGTAAGAACAAGGGGTCCTCAGCCAGGGACAGAGGCAAAGAAAAAACCCACAGAGAGCCCCGTGGGCACCTGCAGCCTATGTCCCAAGAGTCCCTGCCTCCCTGGTGAGCCGGGTTCTCACGGCCTCACATAAGGGAGAGACAGGCCCAAGCTCAGGGCGCAGCCAGAATGGAAGGCCGATAAGTCATCCTGTAAAATCGGGACTCAAATGGCTACACGTGCATTGTAGTGGTGAGCCCGGAGGAACCCCGTGCTCCGCTCCCACAAGACACAAGAATGAACCTTGGAGCCGAAAGGAGCTGAGAAAATCCCCAAACTCCTCAAGCTGAGGATTAACACCAAGTGATTCTGGACCAGCCATTTGCAGGTGCCGAGAGGCGCTCCCCTCGCAGGAGCTGGGAAGATACCAGCCGCTCTCATCCCACATGGCCACGCCCTCATGGAGGCCAAGGACACCACCGAAAAAGACACATGTTGGGAGTTGGGCTCAAGGACCAAATGCAAAGTAACTGTGGTTGTTGTTTGGGGAAACAACAGGCAAAGGGGAAAACATCTGAAGAGAACAGAAAACTTGTTTAAATTGCACGTGTATTTGAAGAGAAACCAAATAAAACTTAGAGCTGCAGAAAATACCACTGACGTGGGGCAGCTGACTGAGGGTTTTGTAGCACACGGGTCACAGTTGGAGTTCGTGAGCTCGAAGCTGGAACTGGAGAAGTTACCTGACACTCAAAGAAGGGACGACAGGCGGAGAGCGTGACCGGAGGTGGGGCTTGGGTCTGTGGTGTGAGCGGGCTCCCCTGCAAGGAGGGCTGCTCAGGGGGCATTGTGCGAGGCAGTGGGGCTGAGGGCCCTGCACTGCAAACCCGCACACACTCGGGTCCAATGAGTCCAGGAACAGCAAATGAGACTGTAGATATGTCGTGAGCAAGCTGGCACACTCCAGAGACAAATAAAATGCGTATTTTTAAATATTTGGCGATAAAAAAGGGGAGTCCTTCCAGGGAATATCGACTAGCTACACTCGTTGTAATGGAAGCTACAGCAGAGTGGAGTCCTGCCTGCAGTACAGGGGGCCATCAGCCCAGGGCTGCCCTCCTGGCTGATGCACGTTTTAAGGTGAAAGTGAAACAGGCACTTCACACAGAAGTAAGGAATGTTAGGGAGTGAAAAATAGACCATTTTCGTAGCATTTTTAGAAAGCAATGTCCCTAGGAACAGACCTAACAAAAGACATGCCGGACTCATGGAGAAAATGATAAAACTTGCAGAGAGACGTTTTAAGGAGCCTGATGAGTGCGGACAGACACAGTTCACAGAGTGCGTGCCAGGCCTCCCAGAGAGGCCAGTGCAGGATGCCAGCTCGAAACCCTGCGTCTGAGATGTGTGTGGAACTGCAAAGGATCAAGAATGCCAAGAAGCAGAAAAGGAGCAATTTAGGATGTCTGGCTGGGCTGCTTCCACGAAGCTTGTGAATCAAAGACAGAGTGGTGTCTGTGCAGAAATAAGCACAGGGCCTGGTGTGGTGGCTTGCAGGGGCCGCGAGCACGTCAGTGGGCACAGGGACACTGTTTCTGGTGTGGGGCGACTGACGAGCAGGGGTGGGTAGATTGTTTCATAAACGCGGAAACATTTGGTGCCGTGTGGGAATAACACTAATGAAACCAGACCCCACCTTGTACCGTTGACACAAATTAATTCCACGTGGACTAAAGACATAATGCGTGAAGGGACAACTATACAAACTGGAAGATAATATTTGGTACTATCTTCTTTTTTTTAATTTATTTATTTATTTTGGGAGAGACGGAGAATAGGGGAGGGGTGGAGAGCCAGGGAAAGAGAGAATCCCAAGCAGGCTTAGCACTGTCAGCACAGAGCCCGATGCGGGGCTCGATCCCAGGAAACCATGAGATTTTGACCTGAACCGAGACCCAGAGTCCGATGCTTCACAGACTGAGCCCCCCCGGGCACTCCTGGTACTGTCCTTATGTCCTCATGGTGACTGAGTGTCCTTAAGCAAGATTTTCTTTAAGGCACTGTCCCTAAAGGAAGATACACAGAAATTAGATCACACCCAGATACAAAGGGAGGCTGTCAAAAATTGGGAAAATATTTGTAACACATAGCTGACAAAAATTGGTGTCCAGGACACAAAGTACTATGACACCAGCAGGAAAAACGTAGACACATGATGACTAGGCACTTCAGGGAACAGGGAACCCAGAAGACCCACAAACAAGTGTGTACCTGCTGCCATCCTCCGGGAAATGTGACTGAAAACCACATGTGGTGGGGTGAGGTCCCTGTCACATGAGCAGGTGTGAGTCTGACATCACTGAGGACTGGCACAGGTGGGCCTGGGACGTGCACGTGGCTGGTGGGCTGGGCCAGTGCTGCACCCACAACTGGTGGACAAGGCCGTCGGCACCGCCAGTCATCCTGGGTGTGGGTGGGGAAATGCCTGCCCGCTGCACCAGGAGCCATGAGCATTGCTGCTGGGTCTGAGGAGATGCCCAGTACGGGGATCCCAGCATGGGGGATAGGTGGAGGAGGGTTCCCGCTGACCCGCTGAGCAGGGCTGTGTGTGCAGACACAGATGTTCTGTGCAGAAGCAGCTGCCCTCCTGGCAAGATGTCAGGACGGACTGCACCAGGAACCTGTCCTTGGCCTTCCTTGCAGAGGGCCGGTTCTGCACCCGGGGCCAAGGACTGGGCGCGCCTTCTGCTCACCGCCCTCAGGTGCTCATGGCACTTTCTTTTGCTCTGCAGGAGACAAGGAGCCCACACTGGCCAAATGGGCTGTCCGCACACCAATGGCCTTAGAGATCCGGGCTCGGGAGGCAGCCCTGAAGAAACTCAGGCTCCCGCACACACTGCCCTCCAGCAGCCAGAATGTGCCGCACATGGATGTCCCCTTGGAGAGGCAGCAGGTCTACGGCATGGAGCCTGCCACTGTCATCACCACCAGGAAGCCTGCAGATGGCCAGGTGTGCAATGGAGAGGACATCCAGCTTCCAGGACAGATAAAAGAGGAGACTTGGGGCCGGGCATCGCCACCCAGCTAGGAAGCAGAGAGCCCGCTCGATGCTCAGGGAGAGACCAGGGTCAACCTGGATATCTCTGTCAGCACAACTTGTGTCCGCCCTGCCACGGAAGCCCCTGAGTCCAGGGCAGGCGCTCACCCCGACTCCCATGATGCCTGACTGGCCTGAGGCCGGCAGGCGCTCCCGCCGTGTTCATGATGCAGTGCAGCCCTCGACTCTATGCAGGCACCAGTGGCAGCCGGTGGCCCGGCTTCTTCCAAGCGGAGTGCTGGGTCCTGCACCCAGAGTCAAGGAAAGAAGGGAGCCTGTGCGCACCCTGACTTGTGCTAAACGGAAAGACTTTGACCACCCCTGCGCCTCACTCCACCTGGAAGCCATACTTGAAAGCCATTCATAATTTTTCAAACACGTCCCCATCGTGCTCCAAGATTCAGGACAGACTTGGTGTGATGTTTTCACTTGTGTTACTTAGGAATGTTGACAACTGTTATGAACCTAAGTAGCCTTTAAGGAAATTCTTCAGAATTTCTTAGAAAGTTATACGAAATAATAAAAAATAATTTCACTGGCAATAAGCTTGAAATCAGTCTTGGTAAACTTTAAATTCTTGGGTTTCAAGTGGCCTTTTCAAAGCCCCTCCTGCCCCCACCCAGCCTGGGGGCCACCTGAGTCCTGGCCAGAGTGAGGCCGAGGGGTGTGATACAGAGGAGGGGATTCTGGCTTTTTTTTTTTTTTAAGTTTATTTATTTTGAAAGAGAGAGAGAGAGAAAGACAGCAAGCAAGGGAGGGGCAGAGAGAAGGAGAGAGAGAGAGAGAGAGAGAGAATCCCAAGCAGGCCCCATGCCACCAGCACAGGGCCTGATATGGGTCTTGAACTCAGAAACAGTGAGATCATGACCTGAGCCCAAACCAAGAATCAGACGCTTAACCCACTGAACCCCCTAGGCGCCCCAGGGCTTCTGGCTTTATGGTGAACTTTTCACCACAAGATAATTAGTGCTCTCATGAAAATGTAATTTCATTGCATCCTGGATTCATACAAAGTGAGAAAATCCACACAACACTGGAGAACAAAAGTGAGCTGATAGGTAGGTGGTCCAGGGCCAGGGGCTCCTTTGAAACCAGGCCTTGATCCAGAAGCCAGGAACAGAGCTGGGGGCAAGGATCCGGGATGAATCCAGTCTCAGGCAAAAATAAACTGAGCTAAACTGGCCCAAGTTAAGAAGCTAGATTTTCAGAGCTTGAGATCAGTCCAGATAAGCTCACAACCAAAGATCACAAACCATCACACATGAGAGAGCCAAGAAACAGTAAAAGAGAATTCAGACCCCCAGAAACCTCAAGGACTAGAAATACGGGATATTAAGGAGGATGCACAAGATATTTTAACGTTGGGGCGCGTGGGTGGCTCAGTCGGTTGGGCGACTGACTGCGGCTCTGGTCACGATCTCACGGCTCGTGAGTTCGAGCCCCACATCGGGCTCTGTGCTGACAGCTCGGAGCCTGGAGTCTGCTTCAGATTCTGTGTGTCTGTCTCTGCCCCTCCCCTGCTCACGCTCTCTGTCTCTCAAGAATCAATGTTAAAAAAATTTTTTTTAAACCAAAATATTTTAATGTGAAACAGAATGACAATAAGTAAGCAAGGAGAGGATGTTCTAAATGATCAGGAAGGTACTTAGAAATAAAAGGTATTTAGAAAGGTATTTAGAAATAAAAGGTATTTAGAAATAAAAAATATACTTGTTAAAACTTGGATAAATTAAACACCAGATTAAACATAGCCAAAGAGAGAGTTCTTGAACTGGAAAGTAATCTGAAGAAGTTGTCGGAATGTGGATGCAGCCGTGAGGGCCACGTGGAGGGAGGGCTGGCAGGTGCGGAGGGCAGGTGGGCCTCAGACGCGTCCATAAAGCCCACGAGAAGGGACTTACTGTAGTGGCCGGGTCTCCCAGGACTCACAAAACACGTGCCAGTGGCTTCTTGTCCAGCCAGCTGCACAGGTGAGGAGATCTACACCTCGACCTCCTGTACGGAAGCATGGGGCACCGGAGACACTCTGACCTTAAGGACAGCCAGAGGAAAGACCACCAACAGAGGAAGAGCAGACAGACAGCAGACATTCTGGCCGTAAGGACAGAGGGAGGAAACAACTTCCACAAAGCGTGACAGAAAAGTCACATACCCAGAAGTGCTACACGTAGGAAAAAGTAAAAACACATTTGTAGATGACAGAGAACTGTGCTTACTACCACCAAACACATAGTGCTGTGACTGGAGAAGGCAGAAGGGAGAGAAGTGCGCGAAGCAAACATGGACAGGAGGCACGGGGAACAGGTGTGACATTCACCCTGACCCTCTCGTGCTTCCTGTCAGCTCACCAGGTTTTCACAGAGTAAAGACACAGATTTGGACGACACAAGTAACGAGCCTGATTCACGGGATGGCTGCGGACCCCAGGCTCACTTGTTGGGAGGTGTGTGTTCTCCCGGGGCTCGTGGACCTTTTCTAGAAACGGAGCTTGGGCTGCCCTGCCTCACCTCAGCACCCTTCACCCAGGGACCCTCGGCGTGCCGCCCCCTCTGTTCCTCTGCCCCTTCACACTGTGCCGGTCTTCCGGCTGTTCCTGTCCCTTCCTGCTCACTGCCAGCAGCATTCCCCTTGTGGTCCTTATGGTTGGGGAGCATCCAGCCTCTTGCGTCTGTGGGTTATAGTTTACCTCAAACTTGGAAACATTTGGCCATTATTTTTCTAACACCTTTTCTGCACCCTTGTCCCAAGTATTCTCTCTGCTTTTGGGGGGACCCCAATTAAGCACACAGTAGGCTACCTAAAGCTGTCCCACAGATCACTGACGATCCGGGTTTTCTAATTCTCTTCTTCCTGTTTCACTTTGGGTAGCTTCTGTTGCTACATTTGTTCCGTGCCTAATCTGCCATTGGCCTGTCCAGGGTATTTTCCATGTCACACACTGTAGTTTTTCAGTCCTACTAATTCAGTCTGTGGTGCTGCTGTGACTCCCATGTCTCAACTTAAATTTCAGGCCCTGTGGAATGCAGTTAGCTGTGCTAATACCTCGTATCAGTCCTGGGTCAGTCCCAGATGACTGGTCTTGTCACATGGATCTGATTTTCCTGCTGGTTTGCACCCCTGGTACTGCTACATGGAATCATTATGTTCACCTTTTGGGGTGCTGAGTATTCCTGTATTTTTATGAATATTCTTGAAATTTTTTCCGAGATACAGTTAAAGACTTTGATCTTTGTGTCTTGGTTGGGGCTAATAGTCCCCCACTAAGTTGTCTCCTTCCCCTGTTGCCTCAGTCGGCACTCCACGGATGCTGAGTCTTGAGCTCGGCCTCCACACTTGCTGCACACGCTGGCCAGACCCAGCTGCATTCTCACGGGCTCCTGCGGGGCTCTGGGTCCATCTTTGAGTTCTGTCACCCTGCATGGCGCTTGGAGGCTACTACCCAGGCACTTGCTGGGGACCCTGCCACTCAGGGGTCCTGTGCTTTGCTGCCTTTGCTCCATGTGAGAGAGCACACCTAACTTCTGTCACTCTGCCTCATCTGGACGCGAAAAACTGTAACAATGGGACAGATGGTACGTGCTGCTGCACAAAGGCCCATTTTCCTCTGCAAAAGCAGAAAATGCAATCATGGAAGCAGAGTCTGCCGGACCTTAAAAGGCTCAGCTGCTGTGTCCCCAGGAGGTGGAGAGGCACTGGGATGAACCCAATCCCGGAACTCTCGAGGGGAGCACTGTGTCAGAGCAGAGGGCATGGCTGCGCTAACCAGGAGGTGCGCACGCGGTCCTGTGCATGGAACGCTGCAGAGGAACTCTGGCTTAGATTAACTGGGGGCAGATCTGGACCGTACTAAGGGACAGATTTTGTTACCATGTGGAGGCTTCCTGGGAGGCTGTGGCACCTCTCTGTCCCACGGCTGCCTTCTGACAGGTTTTCATGCACATGTGGGAGCAGCTCCTTGAAGGGCTTGGATCTCAGTGGTGGCAGATTGTTTCTGTTTTCATCACCCGATAACTTGGTGGTGGACCACGTCCTCCCAGAGGGGCAGCCAGAGAGCCACCTTGTTCACACGCCTCCTCTGGTGCACACTCCAGGCCCAGTTTTATGATTGCAAGGATAAATTCATAAGCTAAAAAAGCAAGTTTTGGGCTCCCTGGGTGGCTCAGTCAGTTGAGCATCCAACTGTTAATTTTGGCTCAGGTCATGATGTCACAATTCATGAGATCGAGCCCCGTATCGGGCTCTGCGCTGACGGTGCGGGGCCTGCTTGGGATTCTCTGTCTCCACCCCCCTCTCTCTCTGCCCCTTCCCACCTCTCTCTCTCAAACTAAATAAATTTGCATTTAAAAATAAAGATGAAAAGGCAAGTTTCTGAAGTAAGCATCACACGCACGGGCTGTGGGCGCCAGCCCTGCCCTATGCCTCTGTGTGTCCTCGTGTCAACTACCCAACCTCTCTGAGTCCCAAGAGTTGCCTGGCAGCAGGACTGCAGTCAGGGCTGTGTGTGCTGAGGACCCCAAGGAGGACCCTGAGCTCTGTTCAATACACTGTTGTTGCCATCTTGGGGGTGCTACTAACTTTTACACAAGGGGCCCCAAGTTTGAATTCTGACCAGGCCCCGTATGTATAGCTGGCCCTGACAGTGATGCTGTCTCCACCCTCCAGAAGCAGGGCGCCAGCCAGCCTGAAATGTGGGGGCAGGACCTCCGCGGGCTGTGACTCTGCCCATCTGGCCCTGAGGGTGTCCCCATCTCCCGAGGCCTTGCCTCTCCTTCCCAGGGAAAATGCTCCTTGAACATTTATGCTCCTGAAACCTGGTGCCCACCTCCGTTGGCAGATTACCCTGTGTCTATGTCAGAGCTCTAACAGGTCTTGCAAAATGGATTCAACGGTCACCTTTGGCTGATACGACAGTGGGAACATAGTGTGCAATGTTTTTCTTTCTTCCTCTTGCATCATTAGTAGTGATGTCCAGGAGAAAGCAGTGCTCAGGCCTGAGTGGGATGCAGCGAAGACGCTGTCCAGCTCCGACCTGAACAAACAGAACCCTGAGTCTCAACGAACAGACCTCTAGACGGTCGCCCATCTTCTACCAGTTTGTAGCAGAAGTAGAAACTAGAGGGTTGAAAGGAGGCATGTGGAACCCAGGACCTCTGTGGGGCTGGGGTGGGGCTGAGCCCCTAGGGCTGCCTGTCCCTGGCTCCCAAAATGTCAGGAAAAGCACGTCCTCCCCACCGTGGCCTAGTGGTCTGCGGCAGAGCCTGCACCATAGCCCCCTCTCTGGTTCGTGAGCTGCCTGTGCAGGCTCTGAGCAGGCTGGAATCTCTGAGGTGAGCCCCAAAGCTGCATCCCACCTGCAGAGTCTGGCACTTGTGATTCATGGGGCTCTGAGAGCAGGGCAGAGTCTAGAGGGGGTGTATGTGTGTGTGTGTGTGTGGGGGGGTGTCTCTGCAGCTGGGAGAGTTAAGGACAGAGCCTGGGTGGGGGCGGGGGTCTGGTGCCAGATGGACCAAGGACAGAGACTGGGTGGGCATGTGGGTGGGGGTTCTGTAGCCAGGAGGGGAGGGCAGAACCTGGGATAGTGGTTCCTTGGCGAGGTCGAAGGGAGCCACAGCAATGAAACTGGAGAAGGGTCACACCCCGCCCCCCCGACCGGCCTTCTCTTCTGGAGGGTGTCCTGCAGGACAGACAGGGAGACCCTTACCCCAAGCCCCAGCACTGAGCAAGTGGGGCCAGCCTGGAGGGGAAGGGCAGCAGGCCTCAGCCAGAAAAGAGGAGACATTGGAAGATTTCCGGATCTGCGTGCGCAGGTAGGCAGGACGGGCCCACCTCGAGCGCAGGAAGAAAAGGGTCTCCTGGCTGCGCTGGGAATGCAACCGCTGCTTGTCCCTGGGAGGGCGGCCCTGGCTGCACCGGGGCCCAGCATGGCCTGACCGCACCCAGGCGCGGCTGCACGTTCCGGCTGCTCCCAATCTCCGGGACGAGGCCCATTCCCCGCCGGCCCTCCCTGCGCCCCCTGCGTGAGGTCCCAGCCCGCACCCCCGACCCCGACCCCACTCCACATTGGGCCACCTCGTTGGCCCGAGTCTCCGCGGAGAGGCCAGCGCCCCGCCGTCCCCCCGCCCCTCGCCGGAGGCCCGTCCGCTCCCGTGCTGTCTGCCGTGGGGATGCGGGCGAGCCTCCCGAGGTCCCGGAGGGCCAGGTGCGGCCGCCCCTAGCCCACCGCCCCGGGCTCGCCTCCTTTGCGGGGTTCCCACGCCCCTGCGCCGCGCCGGCCTTGTAAGGCAGACCGCGCTGCCACATACCTCCGTGCACCCCGCGCGTTCCCCGGGCCAGGAGGGGCCGGGAGTGTGGCAGGGCCGGGGACGGGCCAATGAGCGTGCGGGGCGGGCCGGGCCGGGGGCGGGACAATGAGCGCGTGGGGCGTGGCGGGCCAATGAGCGCGCGGTGCGTGGCGGGCCATCGGGGCGCGCGGTGCAGGGCTGGCGAGCCCGGGGCGGCGGGGGTGCGGGAGCTCGCCGAACACCCGGTCGCCCGCGGCCGAGTCGCGGAGGCGCTCGCTGCAGTGGCCGCATCTCCGAGGTAAGCGTCCGCAGAGCTAGGTCCCGGGCGCTGGACGCAGGACCACCCACTCCGCCCGGGCCCGCCCCGCCTGCCACCTGCGCCCTCCACGCCCCCTCCTGGCTGCGGCCCCCTGCGTCCCTGCGCCCCCATCCCAAGCCCTGGGCTGCCTGGCGGTCGGTGCTGCGCGCTGAGGCCCCCGGGGGCTGCGTCGGGGGCGTGGGTCCGGGGGCGCGAGGGGCGCGGGCGGGGGCGACCGCGCCGCAAGGGACAGGTGGTTGGTGCGTGGGCCCCGGATGAGGCGCTGAGGCCTGTCTGGGCGGCAGCGCTTCACGCGACGAAGCCACGCCCCGCCCCCCCCCCCCCCCCCCTCCGGGCAGCCCCTTTCCCCGCCGCCGCAGCCGCCGCTGCTGCCTCCCCACGTCCCGCTACGGGGACGCCCGGGCCTGAGGTGGTCGCCGCCGGCAAGACCGAAGGGAATTAGGACTTAGAGGGTGTGTGATGAAGCCAGTGCCCTGCAGCCCCAATTCCGGGAGACCCGGGGCCACGCAGAGAGCTCAGAGTGAGCGTGGTCCCTTGACAAAGACCGCGCCGCCCCCTCGGGGTCCTAGGCCCCTCTCTGGTCATATTTGCTTCACCATTATCATGCCAGGTGACAGTGTCTGCCGCTCACTGTGCGACTCCAGCAGCCTCCACGGGGGGTGACACATTCACTTATCGCCTGTGAGCACAGAACCTGGCAGTCAGGATGAAGAGATCCGCTGCCAGTAGGTTTGCTCACACACCTCTGGGGAGCAGTGCCCCACCTGTGCAGCAGGACCAGAGAAACCCTTTATTCTGCGGTTTCAGTTACACAAATGCAGCCTCGAAATGAGCTGGGGAGAAAATCCATTCCTGCCACTCTGCTCATGACTATTTCGACAGGCGTTTGGTGTCTCTGAAGATGAGACACCGTTTAGGGTAAGCTGACAGTGTGGCCATCTATCTGCGTATTTAGTGGTTAATTTACCTGGCATTTTTTGGATACCGGCAGGGTCTCGGCAGGGTCTCGGGGACGCTGGATAAAGGACCCAGCTCCCATGTCCCACTCTGCAGGCCTGTCCTGACTCCCCATGGCCAGCCTCTCAGGGAGGACCCAATGGAGGTGGGGGAGAGGGGGGGGCGGGGGGAGCTCTGCACAATCCAGGGCAGCCCCGCACTCCTAGGAGGTGATTGGTAAAGGCCAATCTGGATCCTGAGTGCCCTGGGACCACAGAGGCTTGGAGTGATGGGGAGAGAGCTTGGAACAAGCAGGAAATGGGGGTGGGGCAGCGAAACAGCGGCTTGACTGATGCCTTAATTAAGCTGGATTCTGTGACCCTGTCTCTGGTACCAGCCACTCTTCCCATCACATGGTCCAAATCACAGGGCTCCTCGAGGGTTCTGGGGGGAGGGGTGCTGGTGAATTTGTCTGCAAATTGCCTGCGGTAGGAGGGTATGTGCATTCTCCTGGCGGAAGGGTCTGCCGCTTTCCTGATTTCCAGAGGGTTCCATGAGTCAGAAAGGTACCATAACTTAAGTGCTACATTAGAAAATCCCTCTCCGTGAGTACAGAAGGATGAAGTGATGGAGATCATGGGAAGTTCTCTTGGCTGTATTCTTATCTCCCTGGTGCTGTTTGGCTCCTCTTCCCGAATCCTTTGAAGTCTCAGTAAATAACTGTTGTAAAAGTGTATACAAGGTTATAAATACTCATGGTGGAAAATGTGTAAATCACAGGAGAATTTAAAGAAAATTAAATCACTCATCACTGCTTGAGGATGCAGAGAAGGCTTTTAGCAGCCAGACGGTCCTCAGGGCCGCAGAGTGCTCCAGGCAGGAGAGACTGAGAATGAAAAGCTTCCTCTGGGAGAGGCTGCGCTGCCTGGAAGCCAGGCCTATTTATAGCTGGTGATGTTGCTGGTGAGGCAGGAGGAGCATGTCTGGGGATCTTGGGACCACAAGGCAAGGGCCCTGCTGCACCTTGAAGTGTCAGGTCCTCTCTGGGCTCAGCGTGGCTCCAGCTGGAGGGCGGTGGGGGCGGGGCGGTGTGCCCCTGAGCCCACAGACCCTGGACCTGGCAGACACTTGCCTGTGTGTAAGCAGCAGCCTTACCTCAAGGGGGTGGGGGGATGGAGCGCACCTGCACCTGGGGCTCAGACGTGGTCTCCAGCCTTTCTGGGTGAGGACAGAGCCCTGGTGTCTGCCCTCAGCAGTGCGTCTTCAGGGGGACCCTTTGCAGCAGTGGAGAGTGCGGGGTGCGGGGTTGGCCCTGCTGGGGCCTCGGGTGAGGGTGCGGCCCTGTGTGAGCCCCAGGAGCGGCCTGTGGGGGGGGGGGCTGCTCCTCCCTCCTCCCCACCTCTCATCTGATGTGGGGTGTCAGTCTGCTTCCAAGCTCCTTATTCCCTGGAACTGTGCAATAGCACAGGACGGCCGTCAGCCGGGAGGTGTAATTTAGCATTCAAACACAGGACCTTCTTGGTGAAGAGTCTAAAGTCTTGCATAGAGTGTAAGGCAGTGACAGTTTTCTGCCTTCCCAGCCTTCGCCCCCAGCCCTCGCTTCTCTCAGCAGGGGGACCTGCCAGCCGGTCCTGGGAGGAGCACGTTCACACCGACTTTTTCTTGTTTTTAATTAGGTTTGTGGTGAGGAATGATGGATTCTTACCTTTGCTCAAGCCTAGATGTTAAAACCACCTGGAGCCTTTTCCACTCCTCCTGCTGCCTCTGTGGTGGGGCGCACCCATGTGTCCCCAGCGTATGTCCCTGTGTGTCCCCACGTGTCCCTGCATGTCTCCAGCATGTCCCCAGGGTGCCTGTGTCTCTGGTTCTCTTGGCATAAGTGCAGTGCCCCCGCGTGGGCTCCGTGTGACCTCCGGCCCTGAGCCACGTTTCCCCAGATCTCTCCCTGTCACACCTGTGTGACTGCATGTCTGCTGAGCACCTGCCAGGTGGGAAGCCCCACTGCACTGGGGACAATACCCAGCAGCCGGTGCCCCCGGGTCACCTCGTGCAGTCCCCACATGCCCCGCTGTCTCACCTGCACAGGGGGGGGGGGGGGGGAGGGGGCGCCAGGTGGGCAGGGTGTGGGGCGTGCAGTGCAGGTGTGGGTCTGGGCCCAGAACCGACGTTAAGTCAGGTTAAGTCAGGTGCTCCTCGAGTGTGCCTGCGGCGCTGCGTCACAAGCTGTCTGTAGAAAGCCCACCCACACCCTCCTTCTCCATCCAGGTGTACGCACTTCGTGCACTCACTGACCCTTGACCCCGCTCCCGTCATTTAATACCGTAGGACAGACTGTCCCCAAACCAGGGCTTTAAGACAGTGACCCCATTTGCTTTTGCTCATGACTCTGCCACCCAGCAGGGCTTGGCACGGACAGTGGTCCCCACCCCCTGACCTCGGCTAGGGGTTTGCTGGCCAGACAGGACCACCCGAGGCTGCCCTGCTTAGTTGAGTCTGGGTTGAGTGGCTGGCACGAGGCTCCCCTGTCTCTGTGTGGGGTCTCTCCAGAACGTTTGCCTGTCCCCTGAGGGAACAGGGGAGCCTGGTTCTTTGTCATTTGGCTGTGTCCCATGGTCCGGCCAGCTGGAAGGGCCCCTGGCTTGAGGGGCAGGAGCTGGTGGGTGGGAGACGCTCTAGGGTGGCCCCCTTCTCGGTGCTTCGGAGGACCAGTTGTGGCAGCCCCTGGGGCCCCTGGCCCTGTGCCCCTCGGCCTTTGACGGCCCCTGGCCTGCTCCCTCAGGACTCGCTGCACCCTTTCCCTGGCAGCAGGTCGCATGTCTGTGGGTGGACGGCCCCCTCGGCCGCGCGGCCCGCTGCGCCCTGGTTCTGATTCCTGCTGCTTGGTCAGTTGTCCCCCGCGTCCTCGGGGTCTGAGGCTCCATTCTCCTGACACCCTGCAGGCCCTGCCCCACTGGGCCTTCCACCCTGGCAGGGGCCCCTGCCTGCTTCTCTGGACTTGCTGCCTTTTTCTCATTGAGTTGTAGGGTCCTTTGCGGGTTCTGGAGACAAGCCCATATTTGTATCTTCTCCTACCCCATGGCTTCCCTTTTCTCTCCATCGGTGATATTTTTTGATGAACAGAAGTTCTTGATTTCAGCCTGGTGCCATCCTAGAATTGTTTCCTTTAAGGGCAGTGATTTTTGAGGCTTGTGCAGTGGATCTTTCTCTATCCCCAGGACGTCAGATACCCTCAGCCCTCACCTTGGTGTGGATTTTGCCTTTCCTACTTCAGTCCTCGGAGCGCCTGAAGGGTGGTGTCGATGCCCCGTCTCCCCTGCGTCTGCCATTTACTGAAAATATGCTCCTCCCTTTTTTCTGCAGGGCCACCTTTTCTGCAGGTCACACACGTGTGCACATGTGTTTGGGCTCTGGCGTCCCTCCCATTGTTGATTCTGTCCCATTAGTGCTGTCTTTGCTTCCAGACCTTTCTCTTGAGTCTCCATGCCCGTGGAGCAAATCTTGTCCTTTTAAAATCACTGTGTATTCACAGCCCTTCTCCCAGCTCAGTGCATCTGGATACTAGACACAAAAGTTGTCGGAGTTTTTATCCAGATTAAGTTAAGGCTGGTTAAATTTAGGGACAGCTGACATCTTTCTGTATGTAGATTCCAACCCATGTTCATAACGTCATCATTTAGGCCTTTCGTTTCCTTCAGTGGCCGAGTTTTCTGTGTTGACTGTGTGTCCTCTGTGAGCGGTGTTCCTAGGAACTTGTATTTCTTCATATTTTAAATGTTGCATTTCTAAATGCTTTTTACTGTGCATCTTTGCTGTTATGCAGAAATGAAATGGCCTTTTGTGTGTTGACCACGTATCCAGAAACACCACTAGACTCACTTATTGATGCTAATAATCGTCCTGGGATCCCTTTGGGTTTGGTGTGTGCACAACCCTAGAAACTGCAGATGATGAGTTTTTTTCCCTAACAATTTTTATATCTTCATTTCCTTTTCTTGCCTTACTGTACTGACATGGGGAATACAGTACTTGCCCAACTTAAAAACAAACGCTTTCAATATTTCAAGTGTGGCAGCATTTTTCAGTTTTTTTCAAGTGGCCCTTTTTCTCAGATTAAGGAGTTTCCTCTTTTTTTGATTTACTAAGAATTCGCATGATGCATAGATGCTGACTTCTGTCAGATGCTCTCCCTGCGTTTATGACGGTGGCATTAGTATGACAGGATTCTGTTGGTTAATGTTTTGTTTAGGATTGTGAAGGACAGTTTTTGTATCCATGGGCAGCTCCTCAGGTCTGCCTGCGGTGTGGAGTGACTCTGGCTCCCACCGAGGCTGGGACCTGGCTGCCTTGCCCCTGCAGCAGGGCTGTGTAGGACCCGCCCCCACCCCCACACTTGTCATTGGGTTCAGGGCCGCCAGGCAAATCAGACCTCGCCTTGATACCTTCAGCTTGATGACACCTGCAAAGACCCTTTCTCCAAACAAGGTCACATTCACAGTTCTGGGGGTTAGGATGTGGCCGTTCCTTTCTCGGGGCCACCTTTCAGCCCACTCCACTTGCCCTCAGGCTGCCTGCAGGCGCTGACAGAGACCCCTGGCCGTGCACTTGTGGGGCCAGGCGCTGGGTGACTGAGCGGCTAGAAGTTTCCACCTGTGTCCTCATCCAGCCCGTAGGGCACCACCTGCCCGGGGACATCTGTCCGGGAGCCTCAAGTCTCCCTCCGGTTCAGCCCACCAAGACCAGAGTGTAAAGTGTGGGAAACGCGGCACCCGCACCCTCAGGGCTTCAGTGTTTTCTGTGTCATGGCTGGGACTTGTGGGCAGAGCATCTTAGGACAGGTCTTAGAGAACCTGTGGCCCAGACGGTGAGCCACGGGCTAGTGTGGGCCTGGGCAGCCATCTCAGAGCCAGGGGGCCCCAGAGGGCTCAGGTGGGCTGAACCCCCTTCTCCTCTGTCCCTGCTGGTAACCCGGGGCCACCCTCCCATGCCACTCTGCTCTCCTTGGTTCTGAGGCCCTCTTTCGTGATTGGGGGTGTGCCGTGGTGCCCCTCATGCTGTGGTGTCCTCATGCCGAGGGTTCTTGCACAGAAATGAGGTCTCGGTCTGGACCCTGGGCCCCGGCGTCCCATCGGTGGGCCCAGCGACCATCCCAAGGGCTTCAGCACCTAGAGCTTTTGCTGGCCTGGGCCCAGGTGTCAAGATCCGGGAGAGGTGGGAGTGAACAGCAGGGACACTGAGCAGGGGCTCAGGGAGAGCCAGAGTGGCTTCCAGAAGCTTCCCTCTGATGCGCCTGCCCCCAGGAGCCCTATCCCCCTACAGGGCCTGTGGTGTCCCTCAGGGGCCCAGAGCCTGGTTCTCAATCCCACTTGCAACACAGTGTGTCCCGTGCAGACTCCACTGCACCCAGAGGGGCTGGCGCTGTGCCTTTAGCGGAAGAGGTTAAGGCAAGAGCCCAGAACAAGATCCTGCCTTTCGTGGGCGGGTACTTCTGGGAGCCGAGGGGCTTGGCGGGGTGAGCAGCCCCCACACAGGCCTGCGCAAATAGGGAATTCTCCCTGCACGCAAATAGGGAATTCTCCAGGGAACGCTATAGGTTCCAAGGCTTCAGGACACTCCAGCCCTGTTATTTAGCAAAGAATATCTGCCTCTTCTGGGTTTGTGGCCGCAGGGTGTCCCCGTGGAGGACACTGGCTCCCCCTGTTTCAGGGGCCTAGACTCACACCGCACCCCAGCAGCACGGGGAGGCCAGTGCAGGACACCTGGGTACCAGCTTGGCAGGACCTGGCTCCTTCAAGGACACCAACATGGAGTTTCAGGAGTCAGGACAGAGCCTGGGAAGTGTGCTGGGGGACTTGGGGTCACACTGGTGGGCTCTCCCCCCTCTCAGAGCGGGGGCCCAGGGGCAGGTGGGCAGGAGGAGGGGCTGGCATTTCTCAGAGAGGGTCTCTGGGAGGCTGCTCACCTCCAGGCCAGAGGTTCCCAGGGAGATGGGGCCAGAGGAGGGGCTCATGCAGCCCCCAGGAAGAATGACAGAAGCCAGCAGCATGTGGAGGACTGGGGGATGGGGGTCTGGGTGAGCTCTGGCTTCCCTGTGGCCTGTCCAGATTCCCAGACACATGTGTCCTGCCGGCCCCCACCTTACCCCACTCTGCACACCATCCCTGGTCTCCGATTCTAGTGTAAGTGCAGCTCTTCCACAGAGCCTGCGCACAGACACCTGGTCCTGCTCACAGACACACCTGGCTCTGTTCACAGACACACCTGGTCATGCTCACAGACACACCTGCTTCTGTTGCAGGAACATCACTAACAGGGAATTCCAGTGTTCCTGGTCAGGAATTCTGTGTGCTGATGTCCATGTGGCAGCTGACGGTGGTCTGTCGGGGTCTGTCCTGTGTCACCTTTTCTGTAAGTTTTGCTTTAGGCAGTCGAGGCTTAAGGAGGTTGTTTAAAAAAATTTCTTGCAGCTCCACACCGGGTCTCGACTGAACGCTATTGCTACCAAGACAAAGCCTTCTGGCACCCTCTCCGCCCCGAGGGGCAGACCTCGGTGGGTCTGAAATACTAATTAATCCAGACTCTGTGTGCTATCCTGCACAAATAGCACCCTGACAGCCCCATGTGGGGAGCCTGGACGACAGCGTCCCCTCAGTTAGGCCTGTGTGCTCGCGTGGGGTGCAGGTGGAGGGCCCGGCCGAGGGGGGCAGAGGGCGGCCTCCTGGCCCATGCATGTGCCTATTTTGGGGTTGCTGTGTGTTCAGAGTGAGGGGCCATGTTTGCTGCAACATGATGCTGGTGTCTGGGTCTCAGGTTAGGAAGAAGCACCTTGGTGGGGCTCCCTGGGACCTGTTGGCCACTGACCGGTTCCATTCTTGCCACACACCCTGTGGCCCCAGCCAGGACGTGGCCACGGCCCGGACATGGTGGGATTTGTCCGAGGCAGGAAGCGGGAATAACAGAGCTAAGCCTTCTCCACAGAACACAGTCCAGATGCTGCCCGCCGCCGGTCCAGCACGATTGTGGGGCAGGGGCATCCACGGGAGGTCTGGTTGAGGTTGGCAGGGCCCCGTGCGTGCGGACACATCCCAGAGACACCAGGGACAGGGGCTCCCCTGTGCTGGGTCTGCCCAGGGCCCACACTCTCCAGGCAGGGGGCAAGTGAGCGTGGGCATTTGGGGTCAGCGGCGGGGTCAGGATGGCCATGTGGCTGAGGCCTTCTCTGTGGGGGCCCTCTCCTGGCCTGAGGCCATGTAGGGCCTCCACGATGGGCAGCCTGGTGTGTCTGGAATTGGGGAGTTGCTGACACTTGGTCCCTTGCTGGGTTGATGTGGATGCTGGGTCTTAGCACACCTTTTGTCCTTTTAAGGTGACCTTCCCCAAATGCTCAGAAATGGTTTCAGTGACCTCAGTGGGTCTGTTTCATAGCCCATCCCCTGCCATAGCCACGATGGCAATTAGGGGTGCAGGTTGTGGGTGGGGGTGGTGGCTGGAGCCCCCAGGGACCCCGCCCCTGCCCCTCACAGGGCAAGCCCAGCCCCAGGCACCTGCATGAAGCAAGCACGCCAGGGTGGCTTTTTCCTACTTGGCCGGGAAGAGTCGGGGCCACAGCTGCCCCTTCAGGCAGGTCAGGGCCTCCCCGCGGCCCCTACAGCCCCACAGCATCATGGCTGTGCCCAGGCCCTGATAGGCGGGTGGATCAGCAGCAATGGGGAGCCCTGGGTAGGAGCAGGGCGGCCACTGTCTGCCAGGAAGGTCTGGCTTCAATTGGTCCTCCTTTTTCTGTTGTTTATTTTTTTTAAGAGAGAGGGCAAGAGCAAGCGAACGCAGGGGAGGGGCAGAGAGAGAGGACAGAGGGTCGGTAGCAGGCTCCGAGCTGTCAGCACAGACCCAAAGCCGGGCTTCGGGTACCGTTGAGACCATGACCTGAGCTAAAGTCAGACACTTGATGGACAGAGCCCCCCAGGCGTCCCACCGGCGGTCCTCCTTGGGCACAGCGTGCAGTTGGAGCTGCTGGTCTGGCCTGGGAACTGCCCCAGGTCAGGCATGATGTGAGGGCATCGCCGCTACATCACAGCCACAATGACAGCTCCCCCAGGAGCCCCCCACTCCTGCCAGCCCAAAGGAATTCCCCACAGGCCCCTCCTTCTCACTGAGCCTCATCAGGGCCTTAAGTGGCCCCTTGACACCCCACTTCCTGCCTGCACGGGCATCCTGGCCAGCCAGGCTGCCCTCTGGACAGGTCACCCAGGCCCCTGGCTTTGCTGCGGAGTGGGGCATGGGGGGCCAGTAGCTTCCTCCCACATGAATGCCAAGTTCTCCGTGATGACCCAGCATGCTGCCTGCCACCTCTTGGAGAGGTGTCCCTGGGAGTGCCATCGGTCTTGAATCATGGAGGTGCTGGCACATTTTGGCCTGAAGCCCGGGAGCTTTCCTGCTGTTGGCCCTGGAGGGACATACGCCTGTCTCTGGAGGGCTGCCCGGGCCCCCGCCAGCCCCAGTGTCCCCAGGTGACCTTTGGCACTGGCAGGGTTTAGCCCCCTGCCCACCCTGAGTTGGGTCTGGAGGCCTGGGGGACACAAGGCTTGGGAAGCAAAGTGAAACCCCAGCTCACGGGGCCTTGTGTGTGATCAGTGACCCCATTACTGCTGGGCGGGCCTGCAGGCAGGGCACTGGCCAGCCAGGCCTGGAGCTGGGAGAGGGGGTTTCAGTGTGGGGACACCCTCCAGTTCTGTGGACTCTGGAGAACAGGCTCACTCTGTGTCCAGAGAGCAGTGTAATGTGATCAGTGTCTCTGGGGAAGAGACGGGCATTGTCATTCTAGAACTCACTGTGCATTGCTCTCAGCAGCAGGGTGCCGGGTCCCCTGGGGAGAACTCCCTGATGGGCAATCACGCTGGGGACACTTGGGGACACCTGGCCCAGCCAGGTGGAGTGGGAGAGTCGGCCTTAGGCTCGTGTCCACCAGCTCTGAATGTGGCCCTCTGATGGGAGCCCCCGTCAGCCTTTCCCCCCACCCCCAGCTCAAGTGACTCCCACTGGTGGCGCCTGGTGCCGCGGTGCCCAGAGAGGGCTGCGTGCTCCGGCGGCCAGTCTCGGGGCTGGCCGTCAGGCCTGGTATCCACATGCCACCCGGGCAGGGCGTGAATAGGAGACAGGAGTGCCTTTGACGGCCCAGGACAAACAAACAGGGCCTTGGCCAGGCAGCAGGGCAGGGATCTCCATGTGGGGCGGCTGCTGTGAGAACCTTGCTGCCGAGGAACGTTTCCCCAGAGGCTGGGTGGGGGGGTCGAGGCCAACTGCTGCGGGGGCAGAGCCCACTGCCCACCACTGGGTCTGAGGAAGCCCTGCACCCACCAGGTCACCAGCCCCTGCTGTGCGGTCGTGGTCGGGACCAGCACCCGAGGACAGAAGGGGCATTTGTGTTCTGAGTGCAGGCCCCGTGGGGGCTCAGGCTTCCCAGCCCCGATCCCCGACTGTGGGCTGTGTCCCGTGTCTTCCGATGGGCACGTCAAGTGCCTCTGAGTCCCTGCGTGTGGTGTCCATCTGTTCACTGCTGAAGGACACCTGACTACATGGTTTACGTGGGACTATGGTGCGTCTGTCCTGTGTCGAGCCCAGACTTGGGGGCTCAGAGCCGTAACTGCCAAACTGCCTCCCCCGGTGGACGCCACGTCGGAGTGCCCAGCTGACCACATCCTCCCGGTGTGGCCATTTCACTGGCTTCAGCCACGCTGGCCGTCCAGTCTGGTAGGACTCGCCATGTGGGGTGGTGCTTTGTGTGCTCTGCGCGGGCCACCCAGGGGTCTTCCTGGACAGTGTCTGGTTCGGGTATTTTGCCCTGTTTTCTATGCGGGATTCTCCCTGTTGTTAAGTTTGAAAAGCTTTCTCTTTCAGGTGTCTGTTTGCCCGTATTTTCTCCCCATCTGTGGCTCATTTTGTATTCCTCAAAACAGCATCTTTTCAAGGGCGTGGTGTTTTAAATTTCGGTGCATTCCAATTCCTTGTCTCTTTTATGGACTTTTTTGGTGTTGTTTCTAAGAAATCTTTGCTTCACCCAAGATCACAAAGTTTTTCTCTTAGGTATTCTTCCAGAAGTTTATAGTTCTAGGTTTTGTGCTGAACTTAGGACGATGGCCCATTTTGAGTGAGTCTCTGTAGGCACTTCGAGGCACAGTGCAGGGCTGGGTCCCCGCTGTACCAGCATCAGCTGTTTAGAGACGGCCCTTTCTCTGCTGGGCTGCCTTTCTTTGCTCTTCCGTGGAAACCCTCGTGTGGGTCTGTCCCTGTGCCTTCGTGGTTATTGTGGCTGTTCTGGGCCATCTGCTCGTGGACATCTGCAGGGCCGTCCCACTCAGGCCTCTGCACCCACAGGGTGTCCCTGAGTGGCAGGGAGCCGCCCCCACAGGACCTCTTGTTCTAAAACCCTGACAACTCACTCCATGGATTAGCAGGAGAGATCCAGTCAAAGTGGTAAAAATGGTTTTTTAGTAAAAATTATAAAAAGTGCACAGTTTAGAATCTTCCTGAAATTTTGTGAGTGGCCTGCAGCAAGGAGTGAATAGGGCTGCATCTGCCCCTAGCCACCTTGTGCCCCTTAGGCAGGTGGCTTTCAGGTGGGGGCAGTGGGGGTCCTGGGAGGAGGGACAGGCCCTGGGACCACTTTGCCGGGCGTATTGGTGAGGCCGCCGCCCGACCCCGTCCCTGTATGATGACAGGGACATCGGGCCATGGTGGCCCCAGGCAGGACTTGGCCTCTGTGTGGTTCAGATGGGACGAGCTTCTTGACCTGACTTTTTCCCTCCTTCTCTGAGTGGACGCCACACACGCCCCATTTTAGAACCAGACAGCAGCTTTGTTTTAATGTCCAGTTGTTCATAAAGGATATAGTTCCTTTAAGCTTTTTTCCAAGACAATTTATATTTGCTGCCGTTGCCCATGGCGGCCGACTGTTGGGCAAAAACAGTGCACACCAGGGCGGGGGAGGGGCATATTCTGTATTTTAACGTTAGACTTGATTTCTGCTGTGGGAGAGAGGTGGGGGTTCCCCAAGGCCACTGGGCCCCCACCAGGTTCCTGGGTAGGGATCCCCTGATGTCACTGGTCCCTGGGTGGGGGGAGGGTTACCCTGATGTCACTGGGTGCCCAGACAGGGGCAGGGGTCCCCCGATGTCACCAGGTCCCTGGGAGGTAGTCTCCCGATGTCATCAGGTCCCTGGGCAGGGCCAGGGTTTCCCCAATGTCACCTGGTCCCCGAGCAGGGGGTCTCCTGATGCCACCAGGTCCCTGGGAAGGGGTCCCCTGACATCACCTGGTCCCCGGATGTCAGCAGGTTCTGG
This sequence comes from Panthera pardus, assembly GCF_024362965.1. NCBI lineage: Eukaryota > Metazoa > Chordata > Mammalia > Carnivora > Felidae > Panthera > Panthera pardus. The sequence goes on from NW_026526654.1 coordinate 693,727, forward strand.
GGGCACTACTTGGTGGGGCTGTGAGTTATGGAGGGGAGTGGCCCTGGCCTGGGCCCTGAGCGCTCTCCTCCCTCAGAGGGAAATCCTGCTGGACCATCACGTTCGAGCAGTTCAAGGAGGCGTTTGAAGAGCTCTCCAAGAAGAGATTCAAAGACAAGAGCAGCGAGGGGGCCGTCCGTGAGGTGCACAGGCTCATTGAGGGCAAGGCCCCCATCATCTCAGGGGTGATGGTGAGCATGGCTAGCAGGGACTCCCTGGAGGGCAGCAGCCCATGGGGTCTGGGGTGGGACAGGGGACGTGTTACTCCGTGGGGGTGTGCCGACCCAGCTGCCGACAGCCTCACGTGCTCACTTGGCCCCTTGCGCTCACACGGGCGCGCCCCATTCTCTCCCTCTACAGAAGGCCATCTCGTCGCCCACTGTGTCCCAGCTCACGGACACGACCAAGTTCACGGGCTCCCACAAGGAACGCTTCGACCCATCAGGCAAGGGCAAAAGCAAGGTGGGCCGTGTGGACCTGGTGGATGAGTCAGGCTACGTACCGGGCTATAAGCACGCGGGCACCTATGACCAGAAGGTACAGGGTGGCAAGTAGCCAGCCCAGGAGCAGCCCTTCCCGCTGGGGCCCGTGCCACCTCACACTTCATTACATTCCCTTGCTCCCTGGGGAAGAACTCAAGGCTGGGGCCCCGGGGGACCGTGGGGGTGGCAGTCAGGCCTCCCCCTGCTTGCGGCCTGGCGTGCTTCTCTCTGACCCCCAAGTGAGGCCCCGAAATCACTGACCATTTCTAACACACCTGCCGCGTCCAGTGCTGGCCGACAACAAATGGCCTTTTTCAGAGCGTCTCCTGGGACCAGACCACACTAACTACCTGGCTTACAGGCGAAAAGTCCATTTTAAAGGGGCCGGTGGGCCACAAGGGGTGAGTGGGACAGACCCTGTCAGAAGCTGGCCCCCTGCTGACCTGCAAACCCCTCCCTGGAACCTTGAGGGCAGCACAAGCTAACGCACTAACCAGCAGCACCAAGAAGACAGAAGTGAGCTGCTAACAGGACATCATGAAGGTGTGGGGAGGTGGGACAGGTGCTTGCATGTGCACACACACTCACACATACCTACATGTGATGTGTGTGCTTGCACACACACACATGCTCACACACACACACGCACACACGTTGTGGAGCTGGAGGAAGGTGAGCCAGTGGAAGGGGCTCCTCAGTGGACCAGAGGAACACGGTCTGAAGTTGTCAAAATGGAAACCAAGGACAAGACCGTTCACTTTATTGTGTTTTTCTAAGAATAAACTGGAAATGTATTTGTTCCCAGAATGGTTCAGCAAAGACAGAATACCATTTCTGCCCCTTTCTCTCCTGCCGTTTGTGTCTCTAGGCCAGGAGACCCTGCTGGCTAAGGCTTCCCATGCAGTCGCTTTGCTGGCATGATGGTGTCTTCTGTCCAGGGCCCCACTCTGCACTCAGGGCCTTCGGGCTGTGGGTCCCTGTGGCTGCTCCCTGTTCACTGGCACGTGGCACAGATCTCAGTGGTTCAGTCTCTGCATGAGTGTTCCCTAACCTCTCCCAACCCCTGCAAATGCAGAAAACCACACAAGAGAGGCAGGCCCACAAAGGGCCCCGAGGCCAGCAGCATTTGTTGGCATTTGGTTTCTCCATGAGGCTGGACAGGGGAGCCAAGCATTGGGACTCTTATCACAGTGGCTTCATGGGGACATGTCCCCTTGCAGAAGTGCCACCAAGCCTGGCAAGTGACTGGAGGGGCCATGTGGTCCTGGCGCTGGTCTTGGGAAAAGCCCATGGGAGCCTCAGGGAAATGCTTCTTGGAGCCCGTCCACCCTGGCCACTGTTCTGTGTCCGTGGCAGCTGGCTGGTTGGGGGCACTCCCTGGCGCACAGCACAGGCTGTTGAAATAAATACCAGCATCGGGGTGGCACACGCACCCGCCTCCCTGTGCCCAAAGGGCATGCTGGTCATCGCTAGAGCTAGGGATGGTCCCTCGTCTGTGTGGTGGGGCTCGGGGCTCGAGCTCCCATCCAGCATGGCCCCTCTGAAGGGATGTGGTCCTCCCCCTCGCCCCCACGGTGGGGCCTCGCCAGCAGCTTCCTTCCGAGGTTCTGAGACTTCCCAGTGCAGGGAAAAATCTGAGATGGTTGCAGGCCTTGAGTCACCTGTGCTCACTGCAGTCTCTAGTTTCTACCTTGGCGATCCTGAGCTGCCCGGCCAGGCCTCTCCACCCCATGGTGGGGGAAGGTGGGGAAACCAAGGACTGAGTGCTGGAGGAGGGACAAGCAAGCAGGACACAGTATCCCTGGCTGGACTGCGGTGAGGATCTGGAGGCAAGGGGAGGACGTGGGAAATGTTGGAAGGCGACTCTGAACATGACAAATGTTTCTCAACAACGAGCAGATCACAAACCAGACCTCCTCCCAGATCCTCTTGGGCACCATGTTGGGGAGCACCGTCTGAGGCGGTGGGGCTCCGCCTCCTGCCATTACCGCCTGGGTCCCCCCTGTCACAGCCATGACACAGCGTGGACACTGGAGTCCAGCAGGACCTTGGCCCCCACAGTGTGCATGCCCCAGTGAGCCGAGGGACGAGGGTCCCCATGCCACAGCCTGTACCGGGAATGCACAACCCCCTTCCACCGGCCCTTCTCAGCCCCTCTCACCCCCAGGAGGCCATCTTCTGTGCCAGAGCGGGGTCTCCAGGCAAAACAGCCTCCCCAGGACAACCCTGGGAGATTGGGGTCTAAGCAAGAGAAACCACACATCTGCCGGCCCACGGGGACCCCTGCTGTCACGCCCTTCCCCAGAGCAGGAGCCCTCTTCTTAGTGGAAGGCACCAGTGCCACAGTCTGGTGGAGCTGAGCTGCTCACTTGTGACCAGTGTTTCCCAATGTGCTCCTGACTGTTCTCACAGCACCTTCCCATGGGGTTTGTGAATGGGTCCCCTTGGCGGTCCACCCCGTCCCACAGCAGGGAGGTCCGGTTGGCCCCACAGGGGCTACAGTCTCCCCTGCCTCCCCTGCCCAACCCCAAAGCCTCTTCAGATGGCACCCGTCCCCAGACAAAGCCTGGACGTTCCCTCAAAAGGAGGGGGAGGTGGCAAAGACTCCATCACGAGTCCTCAGTGCTCTCCATTCCATCAGCTTAAAATAATCTGCTAAACGTGTCCCCGCATGTGTGTGGCCCCCGCACACAGAACATGTGCGCGCGCGCACACACACGCACACGCGTGCTCCTCCATCGGCGTCTGAACACTGAGAACACACAGGCAGGGTGTGTGTCTTTGCTGCATGTTATATGCAATGCCAATTATCTTCTACTAACCGTGGTTACCCAGAAATCCAGCGTCTATCTGTGAGCGAGAGACCGCACAGCACGAGGAGACAGGACACGTTCTGCCAGGGAGGGCAGGGCTGACAGCATGCGAGTGTCAGGAGAACTGGAGAAGGGTGCTTAACACTGATCACACCAGAACACTTATTTATTTTTATTTAACGTGATAGGATAGGCAACTAGGTGGCGGTAACAGTCAGCTTTACCAAAGTGAAGTTCAAATCATGTAAGTTTAGGATGTTATCGCAGAAGATATATATTTATACCGGAGTATTTTCACACCTCTAGTGTCCCCAGTCCTACGTTTGCGGCAGATGAAAATCACAGCCGATGCGAGAAGCCGGGGAACAGTGCGCGCAGGCGGCTCGCTGGCACCACTTCCTGTTGGTGTGGCTCTGCGTCTGCGTCCCCGTGCTCAGCGCTCAGGACAGGCCACGGGTGTCCCTCTGGCTGCTCGTGGACAGGGCCTGCGGCAGCGGGCTCATGCCCCCACCCCAGACTGCTTCTGTGAATAGTTTTTTGGCGCCCAGCTGTGCCCGTGTGCTCAGTCGGGCATGACGTATGGCCGGTTTTGCGCTATGTCGCCTGGTGGTGGTAGGAGGGGACACCTAAAATTTTCACCATCTGGCCCTTTACGGGAAAAGCATGTGCTGGCCCTGCCCTGGGGACCCAGCCCAGCTCTCTTCATACACAAGTTGGCGGCTCCCCCGTCTTGCAGTCCACGCCACATGGGACACCCTGTGGTCACCTGTTCCATGCAGGCCAGGTTGAAAATTCAGCTGTACTGTGAAGTTACCAATAGGCTAGAATATCCTTAAAACACTGACCGTGAACAGCTCCCCTCCACTGATTGACTACTGAACACTGTGGAACCTGGTGGTTCAGGGTATGGCCTCTGTCCCTGGGCATGTGGAGTGCATGGCCCCAGGTGGGCTGGGCAGTGGCCACCCTGAGCTTCGAGAGGTTTTTTTCTCTCCCTCTAGACTCTTGAAAACCCAAACCAAGCCAAACAGAAAGGAAACCCGCACAACTTAAAAGAAACTTGAAAGGGATCGTATACTACTAGTTTGTACTAAGTTTTTTTCAGGAAAGGGAAATAAATTTATATATATATATATATATATATATATATATATATATATATATATATATATGCAATATATTTTTACACTGTTTTGTTACCATTAGGGAGTCCTGAGTGTATCACTTTATCAGTGTGATAGTGAAGAGTAGAGTTGACGTCTTGGGTGTTCTGACTCAGAAAGGCACGTCTGCTGGCGTCTCAAAGCCGCACTCAACCAGGGATATGTATGGGATCGGGGTGGCCCTCCTCTCCCTCCCCAGAGCATGAGGCACTGTGTCCCCGGTCAGAGCTGCCGTCAAGGCCTGACCTGCAAACCTGTAGTGAAGCAGCTCGTGTCTGTCTGCATACTGCTTCTCCTGTGTTTGCTGTTAACATTGTGTGTCAAATTGGTAAAGTGATAAATAAAGGTGTTGAAATGTGGATCTGTTGTCCTCAAGGTGCACCACCTACACCAGCAGTCGCACACAGGCACTAACATCTAACATGGACGGGCTGTGGGAGGGGCTGTGGGAGGGATGGGAGCCACAGCTCACAGGGTCTCACGTCACCTCCCCACAGGGAGGAAACTTTTGCTTCCTCATTTAGACAGGGTGACTCCTGGCCTGACCCCAGGCCACCTGCCTCGTAGTCCCAGGCTCGTTCCAATCTTGCCCTGGTGCAGCCCCGGGTGGGGGCCCAGACATAGCAATGATGTCCTCGAGTAAGTACCAACATGAAATCCTCTGTGAAATAGTTTTCAAAACTGAAGATAAAGGCATTCATTCTAAGACTACAACAAGGAAAACTGCACCAGCAGACATTAAAAGTAAGTCTAATTGCAGCAAGAACATGACCACAGACAGAATGTCTGCAGGGAAGTGGCTCAAAAAATGGGCAGTAAGTAACCATACAAAAACCCTGTAAATAAATGATTTCTGTGGGAAAAAAATATTTCACTAAAATACTCGAACACTGGGGCGCCTGGGTGGCCCAGTCAGTTAAGTGTCCGACTCTTTATTTCAGCTCAGGTCATGATCCCACAGTTTGTGAGTTCTAGCCCAGAGTGAGCCTCTGTGCTGGGGGTGGAACCTACTTGGTTGGGATTCTCTCTCTCTCTCTCTCTCTCTCTCTCTCTCTCTCTCTCTCTCTCTCTTTCTCTCTGTCATTCTCTCTCAAAAACAAAACAAAACAAAACAAAAAAATACTAAAGCAAAAACCAAAAACCAAAAAACCCTTAAAAACCATCACATGGAAGCCGAAGGGTGCCCAGGGAGGTACATGCTCATGGCTCCTGTACGCTACCGGGGGAGCAGAAGCCCTGATTAGATGAACACCAGCTGTGATAATATGCCAGAAAGAACGCATAGCTTCCAAAACCAGCAGAGGTGAAAATGGCTACAGTATAGAAGGGGACAATCACAGAAGAAACAGAATACAAAACAAGAAGAAACAAAAGCGTATCGATTATGTCAGGCGATATGGCAAAAGAAAAGAGAGAAAAGCGATAAAGTAAAGGTTTTAGAGCCGAATGCATCAGTAATTTCCATTAAAGATGGAAAGGAACAGAAGCTGTGGTGCAGGAGAGGAAGTGAGAGAGAACGCGGCGCCATGGACCAGCATGAACCACGGCCAGGGAGACGGGGTGGCCCCAGCACTGTGGGGAGGACGCAGGTGCGGACCAAGCCTCGCCGGCCCCGCCAGAGCCCCGCAGCTGGCCCTGGTGTTCTGCCTGCTCTGTCGCCGGCCAGGGCCGCCCCGACGTGTCCTTGGCTTGAAAGCGGAAGTGGAGCTTGAGGTCGGGAGCAACCCGTGGCCATCGCTCACCCACGTCCCTTCCCTTCCCCGAATGGCAAGGACTTGCTTGAAGCAACCACCACCCCGACAGGTCTGCCTTAGGGACACAGCTCCAGATGCTGAGGCCATGGAAATGCCATTAAAAGACAGGCCAAAAACTTGGACAATTAAGCAATACAAGCGAATTTGAGATACAGCCCTTATGAGAACTCAGGAAGAAAGGGACAGCCTGCGCCATCCCAGGGCTTAGGCCGAGTAACTACTGGCAAAGTAGAAAAACCCCCAAACCTAGTGGCTGACACAGTGACATTCCTTTCTTATGCACACGGAGTCCAGCAGAGGTCAAGGAGGGCTCTCTGCCCCCAGGAGAGAAACAGGCCCGCTGGTCAGTGGCACCGCCGGCAAGGCTACGGAGGGGATGGTGGCCACCCTGGTGGCCTGGCAGCTCTTCTCTGTCCCACTCAGAATGAACCACATGGCCCCAAACCCGCTGCGGGGGGCTGGCGAATGGAGGGGTGGACGGTGCTCTGTGAGAAGGGGCTAAGGGAACTAAACCCGTGGCTAGAAGTCTCCCACAAAGAGCATTTCAGGCCCGACTGGCTTCCTCAGCAAGTTCCATCACACACGCAGGGAAGAGAGAGTTACAACCTGTCCTGAATTCTCCTAGAAAGCAGAGAAGGGTGCACAGCTGAACTTCTATCACGGGCATGGCGTGGCGGTGCGAACGCTGAGGATAGCGGCACCTTAAGAGAGGACTGTAGGTGGTGTCACCGCGGGGACAGGACTGGTTCCTGCCGCCGTCCCAGCCAACAACCACACCATGTGGTGCCGCATCAGCGGGGTCCTGGGACCAGACTCTAGCTACCACTTCCTCTTCACGACAGCGGGGGCAGGCACTTATTACCCCTTTCTACAGATGAGGAAATGGAGACCCAGAGAATTCCAATAATTAAATGTCAGACATTAAGTGGGGTACCCAGAATACAAAATCCTAAACAAAATAGTAACCAAATCCAAAAGTATGTTTGCAAAGGAAAACCCATCATTACTAGGCTGTGCTTAACCCAGAAAATTTCGGTTGTTTTACGTTATCAAATTACCGAAATTAACCACATGAACAGAATAAAGGAGAAAAACCACATGGTCATCTTCAATGGCTGCAGAAAAAGTGATAAAATTCACCCATTCACGATAAAAAATGTCTTGGCAAATTAACACTACAAGGAGCTTCTTTAACTTGATAAAGTCTATCTACAGAAACACTATGCATCACACACCCTCTAGAATGAAAACATTAAAACTTTGACAGTAAGTGCTGGAAACATGGACCGACAGAAACTAATACACTTCTAACGGAGCATCAGTGTAACCATTCTAGAAATCATCTGAAATTACCTGCAGCAAAGGCGTTAAGAACATGGTTCAGGAGTTAAGTGAAACATGAACATAATGGGACACAAAGTTAATAAGAAAGAACCAAATGGGATTTTAGAACTAAAAACATACGTAATTTCTGAAATTAAAAATCCATTGTCTACACAGGCCCAACTGCAGAATGGGTGAGGCCTGTGACAAGGCAGCAGAAATGACCCAACGGAGGGCAAGAACAAAAGATGGGAAAAAAGACCCGAAGTCTGGGGACCCGTGGGGATGCTACCAAGTGGTCTGGGTGTAACTGGGGTCCGGGAGGGAGGGTGGGACAGAAGCTGGATCGAATAACCATGTTGAAGAAATGGTGGCAAAACTTTCCCAGATTTGATGAAAATTATAAAGTCACAGGTCTAAGAAGCTCAACAAAACCCAAACAAGAGGAACATAAAGTAATAGCATGGTGAGCATTTCCAACAAGCCTAAAATGGTTGAATGCTAAAATCTTTTCAATAAATAAAAAAAAAAAAAAATGGTATGATGAAAGAAATTGCACTCCCCCACAAAAACCATATTTGCTGTGACATGTTTTCCTGCTAAGTTGCAGAGAAACTGATGCCAAAGGACACAGCCAGGACCAGACAGGAGGGAACCAGGGAGACCACCCGGTTCCTGAGGGAAACGCCCGACCCCCGAACACCAGTGGCAGAGCCCGACGACACACACAGGCACCTGTAGGCCTGCCTGCTCTTCTCCATAAATTAAGTAGGCATTGGTTTAAAAAAGTACTTTGTTTTACCTAGAAGCCAAGTATTTAAATAAGATAAGAAGTTTCCAAACTAAAAATCTAGTATTTTGTCTGTGTGCGCTCTAATTTTCAGAAATGCACTGTAATTGTAAGCAAGAGAGCGCCTGGGGAAATACTTCCACTGTGAGGCAGTGATGTCACAAAATGGTATTTTTAATGTTTCCCCAAAATGTGTTACTTTTATTGAATCTTGGAACGTACCTGTCCCACCTGCGCCTAGCTTGCTTCATGAAAGAATTCAGTGAGAAGATCTCAGTCACAATTTATAAAAAGTCACTTTTTAGAATGTTAGTTTATCTTGCCACACAAAATTATTTAATCACACACAGTGCTCTTACATTAGGGAGAAAAATACTGCATTTTATCTCAAGATATTTCATGGAAAATTAATGATGCTGGTCTCAAAAAACATCAATATGTCTTGTCTCAAAACATGTGAAGGGCTTGGATTAATCCTTTTTTTTTTTTTTTTTTTTTTTTTTTTTTTTTTTTTTTTTGCAATCTCAGGAGCAGGAGCAGCGTGGATTCAGAGGGAGCCACCCTGGTTAGCACCTCCCTGCAAATACTACCCCTACATGTCCTTGTTCGCAGACTTGCCTACTGGCAGATCAATCCCATCTTTTCAGGGTGTTTTAGAAAACTGAGCTGTAGGCCCTGAACACGTTTCAAAACTTCAGCTGATTATGAACGGGAGGCACAGCTCTGCCCCACAATCGTACCAGGTAGAAAAGAGCTTCCGCGGTTTACTAGGTGCGTGGAGGCGACCCAGACGCGGCCTAGCAGCCACCGCGCGGAAACAGGCCCAGCATCTTCTTGAGCTCCTTGTAGCTCCAGTGCAGCTGCTCCACCTGGGCCTTGTGTTGCGCGCGTGCCTGGCTCAGTTCCTGCAGGAGGTGTTGTTCCTCCTTGGTGCTGACCAGGGAGCTGGAGGAGGGCTCGGGGGAGCGACTCCTGAGGACCACCTGCCGCCTCCTCTCCAGCAGCATCCTCCCTCACCTGGCCGGGGCCCTCCCCGTCCACACCGTCCCCGCAGCCAACACCCTCCCGTCTCCCACCCGCTCCGGCTCCTGCCATCCACCCCTGGCCTCCAGATGGCGTGAGGCTACGCGTGACCCGAGCCCTCAGCCACCAGGCCACGTGCAGGCTCAGCACCCAGACGGACGGGTGAAGGCAACGGATGACGGAGGGGTGCCTCGCTACTCCAGCCACACCTGTTTTCTGAAAAAACCATC
>NW_026526654.1:703843-718843 GCF_024362965.1 Panthera pardus
ATCCAAATGGAATTTTGATTTTATCTTCAAAACACTCCTCTATTAATAACTTGTATCATTATCTACTTAACAGGGGTATGATCAAGTATGTGGCATAAGTTACTCAGCTATCCCATTGTGTAGATGTCACTTTTACATAAGTATATGGATTAATGAGAAGAAGCCATTCCCCAATCCAAAGCCAGAGACATGAAGAATCATAGCAAGGGAGTGAAAAGAACTTTTTCCTTCACATTTAGGAGGATTTCTTATTTCTTTATGGAAATATCAACGGCTGTTGATATTTATTTGATGTTATCCACCACTTTGGTAACATCAAGTAAATCCCCTGAGTGAAAGACTCTATTTCCAGTGCAGTGGGATCACTCAGGGCTGACATCTATTAGGTCATCTCCTAGCTTAAGCAGGCAATGTGCAGGGAGGTGGAAAATGAATAAAAGCTTTCCTATAATGAACCTGGAAGCTTCCTCTCTCAGGAACTAACAAACTATACACATGCCATTTCACAATGAAGATACAAGCCTTAGGTTTTATACAGAGCCCCTGAATATTCTGTACACATGCTGAATAAGCCATTTAATTGTGGGTTGGACAGATATTGATTATATTTTGTATTCTAACATCATTGGGTTGCTTAATTGTTTTATGAAATTATACCTTCTGATTGGTTATAATAAACAATTTTTAAAATGAATCCCATATTCTTTTGATACAGAAAATACTGAACTGGTGACTTCTGTCTGCCCAGTATTTGTGCTTTACACTGTGAAGGTATATAAATAAGAACGATGTAAACCATACACTGGGGCATCAGAAAAAACACACTCTAGGTGCACCAGGGTGGTTCAGTCAGTTGAGCATCTGACTCTTGATTTTGGCTCAGATCATGATCCAAGGGTCCTGGCATAGAGCCTCATGTTGGACTCTGCACTGAGTATGGAGGCTTCTTAAGATTCTCTCTCTCTCGGGGTTCCTGGGTGGTTCTGTTGGTTATGTGTCTGACTTTGGCTCAGGTCATGATCTTGTGGTTTGTGGGTTGGGACCCTGAGTCGGGCTCTGTGTTGACAGCTCAGAGTCTGGAACCTGTTTTGGATTCTGTGTCTCCCTCTCTCTCTGCCTCCCCCCTGCTCATGCTCTGTCTCTCTCAAAAATAAATAAACATTAAAAAATTAAAAATAACAGTTCTATTTTCCCCTCTCCTGCTTGTTGTCTCTCTCTCTCTCTCAAAACCAAATTAAAAACAAGAAAAACACACCAAAGTTTCTAAGATGATTGAAAACATTTTAGTAGGTTTTTCCTATTGCCATGATTTATAGCTAAAAGGCATTTTCACATATATTTGATTGTTGATGTAAGAACAAGAGAATATTGTCGCTCTCTGGGGGAGTTAAGAAGAGGTACCATGTGAGGTATGTCTTGAGGAGTAATTGATAGTCACTAGGCCAATTGTGAAGAGAGAGGCATTGCAGGGAATAAGGCAAAATACAAAAGAGAGCTGAATATATGCATGATATGATATGGTTAGGAGACTGAAGTTCAACTAACAGGCTTCATCCAATTGTAAGGTATTAGGGTAAAAATATAACAGAATGAAAGATTCAGAAATATTGAATACTTCCTTTCTTTGCAGATTATTTACATATACAGAAACCCTAAGGACGTTATGTGCTCATATTTCCACTTTTCAAAGAATGTGACATTACAAGTTACAAGTTCCTTTGAGGAATTTATGGAACAATTTCTAGAAGGAAAAGGTAACTAAAGTTTTATAAACTAAGTAATAAGTCTGGTGTCTTGTGGTGTTTTTAGACTTAGTGAATGGCAGAGGGAAAGAGGATGCCGAACAAGAGTTGCATGGGTCAGTAATCAACATATGAAGCTAGTTGGTAGGGTCACTTGGGTAACCAAGTTCAGCCACTGTTGCAAACACTGATCGTTCTCTCTCCCTCTCAGGACAGTGTCAAGATTTCAGTCATACCACCAGAAAATATGTGCATCTAATATGAAAAGAATATTTCACTAGCACACAGATTTCTGTTCTAGCTAAGGGAGAAGCATCTCAGTTTAGATACTGGTTGGGAACTTTGCACTGCGTATTGCAGGGGGCACCTCCCAGCTTTTTGACAAAGTTCCGTTCTACATTCTTTTCTTTAAAAAGTACTTTTAAAAATATTTTTATTTGTTTTTTAATGAATCTCTACACCCAACTTTGGGCTCGAACTCACAACCCCGAGATCAAGCGTTGTATGCTCTATTCAGTGGGCCAGCCAGGCAACCTCACATCGTTAGGATTGATTCTGAGGATGATGATCTGGAACAGCAGAGTTAACAGATTAGTCTGTAATGCACTGTGCCCAGCTGCAGTGACTCATCAGCAAGTCCTCATGTTCCACGCAGCAGGGAAATAGCTCCATGTGCCTTTGGAATCAGCGAGAGGAAGAAGCAGAGGATTCCTTCTTCTGTTCCCTTTTGGTTTTTCTTACCCCATGTTAAGGTGATTTCCTGTCTATATGAAATGCGCTTTTAAGAGACCAATTTCTCCTTGAGTCATGTAATTGTTTCGTGGTGGAAGCTGGATGGTTTTTCCACAACCAGGCGCGAGTGGAAATCTGAAATCTAGCAGCACATTTCCTTTTCCTTCTTTGTTACTGAGGCATCCTGCATCTTCTAATACTGTATCTTATTTTCAACGGGTTCAGCATATTTACCTAATTATGTATCTGTTCTCCCCACAGTGTTGGGAAGCCTTTGGTTTGACCACATCAAAGGTTGGTATGAGCACAAAAGCCTCTTCAACATTCAGTTCTTGATGTATGAGGAGATGAAGAAGGTGAGAAATGTGACATTAGTGACTTCTCTGAAGCTGTAAGTCATCCTGGCCGAATGAATATTAAGGTTCATGCTCAGAACATCCAAAGGACGATATCAAATTTGAGATCCCAGATACAGTGTACCAGGAGACGTTCTTCCAGTATCACTTCTAAGCTTTCTTTACCAGGTGTTCATTTCCAAAGCATACTGGAGCTTTCTTTTCAAAGATTGTCTCTGTGTGAGGAATTGTCTGTTGATGTATGTGGGCATGCATATCTTTGATTATTTTGAGCCAGGTTATTGGTCTCTCTTTCATGGATTGTTAAGTCTGTTTTCTGCACTATGTAATCTAGTAACATTCTACATGTTATGTTGCACCTCTTGGGAAATTTTAATCTTGTCTGCATTGTATATGGTTAAGCATTGCAAGAAAAATTAAATGAAAATGGCTGTGTGTGATTAGAAAGAATTCAGCTCCTGGACAGTCAAGTCCAAGTGGCTTAAAACAGAAGAAGTTCTACTGCTTATTGGCTGAATTCCAGAGGTAGGACATCCTGATGCTGGGTGTGGCAGCTCAGACATGTAGAGAATGTCCCTGCATTTTCTGACTTTCCTTCATATCATATTTGGTGTGGTTATGATGTCTCCCCTCATACTAGAAGAATGGTTGTTGTAGCTCCAAAGTCATGTCCTTAGGTGATAGCATGCATGGGAGAAATAAAGGGAAATGGGAGAAAAAGGGCTTTCTGGCCTTGCACTGTTTGCACCTTTTCTCCATGAGGAAAATCCCTCTCAGAAGTTTCTGTTTCATTTCCTCTTTCTGTTTCAATGCCAAAATGGTGTCATGTGACCACCCCAGACTAATGTCTTGTAGAGGACAATTGGATTGCCATGAGGGTCTTAGATCGATCAGGATCATTACTAGAATGGGCCTGGGCACTGCTGCCAGGACACCCCCCCCCCCCCCCCAGGGATCTCTTAGCGAGAAAGAAGACAAAGAGTTCAAAGGCAGGCAAGATGAAGGGCCGATGAATAGTTTTCACTAGTTTGGGTTCCAGCTGCCCCAATATCATGACAGCGAGACTAGACTGTCTTGTTGAGACCATATCTCCTACCAAATAAGAGATTCAAGTATCTGGCCAGCCTTGCAACCTTCCTCACAATATGGGCCATCCATTGCCTCCAACCTCATCTCCCATCTTTCTCACCCAAAGCCTGTCAGATATAGCTCCAGGGAAACTCAACTTCTAATACCCTATGACCTGATATTTCATACCTTCCATGCAACCACAGTGTTGCAGATATTCTTTCTTTTGTCTAGATTCCATACCTTTAGTTTGTCTACCTAGAAAACTCCTGTTTTTGCTTTAATCCCCAGAACAAATTTCTCATCTTTGTTGAAACTTTCTCTGAAATCTGTTACACAATTACTCTCGGCCCATAGGTCCTACTACTGAATTCCCAGCACTGATCCCCTGTTGTGCCTCTGATCACCGGCACCATCATGCAGGGCAGTGTTTGACACAATAGCTACTCCCCAAATACTTGCCAAGTTACCACAGATAAAATGAAATATGAGCGTTCCTAAAATTAACCCAAATGTGTTCTAAAACGGTGGACAAGTCAAAGTTTAATTTACCAAGAAAGATAAGCAAGTCACTGCTTATGGTCAGCTCTAGTTCTTTTTTTTCTTTTCTTCTAAAATTGTTTTATTTTTTCATTCAACATTATGTATGTTATCAAGTTTTGTATTGGCTTTTTCTTTTCTTTTCTTTTTAAATTTCCATCCTAGTTAGTTAGCATATTGTGCAATAATGATTTCAGGAGTAGATTCCAGTGATTCATCCCCTATGTATAACACCCAGTGCTCATCTCAACTAGTACTTTCCTTAATGACCTTTGCCCATTTAGTCCATCCTCCACCAACACCCCTTACAGCAACCCTCTATTTACTCTCTATATTTAAGAGTCTCTTATGTTTTGTCACTTTCCTTGTTTTTATACTATCGTTGCTTCCCTTCCCTTGTGTTCGTCTGTTTTGTATCTTAAATTCCACATATGACTGAAGTCATACGATATTTGTCTTTCTCTGACTGACTAATTTTGCTTAGCATAATACCCTCTAGTCCGATCCACGTTGTTGCAAATGGCCAGATTTCATTCTTCTTGATTGCTGAGTAATGGTCTACTGTATACATATACCACATCTTCTTTATCCATTCATCTGCCAGTGGACATTTTGGCTCTTTCCATACTTTGGCTATTGTCAGTAGCGCTGCTATAAACATTGGGGTACATGTGCCCCTTCGAAACAGCACACCTGTATCCCTTGGATAAATACCTAGTCAACTCCATTTATCAAACCAGCCTTAGTACCTATGATATTTAGTTGTGACTCATGTGTAAGTCTTTCTTATAATGTGAATAATTTATCATACTGTGATTTATTATAGGATCTCAAAGGTTCTCTGTCAAAAGTCTGCAAGTTTTTGGGGAAAGAGCTGAGTGAGGAGGAAATGGATGCCATTGTGAGACAGGCCACATTTCAGAACATGAAATATGACCCACGGGCAAATTACAAGAATATAATAAAGACCCGATATGGGTTAGAAGCTAAAGGTCATTTCCTTCGCAAAGGTGAGGTTGAACAGTGAATGGCTGTCCTACACGATGGTATGAGTGGATTAAAATGTAGCTTCTCAGCTTCTTGGGTTACTTTTATAACATGGAGCTCTCATGGCCCAGTGCCCTTCTGTAGACAGATGATTTTCCATGATTTCCTCTTGGTGCTCTTCAAGAGACTATATATCATATGGTCCCTGAATGTATCTGATTAATAATCTAAAATCATAAGGCCTTCTCCATGGCCCCTAGAATTCCACCAAAGACTAGTACAATGTCTGCCACAAAAGGGATGTTCATTTACTGTTAGATTCTTTCCCCCCATTAACATGGGATGAGCACATGTGATGATGAGTTTAATGGTGGGTCTGTTGGCCATCACTGGCTGCTCTTCCATCTCTATTTTTTCCCAAACCTCCGCCAGGACTGATTTAACAACACACTTTTGCTGTTCTCTTGTATTGTGCATGACTATCATGTGTCCTCTACTACCAGAAACTTACGTCATAAAAATGTATGGAAATATCTCCATTAGGTCAATATCTCTTACGTCATCCTGAGTGAGTTTTTAAATGAATTGACTTTCATAAACTGATAAATTTGAACATGTTAGAATATTTTTATTATTTTATACAATCATTCTACTTCATACTTTGTGATATTCTAACAGTACATGGGACATCTATAATACAGAATTTTAGACATAAATTTTCTACTTAATCACAGGGTTCTATGCTTGCATGTATAGTAACAGTAAATATTTGGTTTGATTTCTCTACATGAGTATTTCCTTCACTAAATCTATTTATAGATCTTTATCCATTCAGCTCAACAATGTGAATCATTGGTAACTCGAAGCCAAACTGAGTCCCCTTCCTGTTACTCTCGGCATACCCTGTCATGTTGTAGATGTTATGACTCCTCTCAGCTGCCATTATCATTGTACTTGCAATTTTTTCTTTGAAAAAAGAAAATTTTCTGTTTATACATCTTTAACCCACCTGCAAATGAGACTGAAATGGCCAAGGAGACAAATAGCAGGAGCCAAATTTCCTTGTGGAAGCGAGGAACATTTTCTTATGTTTCTTCTGCCCAGACACGTACTTTTCTTTTACGTCTTATGTAATGGAATGTCATTTGCCCTAGCTTTACCATTCCTGCACTATTTGTATTTTCAGTTTCATTAGTATTTCAGTCTGTTTCAGTTATTGGTTTACACTTCCATGTGCTTTTACAATCAGTGTTTCTTTTCTTTCTTCTTCTATCAGCCTCTTTTGTCATCACAACTCTGTGTCTATAAGTTTAAGTAAGACTTTGGTAAACCTACAGTGAGTACAGATGGAATAATTATAGGTGAGCCATTCCAAACGGTATGAGCTTGGCTATATTTTAAAAATGTCTCTGAGCATCCATGTCCTCATCAGTAAATATTTGTCCAAGGAAATCTGATTTTGGGAATTTTTAAAGGACCTCTGTAAACTAACACTAGCCCATGCTAACCTGGAACAAAATAGTAAACAAGCTGCAGGAGTTTTCTCCTTTTCCCTGTGGCTGACAGCTGAGGAGTTGGGCTAATTACTTAAATTATAACCTAATTGCCATGATGAGTTTGTGTCCCCCTCGCTGGCCATAAGGTGGGAGAGGCAGGGCATGGTCATATGCAGGAGCAACTGGGGCCTCAGTGGGGAGGAAAATAAAAAACTAAAAACTGATGTTCCTCCCAACTCTAGGGCATCATGTTCCCTCATCCCAGAATCTTCACTGAGGCAATTTCTTTGCTTTTCCTCCCAGGTACCATTGGAGACTGGAAAAATCACATGACTGTTGAGCAGAATGAAAGGTTTGACAAGATTTTCCAAAGGAAAATGAAAGATTTTCCCTTGAAGTTCATCTGGGATATGAATGAAGAATAGAATTTTAAGCAATGCAAACTATTTTAAGAAAGCACTTTCAGAAATAAATATATTGAAGTGTATAATTTCATCTTTGACTACAATTGGCTCATTATTGACAAACCTCAGTGATTAATAAATATATATATGTGCCTTTATATCATTTTCTATCTGTGCCCTGTTTTCCATTTGCTGGAATTCCTCAGGTACTGATCAGGAGAGTATTTCTTTCTTTGATTTGGCATATGATTATGAAATGGTTTTTGTTTTATATTCAGAAATTCCAAAGCTCTTGAGCAAAAAGCAGGTCATAACAGGTGGTTGATTTGACATCTTAAAATAGATGATTCCTAATGTATGCAAAACTACTTATGGGCTTTCTTGATATTTAAGATTTTAATTTTTAGGTAATCAAAGAAGTCAACCTTTAATTTTATGGTTTCTAGGTTTTGTGTCTAACTTAGAATATTGCTACGACAAGTATTTTCATGTATTCATAAAGCTTATCCTTATTTAATCTGAATACTTAATATATGCTGTAAGACCAGTATCCTGTACTTTTCTAACAGATAGCCAATTGGCCCAAGGTCATTTATTTAATAGCCACCATTTTCCTAGTGATTGAAAGAGACATAATCTTGTTTTATACAAGTGTATGTACATGAGTTGACTTATGCAAAATGACATATTTTCTGATGATATACTTTTCTTTTTCATTATCATGTCATAATTTCTAACATAAGTTAATAAACTGTCATAAAGAGTAGTGTTGGAATTTTGCTAAGTATTACCCTACTCTTTTTGTTTTTAATATAATTTATTGTCAAATTGGCTAACATACAGCGTGTACCGTGTGCTCTTGGTTTTCGGAGTAGAATCCTGTGGTTCATTGCTTACATACAACACCCAGTGCTCATCCCAACAAGTGCCCTCCTCAATGCCCATCACCCATTTTCCCCTCTTCCCCACCCCCCCACCCATCAACCCTCAGTTTGTTCTCTGTATTTAATAGTCTCTGATGGTTTGCCTCCCTCCCTCTCTGTTTGTAACTATTTTTTCCCCTTCCTTTCCCCCACAGTCTTCTGTTACATTTCTCAAGTTCCACATATGAGTGAAAACATATGATATCTGTCTTTCTTGACTGACTTATTTCACTTAGTATAATACCTTCCAGTTCCATCCACATTGTTGCAAATGGCATGATTTCATTCTTTCTCATTGGCAAGTAGTATTCCATTGTATACATAAACCACATCTTCTTTATCCATTCATCAGTTGATGGACATTTAGGCTCTTTCCATAATTTGGCTATTATTGAAAGCACTGCTATAAACAGTGGGGTGCATATGCCCCTATGCATCAGCACTCCTGTATCTTTTGGATAAATTCCTAGTAGTGCTATTGCTGGGTCGTAGGGTAGTTCTATTTTTAATTTTTTGAGGAATCTCCACACTGTTTTCCAAACTGGCTGCACCAGTTTGCATTCCCACCAACAGTGCAAGAGTGTTTCCGTTTCTTCTCATCCTCACCCGCATCTGTTGTTTCCTGAGTATTTTTTAATTTTCATTTATTTTTGAGACAGTGTGAGAGACAGAGTGCAAGCAGCGGAGGGGAGGGAGACACAGAATCTGAAATGGGCTCCAGGCTCTGAGCTGTCAGCCCAGAGCTGGACGCGGGCTCGAACTCACAAACCGTGAGATCATGACCTGAACCGAAGTCAGATGCTTAACTGACTGAGCTGCTCAGGTGCCCTCCTGAGTTGTTAATTTTAGCCACTCTGTCCAGTGTGAGGTGATATCTCAGTGTGGCTTTTATTTGTATTTCCCTGATGAGTGATGTTGAGCATCTTTTCATGTGGCCATTGGGCATCTGCATGTCTTCTTTGGAAAAATGTCTATTCATGTCTTCTGCCCATTTCTTCACTGGAGTATTTGTTTCTCAGGTGTTGACTTTGATAAATTCTTTATAGATTTTGGATATTAACCCTTTGTCCTATATGTCATTTGTGAATATCTTCTCCCATTCTGTCGGTTGCCTTTTAGTTTTGTTGATTGTTTCCTTTGCAGTGCAGAAGACTTTTATCTTGATGAGGTCCCAATAGTTCATTTTTGCTTTTAACTCCCTTGCCTTTGGAGATGTGTCAAGTAAGAAATTGCTGTGGCTGAGGTCAAGGAGGTTGTTGCCTGCTTTCTCCTCTAGGGTTTTGATGGTTTCCTGCCTCACATTCAGGTCTTTCGTCCATTTTGAGTTTATTTTTGTGAATGGTGTAAGAAAGTGGTCTAGTTTCATTCTTCTGCATGTTGCTGTCCAGTTCTCCCAGCACCATTTGTTAAAGAGACTGTCTTTTTTCCATTGGATGCTCTTTCCTGCTTTGTCAAAATGAGTCGTCCATACAGTTGTGGGTTCAATTCTGGAGTCTCTATTCTATTCCATTGGTCTATGTGTCTGTTTTTGTGCCAATACCACACTGTGTTGATGATTACAGCTTTGTAGTAGAGGCTAAAGTCTGGGATTGTGATGCTTCCCTCTTTAATTTTCTTTTTCAATATTGTTTTGTCTATTTGGGGGTCTTTTGTGATTCCATACACAAGCATGGAATGTTTTACCATTTCTTTGTGTCTTCTTCAATTTTCTTCATAAGTTTTCTATAATTTTAAGCATACAGATCTTTTACATCTTTGGTTCGGCTTATTCTTAGCTATTTTATGGCTCTTGGTGCAATTGTAAATGGGATTAATTTCTTGATTTCTCTTTCTGTTGCTTCATTATTGGTGTATAGAAATGCTACCGATTTCTGTACATTGATTTTGTACCCTGCGACTTTGCTGAATTCATGTATTAGTTCTCGCACCTTTGGTGGAGTCTTTTGGGTTTTCTATGTAGAGGATCATGTCATCTGTGAAACTTGAAAGTTTGAATTCTTCTTTGCCAATTTTGATGCCTTTTATTTTGTTTTGTTGTCTGATTGCTGAGGCTAGGACTTCCAACACTATGTTAAACAACAGTGGTGAGAGTGGACATCCCTGCTGTGTTCCTGATCTCAGGGGGAAAGCTCTCAGTTTTTCCCCATTGCAGATGATATTAGCTGTGGGCTTTTCATATGGGGGTTTTATGATGTTAAAGTATGTTGTTTGTATCCCGACTTTCTTGAGAGTTTTTATTAAGACAGGATGCTGTATTTTGTCAAATGCTTTTTCTGCGTCTGTTGGCAGGATCATATGATTCTTATCCTTTCTTTTATTAATGTGATGTATCACATGGTTTGATTTGCAACTATTGAACCAGCCCTGCTGCCCAGGAATGAATCCCACTTGGTCATGGTGAATAATTCTTTTGATATGCTGTTGAATTAAATTTGCTAGAATCTTTTTGAGAATTTTTGCATACATGTTCATCAGGGATATTGGTCTGCAATTCTCCTTTGTTGTGGGGTCTCCGTCTGTTTTGGGAATCAAGGTAATGCTGGCCTCATAGAATGAGTCTGGAAGCTCTCCTTCTATTTGTATTTTTTTGGAACATCTTGAGAAGGATAGGTATTAACTCTGCTTTAAATGTCTTAGAATTTCCTTGGGAAGCCATCTGGCCCAGGACTCCTATTTGTTGGGAGATTTTTAATAACTAATTCAATTTCTTCACTAGTTATGGGTCTGTTCAAATTTTCTATTTCTTCCTGTTTGAGTTTTGGTAGTGTGTGGGTGTCTATGAATTTTTCCATTTCTTCCAGGTGGTCAAGTTGTTGATATATAAGTTTTCATGACATTCCCTGATAATTGTTTGTATTTCTGAGGGATTGGATGTGATAAGTCCATTTTCATTCATGATTTTATATATTTGGGTCGTCTCTCTTTTCTTTTTGAGAAGTCTGGTTAGGGGTTTATGAATTTTGCTTATTTTCTCAAAAAAAAAAAAAACACGCAGCTCTTAGTTTCATTGGTCTCATGCTTTTAAAATTTTTTTTTAAAATAAAAATTTTTTTTTGCATTCTATATTGTTTATTTCTGCTCTGGTCTTTATTATTTCTCTTCTTCTGTTGGCCTCTGGATTTCTTTTCTGTTCTGTTTCTAGTTCCTTTAGGTGTGCTGTTAGATTTTGTATTTGGAATTTTTCTTGTTTCTTGAGATAGGTCTGGACTGCAATGTATTTTCCTTTTAGGACTGCCTTTGCTGCATCCCAAAGGGTTTGGATTGTTTTATTTTCATTTTCATTTGTTCCCATATATTTTTAAATTTCTTCTCTAATTGCCTGGTTGACCCATTCATGTTCTTTAGGATGTTCTTTAACCTCCATGCTTTTGGAGGTGTTCCAGACTTTTTTCCTGTGGTTGACTTCAAGTTTCACAGCATTGTGATCTGAAAGTGTGTATGGTATAATCTCAATTCTTTTGTATTTATTGAGGGATGTTTTGTGACCCAGTATGTGATCTATCTTGGAGAATGTTCCTTGTGCACTTGTGAAGAATGTGTATTCTGCTGCTTTAGGCTGAAAAGCTCTGTATATATCTGTCAAGTCCATCTGGCCCAGTGTATCATTCAGGGCTATTGCTTCTTTACTGATTTTCTGCCTATATGATCTGTCCATCGGTGTAAGTGGAGTATTAAAGTCCCCTGCAATTACCACATTCTTACCAATAAGATTAAGTATGTTTGTGATTGTTTTATACATTTGGTGCTCCCAATTTGGGTGAATAAATGTTTATAATTGATAACTCTTCTTGATGGATAGACCTCATAATTATGATATAATGCCCTTCTTCATCTGTTGATACAGCCTTTAATTTAAAATCTATTTTGCCTGTAATAAGTATGGACACTCCAGCTTTCTTTTGACTTCCAGTAGCATGATAGATGGTTCTCCATCCCCTCACTTTAAATCTAAAGATGTCCTCAGGTCTAAAATGGGTCTCTCGTAGACAGCAAATAGATGGGTCTTGTCTTTTTTTTAATCCTTTCTGATACACTATGTCTTTTGATTTGAGCCTTTAGTCCATTTACATTCAGTGTTAGTATTGAAAGATATGGATTTAGAGTCATTGTGTTATCTGTACATTTCATGCTTGTAGTGATGTCTCTGGTCCTTTGTGGTCTTTGCAACATTTCACTCAGAGTCTCCCTTAGGATCTCTTGTTGGGCTGGTTTAGTGATGATGAACTCCTTCAGTTTTTGTTTGTCTGGGAGAACCTTTATCTCTCCTTTTCTGAACGACAGGTTTGCTGGATACAGGATTCTTTGTTGCATATTTTTACTCTTCAGCACATTGAATATTTCTTGCAATTCTTTTCTGGCATGCCAAGTTTCAGTAGATAGGTTTGCTACTATCCTCATGTGTCTACCCTTGTAGGTTAAGCCTGTTTATCCCTAGCTGCTCTCAGAATTCTCTCTTAATCTTTGTATATTGCCAGTTCCACTATGATATGTCATGCAGAAGATCAATTCCTGTTACATCTGAAGGGAGTTCTCTGTGCCTCCTGGATATCAATGTCCATTTCCTTCCCCAGATTGGGGAAGTTCTCAGCTATTATTTGTTCAAGTACACCTTTTGCCCCTTTCTCTCTCTCTTCTTCTAGAACTCTTATGATACGGATATTATGTTTCTTTGAATCACTTTGAACCCTTAATTCTCTAATTCTCCCTTCATGGTCGAGAATTTTTTATCTCTCTTTTTCTCAGCTCTATCTTTTTCCATAATTTTATCTTCTATTTCACTTATTCTACCCTCTGCCTCTTAAATCCTCATTGTCACTGCCTCTAGTTTATTTTTCACCTCATTTACAGCATTTTATAATTCATCATGACTATTTTTTAGTTCCTTGGTCTCTGTAGCAGTAGATTCTCTGCTGTCTTCTATGCGTTTTCAAGCCCAGTGATTAATCTTATGACTATTATCCTAAATTCTTGTTCAATTATATTGTTTATATATGTTTTGAGGAATTCTTTAGCTGTAATTTCTTCCTGAAATTTTTTTTGAGGAGAATTCTTCTGTTTCATCATTTTGGCTGGTTTTCTGTCTGTTATGTGTTTCAAAACTTGTTATGGGTCTTGCACCTGTGAGCACTACTATCTTAAAGAGGGCTCATACACTTTCCAGAGCCTTGCCCTTCAGGAGATCTTTATTGGAGTGTGTTTCCTGCTCTCTGTTGTTGTGACTTTGTTTGCTTTATCTCCCTACTTGTAGTAATGTTTTGGACCCTCCACCAGGTGTGCTTTGATTTGTTTGTTGAAGTAGCATTGGGAAAGCAAGCAAACAAGCAAAATGCAAAAAAAACAAAAACATACAAACAAAAACAAAAAACCAAAGACACAAATAAAAAAAAAAACCCAGAACACCAGCTACAACAAAACAATGGGGTGGAGTGGAGTTGGTGTTGATGGAAGAGGCTTCATCCCATAGAAAGAGATAAATGACAGGATTGGGGAAAATAAAATAAAATAAAATTGACCAGGCAGAGAAACTGTATAGCTTAATCCAGAAAGAGAGAGGAAAATAAAGAAGGAGTTATAGAACAGGCGTAAAGGGGATAGATTAAATATGTCTGCTTAACAACCCAACAACCAGAATAACTAGACTGGAGGAGGGAAGAAATAAGAAAGAGAAAAGGAAGAAAAAAAATATATATAATAAAAATTGTCCAAGAATTAAATCAGGAAATACAAAACCACTGGGTGCCTTGGAACCGATGGCAGCACTCATCTGGCAAAGGGGCTGTCCGGTCGCTGTCAATCCCACTCTAGTAGATATGCAGTTACCAGGCGTGGAGAGGCGTTGTTTGCTGTAGGCTGGTCCTGCCTCCTTTGTGGGCTCACTATCCATTCCCTGAAGCCCCACCTTGTTGGTGATGGGGAGAGAAATGGTGACACCCTAGTCTTTCCTCTACAGGCTGGGTGTCCCAAACCACTCTGTTCAGGCCATCCTCACAGTGCTGCAGGCACTCATGAGGTGGTGTGTTCCATTCTCCCAACTCCCGTGCCTCCCTGGTGCTCGACTGGGATTTAAACCCCAATGTCTTAAAGGGTCCTGCTCTGTGCGCTAACCCCTCCCCTCTCCCCCCCGCCCCCCTCCCCCCCGGGGGAAGTGCCGCTCTGCGCCTCTCATATCTGGTCTCTGACTGGCAGGTGCAGGCAGTCTTTTTCCTGTCAATGGTTATATACCTTCTTCCCACAGTACTCCAGGGAGGGGATTGCTTTCTCCCACTGTGGACTGTGCCTCTGAACTAGTTACTGAGCCCGGGGCTGGCTCCCCTCCAACTCAGGTGCATGAAGAGAGCAGCTGACCCCAGTCCAGAGAAAGCCCTGCAGTTAGAGATCGGATCTTTCTCCATCCTGGTCTGTGGTTTTTCTCTTGTCCAGATACAGTCCTACACTTCCCCAGCCTGTCTTTCTCTTCCCTTTGTCTCTCTGCAGAAGGGGATTCCTCCCATCCATGCCTCGCGACCTGTTTTATCTCTCCCAGTTTGCAATCATGCACCTCTGGCCCACCAGGTTGTCCCCTTGGTCCCTGGAGATATCTCTGTCACTCTGCAGGCCGGACTCTTGGAATTCTAAGTCCTTTGGTCTCAACACTGCTGTGTCTGAGGGACAAGGGAACTTTGGGTCCCCCTACTTCTCCACCATTTCCCAAACAGGTTCAGTACTGCTTTACTCTTAAAACGTCATTTAAAAATGACATCAGCACTCAGGGA
>NW_026526654.1:719343-938440 GCF_024362965.1 Panthera pardus
AATTACTGTTTTCATTTTCTTTGGGTAAATACGCAGTAGTGGGATTCATGAATATCTATTTTTAAGTTTTTGAGGAAACATAACACTTTTTTGACAATAGCATTATATTCGGGCCTTATAAAATGAATGGGACAACATTACTATACCAGACTTAAAAATTAATAACTTAATACCAGATGATGGGGGAAGGCTTTATTCAAACAATTTTGTGTTACCATTAATAAATACGATATAAAATATAAACCACGTTTTTTATATGACATGACTTAAGGAGCTACCAAGGTAATGTTGCATCTTTTCCCCAAAAGCTCTTTTCCTAAATATTTACCTCTGTGACCTTTATGTTTATTTCTAGGTAAAAACTGTGTTTCAATGGCGAAAATAGCTTTCAAGTCCATGAATAAGAACACGTGTACTTTTATGTATACCTTTCCATTGATCAGAAATATAAGAGGCTGAGAAAATTATACACAGAAAAAATATATATCAGCAAATTTTAATTCAAAGAACATTTTTAAAGGATTTTTAATTAGAAGGATTTTCTCATTAACTGTTAGCATTCAAATATGGCCCATAGAAATCTAAGGTTCGGTTGGGGGCACTGCAGGATTGAGGGACAAGGAAGTCACAGCCGTAGTCTCCATCTCTCCTTTAGTTAGACAGCTCTACTTCTCTCTGTTTTACACAATATAGTTTAATGCAAAAAAAAAATACATTCTATTCTTTGAAAAAAAATTATTTTGAAGGTATAAAAGTCACTAATTTAGTCAAAGTCCCGAATTTTGCGTAATAGACAAAAAGGGCTCAGAGAGAGTGTACTTTGCCTGAGGTCATGAATCCAACTAGATGCAGACCAGGAATACACGTGTGGTCTTACCAGGCCTAGAGTTCTATGCCCGTTACTTCCTCATAGTCAGGAAAAATACGTGTATTTTAAGAATAACTCAGAGAAAATGAATACATAAAACTTTGTCATGTGGCTCAATAATGTTTAGGTATGAGGCCCACAATAGTAGCTCTAAAACTAAATTACAAATTTTAAAGTCATCAATAAAAATAAAGGAACAGAAATTATGTTAACTCCTTTTAGTAGCAGTCAATTTTTAAGCACAACTTTTTTAAACCACAGGACAGAGAACTCGAAAGAGAAAATCTTTAGGTGAAGCAAGCAAGCTGAAACTGAGGAAATTCTTCCTGAAAGAATTATTTCTTCCAAAGAAAATTTGGTTTATCAAAATCAATCAACAAATGAGTGAACCCATGGTGTGGTTATTTATAGCAAAATTTCAAACCCAACACAGATTTCTCTTTCCCATCTAGCATGCTTTTGCCTAACCTCTCATCATTCGTTGGTATGTACAAAAGACACAATTCACTTTATTTATAATTTAAATCCAGTCAGAAATTATAGGTGAACCTTCACGTCTCACATGTGGACTTATCTCTACCCCTCCCTCCCGACGGGAAGGGAGAATTACCTAACGGGTGAATTTGGGAGAAGGAGCTAAGCAGTGCTTACGTGTTTCTGAATCTCCTCTTTGAAAAAGATGTGCCTGCCCACAGTAACATGAATTTGGGTCTGCTCTCAGCTCTGTGGTAAGCACCCGGCCCCCGGGGTGGGGGTCAAGCAATTGTTTCCTCAATTTACAACTGTGTGGGGAAGTGCCCAATTTAGGAGGAAGCCCAAAGTGGCTAACATAACCTAAATCATATCCTCCAATTTGTTAGTGTGTATTAGTAATAAAGCTACTAAGTTTCTCTCCATCTCCCTGTCTCCTGTGTTCTGAATTTAGAACGAGAAGAGCAGGGTTACTTGCCGCCTACCCAGTGTCACCTGTCACAGCTCCACCGAGAAAAATGACTAGACAGCACTTACAGAAACATTCTCTTCTTCCTTGACTTCATAACTAACGTACATTGTTCAAAGGCCACGCCAACTCGAAAGAGAGAAAAAGTTGAAAGGAACCATTTTAGGAACAAACATAGAAAGTCAGACAAACTGAGGACACAGAGGAGTACATCTGAAATGAAAGAACATGACAAAAGAAGAAAAAAAACTAAGTGAAAC
This sequence comes from Panthera pardus, assembly GCF_024362965.1. Classification (NCBI taxonomy): domain Eukaryota; kingdom Metazoa; phylum Chordata; class Mammalia; order Carnivora; family Felidae; genus Panthera; species Panthera pardus. Next base: position 721,412 of record NW_026526654.1, read on the forward strand.
AGAGATAAGTAATGTACCTCATAAAGAGTTCAAGGTAACGGTCATAAAGATGCTCCGTGAACTTGGGAGAATGAATGGATCCAGTGATAACATCAACAAAGAGATAGAAAATATAAAAAAGAACCAATCAGAGCTGAAGGATACAATAACAGAAATGACGAATACACTAGAGGGAATCAACAGCAGATAAGAAGATGCAGAAGAACAGATCAACAATTTGCAAGACAGGGTAGTAGAAATCATCCAAGCCAAAAAAAAAAAAAAAAAAGAGAGAATTTTAAAAATGAGGCTAGGTTAAGGGACCTGTGGGACAACATCCAGTGTAATAATACTTGCATTCAAGGGGTTCCAGAAAAAGAAAAGAGAAACGGGCAAAGAACTCATTTGAAGAAATAAAAGCTTCATTTTAAAAATTCAAATATTTGTTTGATTTAGCTATTTATAAAATGCTCTACAATCGCTCAGCAAGATATTTTATGAAAGTTGAAACAAAGGTGGTATAAGTCAAAAAAAAAAGGAAAAAGAAAAAAGAGTGCCATAAGTAAGAAAGCAATTAAAGATGTATTCTCGTGTAAGAAAACAGCAAATCTTTTAACTTAAAAGAGAAATTAACCTTTTTAGTGTTACAAGTTGATTTCATTCATAAAAAGGACTTACCGTGGATTCTTTTTTTTTTTTTTTTTTTTTTTTTTTAAGTAGCCTCCATGCTTAGTGTAGAGCCCAATGCAGGACTTGAACTCATGACCCTGAGATCAAAACCTGAGCTGAGATCAAGAGTTAGACGCTGAACTGACTGAGCCACCCAGGCACCCCCATGGATTCTTCTAAATAGTAAACATTCATAGGTCGTTAAGTGTTTGGAGGACGATCATTCACTGACACACAGGGGTGCAAAAACTGGATTATAGCAAAACTTTCAAATGTTTATGAACCACTGCCAACTGAAAATAAGTCCAAGCATCTGAGTGTACCTGCGGTTAGCAGGCAATAACATTTACTTTCTAAAATCAAATTTAAATGAAAGCTTTTCAAGAAATTTAACATGGGTCAGTCTAGTTATATTTACTGAATAGAGTTAATGCTAGGTGTCTCTTGTGGTGCACCTGGGTGGCTCAGTTGTTTTTAGTGTCCAAATCTTGATTTTGACTCAGGTCATGATCGCATGGTTTTGAGACTGAGCCCCACATTCGGCTCTGTGCTGAGCATGAAACCTGCTTGGGATTCTCTTTCTCCCTCTCCTTTTGCCCCTCCCCTGCATGCACTCACTCATTCTCTCGCTAAAATAAAATAAAAATTAGTATCTCTTGGAAATGAGAGATCAAGGGACTAAAATATATATATAAAATTTACCTCAGTTCTTTCTTAGCACATATAATTATGACTTTTACTTCATATGTATTAGTTACTTAAACAACTCAGAATTTCACCAAATTAAAAGCAACTATTATATCAGATATCTGAAACCCAAACTAAAACAGATAATATAACTCACCTTCCACAAGGAAGTCTCCCAGTAGTCATATGACGGCCGTGGGTTTAAGGTAGGAATCACTAAGTTCCCTCTTGGAGTAAGGTTTCCATTGAGCACTAAATTATTTTCAAAATGTCCACAATAAGGTGGTTCCAGGCCTGGGCTCACACTAAGGGTCCTGAGTAAAGTTTGGTGCTGCTGTCTCTCCTCAAGAAGTTTTGTATTTGCTCTCTGGCAGTCTCTCCTTAGCCCTGTGAAGATTAAAAAAACACAAATACATTTTCTTTTTACCTAAATCTTTCCTAAATGACTTACGTTTTTTAAGTTTCCATAATAGTAAATAGCATTTGCCTTTGAACAGTGTTTTAACACTGAACATGTGACACAGCACACCTACTATCTAAAATTATACTTTTAAAATTGTTCTAAAGAAATGCTTATGATTCCAGGGGGATTCCTAACAATTCAGACCAGGAAAGGGAGAGAAGTGGCTATCAGTGATGTACATGGCTTAACAAATAATACTTGCTGTCTTCTGGAGTGGCTGTACTGACAGGATCCTTCAGGATGCCATTATATATACATACTTATATTTAGGAAACCTGTTCACAGATATAAAACTAAACCATCCCTCAAAGACATTTTCAAGCGTTTGCTTTCACCACTCTTGTACATTTCACTCATTATCTCAAAGAAACTGAGCATCTGACACTGACGAATCATTGAGACCAACAATCTCTAGGGGAGATAGTAGATGGCAGAGTGTGATCAGAAAGAACTAAAACAGCTACAGAGGCAATTAGCTTGTAACAGTCACCAAGGCACTGGAGGCAGAATCTGCCCTTTCTGTCTTCCGTCTTCCACATGCCTCCCTCCCACCACGGTGCTCTTTTTAGCCACTCTGGGAATTATGCTACCCTTCAGCCCTGTGCGAGTCTTTCTGTATTTCACCTGGATGCCTTTATGTAAAGTAGAAAAAGCATAAAGGATGGTTTGTCTCAAGGCCCACTCTAGTAATCATACCAAAGATCACAATCGAGAGAATAAATGTACCAAGCTGCCAGGATGAGTAGTAGTAGTACTTGACCTTTTAGGTTAAAGATGTAATCTTCCAAAAAGAAACTCATCGACATTTCAATTTAGGGTAATTCTGACAAGCAATTTTATAATAATATGCTTCTAAATGAGAAAGCTTCAAACAATGCACTTAAAGACTAGCAGATCCGATCGATGGAAAATATACAGGGCGGGGGGTGCGGGGGGGGGGTGGGGGAAGAGGTCCTGTAAAAGCGAAAAAAAGAGGAGGGATGCAAACTGTCCTGGACTAACATTTCAAAGGTAAGTTCACTTAGAAACATCATTTTCCAAAATGACACCATCTAGTTGGCTTGCACTTCCTACTCATCTCATGATCTTGGCTCCACAGACATTATGCTGTGGAGGCAAATTAATAAGCTAAATTTCTTGTCTATGATTCTCTTTTGACTTACCTGTTCAGCTTATTTCTCAAGGACTTTCTAACTTTTAATTCTTCTAGGTAGAGTTGCCTGTAGGTTTCCAACTCTGTTTTAGTAGAATCTTCTTGAGAAGTCTTCATTGTAGAGACCTATTCCAGATCTCTAATTCTAAGTTCCATTTAACTTCTCGCTGAAGCATGAGCATTTTCTCTTAACTGGTCCAAATGTTCTCAAGCTGCTGCTTGTGCCTAAAGCAAATTAACAGGATAGTTTTAAAATAGCTATAATCTGAATAATTAATTATACCTGTTTCCTTTAGTTCGGAGTCAATGATTCAGAGAGCAATTTTAAATGAAAAAAAGCTCAAGTGTAAAATATTTATCATCAATGTCAACTGAATTAAATATGATTTATAAAATTAAAGTTCAATCATTCTTGTATTAGTATTCACGCAATCTGATAATTCAAATAATAGAATCAATGACAAAAATTTAGAAGTCAACAATAAACTTAATAATCCAAGTACAGTGCAATTTTTAAATCATAATTTTTCTTTTCCTCTTAATAGTGAGACTAGTTGTTTAAACCATCATTTTTTCTTATCCTCTAGATTTAGTAGGAATAACGATGAAAACTGAAATGTTTAAAGGGAGGAACAAATGCCTCCAGGAATCTACAAATTACCATAAAGCAAGTAGAGGAAACCCCTACAATACATCTATCCAAAATGTAATTTGCAGTGAAATGAATTACAGCACATTACAGATCAATCAATTAACCTGTAAAAACAGGTCGACTTCGTGTCATTTTTCTACTATGTCCAGTCGTGCTCTTTCTTCAATCTCCCGTTTATACTCTTCCACTTGACCGCGTTCTACCATATTCATTTCCATAAATTGTTTCAATTTTACTACTTCTTGCTGTAACTTCTTGTTATTGCTCTCTAGTTTTTCACGTTCTTCTTCGAAAGCTTTCATTGATAATAACTCTTGTTGAAGAACTTGATTTTTTTTTGCATCCAGGTGTAGACATTTTGAAGATGTAGTTTCCAGTTCTGTTGTAAAGACATCAGCCTGCATGAATAAAACACTATAGTTTGGAAGTGGAGTGAAAAGAGTCTAACTCAAAACTACTATCAAAATGTGTTTTTCAGATTTTAAGTAATCTCTACGCCCAGTGTGAGGCTTGAACTCACAATCTCAAGATCAAGAGTAACTGAGCCAGCCAGGCACTCAAATTTTTAAATAAACTCATTTGCAATAAAATGTTACCTGTCTTAGTATGTGGAACCATAAACAACTCAGAAAATCAAGAGACACGTTAAAGACATCAGGTGTTACTGAAATAGATCTTTGCTATCATTCTCTTTACTACACATTTGCACTTGATTCTATACTTTTATTTTTCTATGATTTTTTCATATCTTTCTTTCATACAATAAGTCCCCTCTTAGGAGAAAGTCTCTTAGCCCTTCCCGCATCTTAACACTCCATAACTTTTAAAGACGTTTTAGCAATATCATATTGACTTATGTATGCCCAAGTCAAAAAATACGTCTCAAGATAAGACTCTGAAAATAAGACTCTAACTCATGAATCTAGAAGTAATGATTCTAATGCCACGGCCTGTTTCTGAACAGCAAATGTTTTATGCTAATTTGAACTGCATTCCCAGGAGAAATGATTCTCTGGGATGTGTTAAGAAATCACATCTCCCAGTATAAAACTTTAATTGAATGATCCACGTATTTTTTTGAGGCAAAAACAAAAATTTAATTCAATACTGTTATCTTGTAATCCTTTGTTACTTTCTAGAAAATAAGAGATAATACTAAACAACAACAACAACAACGACAAAACTGGCTGGAGTTTCAGTGATGCTGAGTTGGGAAGGACTTCCATCCATTCTATATGATTGGTAAGACAGGGTGAGTGGATGTGGTGGTTTTATAAATTCGTTGATACTTCTGTGAAAATCCCTCCCCTTAAATATATGCTGGCTTCAGTAACTGGTTTCTAGTGAACAGAATATGCAGAACTGCTGTGATATTTAAGGCCAGCCTAGAAAATGTGATACAGCTTCCATCTTTCTTTCTCTAGGGAAGCTCACCCTTAGAACCCAGCCACCACGTTGTGAGGAATACCAGGCTACCTAGTGAGTCTTCATGTACATACTCCAGCTGAGACTAGCCAACGTCCTAGCCAAGGCCAGCCTCAACAGCCAAACACGTGTGTGAACAAGCCTTTAGATGATTCTAGTCTCCAGCTTCCAGTTATGCCAGCTGATGCCAAATGAAGAAGAAATGAGTTGCCCTACTCTGCTCTCCCTAAACTAAAGACTGGTGAACAAGAGACATGCTGTTTTGAACTACTAGGTTTTGAGGTGGCTTATTAGGCAGCAGTAAATTGCTACCACAGATACTGATACTAAAAATGGTGTGCTGCTATTCAAAAAAACCTAAAACTAAACTTCCTTTGAACCAGGAGGTAGGCTGAACCTGGAAAGATGTAGAAAAGCATAAGAATGAGACCGAAAAAGGGCCTCCACAAGACTCTTAGTGGAAACCTGATGGCCTGTGAAGAGGCTGACAGCAAGGGTTTCTAAGCAAGTGAAGAAAATGACACTGGAGGAAAGGGAAGTCATGCTACAAAATACCTGAAAGTAAAACGGATAGGAAAGAGAAACTAAAGAAAGACTATGCAACTGCAAGGAACCAGGACTTACTGGGTTCAAGTATCTGTTTCTCGTTTACAGCCTCTCTACATGTTGAACTGTCAAATAATGCTAAAATAAAGAAATGGCTTTTGGGTTAAGAGAAAATCCAGGGTGCTACCAGGAAAACAGAAAGATTTAAGGTATGCCTCCAATTTCTTTAAGGATCTTGAGTATAAGATTTTTTTTAAAGTGGGTTCCACACCCAACATGGGGCTTAAACTCAGCACCCAGAGATCAAGTGTCACATGCTCTACCAACTGAGCCAGCCAGGAGCCCCAAGAGTAGACGAATTTTAAAGGCATTGTCTTAATATAAGAGCTTCACAGGAAACCTGAAGCGAAAAGCTTATCTCAAAAGGACTTGGGAGGGTCGCTTTGCTAAAACACGGCATGAAATCCAGTAATATTTACAGAAAACTAAAAAAAGTTAGAGATTTATAATAGCAAAACATACTATTTGCTACCTTGGACTAAAAGAGACCAAATAGTGCAAAATGAAAAGAGGCTTTGGGTCTTAGAAATCCCACAGGGAGGAGGCAGGATGAAAAAACTGCTGCAAATACAGGTCATTCCTTATGAAAAGGAAGGAACCAAGAGTTTAAAGAGTAAAGAAAGGGAAGAGACATGGAGAAAGTATTCCCGTGGTTAGGACTAAGTCCTAACTTAAGAACTGACAGCGTACATCAGGCTCTATTTCAAAACTCTTATGGACTAGGGTGCTTCCCATCTTCTTTTTCTGAATGGGACAGTCTTCAGCAGTTGACTAGAATGTTGCATTTGTGAGTGATAAATAACTGTCTCTTTCGTTCTCAAGTCCTCATATTGAGAACCCTTGCACTCAAGGGGCTATACTTCAGATACCATAACCCAGGCAGCTTATCCCCACTGCACCTATGATAGTAAGATCTTGGACTCAAGCCCTGAACCTAATGCCATGATAACTGAGACTCGCAGGAGGTATTGGAGGGGGAGGGGAGTGAATGTATTTTTCAGGTGGGAGGAATACAAACATTTGTGGCCAGTGGGTAAATTATATTGCTTTTTAAAGGTGTCCATAGGTTTTAAATATTAATTCCATTTTAAAAAAAGGCCATGGAACAACTTAGTGACTTGCTCCTAATGAACAGAATATGTGACTATGATCCTGTGTGTATTCCAAGCCTAGGTGACAAAAGGCGATACAGCTTCTGCCTTGCTCTGTATCTCAGGCTGCTTACTTGGAATCTAGCTCCCCATCTAGTGAGGAAGCCTAGGCCACAAAGAGGGTCTAGGTGTGTCAGTTTAAGTGTTTCTGCTGCCTCCTGAACTGAAGTCCAAGGCAACAGCCAGCATCAACCACCAGACGTTAGTGAACAAATCTTCAAATGGATCCAGCCCCAAACCTTTCAGTTGCCCCACCTGAAGCTGAGCGGGGCAGAGACTAGCTGTCCTGGCCACACTTTTCCTAACAGATTTGTGAACAAAAGAAATCTAACCTTTGGGGAGTTTGTTAAGAAAAAAACAAAGATGATAAATTGCAAAGTGGATGAAAAAAAAAGAGATGACACCTAAACTTGTATAGGAGAAATTGGTCTCCATTAAAGTAGGATGTAATAAATGTTAAGATTAATTTATTAACAACCAATGGTGCTAATGAGAAGAAGCAGATAACTAGAAGCAAGATCTAAGAAGTTTTTCTCTCAGTTTTTCCCCAGTTAGGATCATATTAGCTGCTCATTTTCCATATGTGGCCTTTATTATATTGAGGTATGGTTCCTCTAAGCCTACTTTGTTGAGGTTTGTATCATGAATGGATGTTATAGTTTGTCAAATTCTTTTTCTGCATCTATTGCAATGATATGATTTTATGCTTTTTTGAAAATTATGTGATATGAGGTATCACATTCATTGACTTGCAAATATTGAACCACCCCTGCAAACCAGGGATAAATCCCATTTGGTTATAGTGAATGATTTTTTTTAATGTTTATTTATTTTTGAGAAAGAGCACAAGAGGGGAGGGACAGAGAGGGAAACACAGAATCTGAAATAGGCTCTAGGGTCCAAGCTGTCAACAGAGCCTGACACTGGGATCAAACCGACGGACCATGAGATCGTAACCTGAGCTGAAGTTGGATGCTTACCTAAGCCACCCAGCTGTCCCTGCCCCCGGTGAATGATTTTTTAATGTATTGTTGGATTCAGTTTGCTTATTTTGTTGAAGATTTTTGCATGTTCATCAGAGATGCTGGCCTGTAATTCTCTTTGTGGTGTCTTTATCTGGTTTTGGTATCAGGGTAAAGCTGGCATAGAATGAATTGGGAAGTTTCCCTTCTTTTTATGTTTTTCTGGAACAAGTTGAAAAGGACAGGTTAAACTTTCTTTTTCCTTTTTTTTTTTTTTTTTTTTTTTTTTGGATTAGCTCTTCTTTACATGTTAAAATTTACGTCTGAAGTCATCTGGTCCTAGACTTGTGTTTGTTGAGAGTTTTTTGATTCCTGATTCAGTTTCCTTGCTGGTTATTGATTTTTTTCAAATTTTCTATTTCTTCTTGTTTTAGTTTGGTAAGTTATATATTTCTAGGAATTTATTCATTTCTTCTAAGTTGTCCAACTTGCTGGCTTACATTTTTTCACAACATTCTCTCATAAATGTTTGCATTTCTGTGGTGTTGGTTCTTATTTCTACTCTCACATTTGTGGTTTTATTTATTTTGGTCTTTTCTATTTTCTTGTTGATTACTCTGGCTAACACCTTATCAGTTTTATTAATTTTTACAAAGAACCAGCTCTAGGTTTCATTGATCTGTTCTAGTATTATGTGGTGTTTTTTTTGTCTATCATTCATTTCTTCTTTAATCTCTTTTTTAAATTTTATTTTGAGAGAGACCACACATGAGTGGGGGATGGGCAGAAATATAGAGGGAGAGAGAGGGAGAGAGAGAATCCAAGACAGGTTCCTTGCTGCCATCAGAGAGCCTAACACGGGGCTCGATCTCACAACTGTGAGATCATGACCTGCGCCAAAATCGAGAGTCAGACACTTAACCATTTAAGCCACCCAAGGGCCCCCTGTTCTGATCATTATTACTTGCTTTCTTCTGCTGGCTTCAGGCTTCATTTGTTCTTTTTCTAGCTACTTTAGGTGTAAGGTTAGGTTTGAAATTTTTCTTGCTTCTTGAAATAGGCTCATATTGCTATGAACTTCCCTCTTAGGACCACTTTTGCAGCATCTCAAAGGTTTCAGACCATTGTTTTTTCATTTCCATTTGCATACACGTTTTTAAGCTTCTTCTTGTATCTCTTGCTTAACCCATTCCTGTGTAGTAGCACGTTATGCAACCTGAATGTATTGTTTTTAAAATTTAAGGCGTGTTTTTTGTTTGTGATCCATTCTTGACAATATTCCATGTACACTTGAAGCCAACGTGTATTCTCTTTTAAGATGGAACATTCTGAAAAAATCTCTTAAGTCCAATCTGGTCTGCTCTGTCATTCAAAACCATTGTTTCTTTTTCTTTCTTTCTTTATTTTTTTAATATATGAAATTTATTGCCAAATTGGTTTCCATACAACACCCAGTGCTCATCCCAACAGGTGCCCTCCTCAATACCCACCACCCACCCTCCACTCCCTCCCACCCCCCCCATCAACCCTAGTTTGTTCTCAGTTTTTAAGAGTGTATTATGCTTTGGCTCTCTCCCACTCTAACCTCTTTTTTTTTTCATTCCCCTCCCCCATGGATTCCTGTTAAGTTTCTCAGGATCCACATAAGAGTGAACACATATATCTCTCTTTCTCTGTATGTCTCAAAGCCACTGTTTCTTTGGTGATTTTCTGTTAAGATGTATTTGTTGGTGATTTTTTTGTTAAGGTATTGATGTAAATGGGGTGTTAAAGTACCCTATTACTGTCTTATTAATTAGTTCCTTTATGTTGGTTATTGTTTTATGTACTTGAGTGCTCTCATGGTGGGTGCATAAATATTTACAATTGTTAGATCTTCCTATTGGATTGTACCCTTTATTATGATATATTAGCATTCTTTGGCTCTTGCTTCAGTCTTTGTTTTTGGTTATTTATTTTGAGTGAGAGTTGGGGAGGGATATAGAAAGGGGGAGAGATAATTTCAAGCAGCCTCCATGCTGTCAGCCTGGAGCCCAACATGGGGCTCAAAGCCACCAGTCATAAGATCATGACCTGAGCCAAGACCTAGTCGGTCGCTCAAATGACTGAGGCACCCAGGTGCCCCACAGTCTTTGTTTTAAAGACTCTTTTGTCTAAAAAAGTATCGCTATTTTTTCTTTTAACGTGATAAATTTTTCTCCATCCCCTCGCTTTCATTTTTTTTAATAGAATTTATTGTCAACTTGGCTAACATACAGTGTGTATAGTGTGCTCTTGGCTTGGGAGTAGATTCCCGTGGTTCATCACTTATAGACAACACCCAGGGCTCATCCCAACAAGAGCCCTCCTCAATGCCCACCACCCACTTTCCCTTCTTACCCACCGCCCCCCTCAACCCTCTATTTGTTCTCTGCATTCAAGAGTCTCCTATGGTTTCCCCCTCTCCTACTCTGTTTGTAACTATTTTTCCCCTTCCCTTCCCCCACGGTCTTCTGTTAAGTTTCTCAAGTTCCACATAGGAAAAAAAACATATGATATCTGTCTTTCTGTGACTTATTTCACGTAGCAAAATACCTTCTAGTTCTATCCATATTGCAAGAGACAGCACGATTTCACTCTTTCTCCTTGCCAGGTAGTATTTCAGTGTATATATAAACCACATCTCTTTGTCCATTTATCATTTGGTGGGCATTTAGGCTCTTTCCACAATTTGGCTATTGTTGAAAGCACTGCTATAGACATTGGAGTACATGTCCCCCTATGAATCAGCACTCCTGTATCCTTTGCATAAATTCCCTGTAGTGCTATTGAGGGATCGTAGGGTAGTTCGATTTTCAATCGTTTTTGCAGAACCTACGCACTGTTTTCCAGAGCGGCTGCACCAGTTTGCATTACCACCAACAGTGCAAGCATCCCCTCACTTTCAATCTGCAGGTGTCTTTATGTCTAAACTGAGGTTTTTATAGGCAGCATACAGATGGGTCTTGTTTTTTAATCCATCCTGTCACCCTAGGTCTTTTGGTTGGAGAGTTTATTCCATTTATATCCAAAGTAATTATTGACAGGTATGTATTTATTGTCATTTTACTACTTGTTTTGTGGTTGTTTCTGGAGATTTTCTCAAATCCTTTATTGTTTTTCTCCCTTTGATGTCTTTCTAATTTGCTTTAATGATATATTTGGATATGATAAGCATTAATTTGTATATCACCTCTTCTGCGTGTAGCAGTCTATATTAAGTTGATGGTCACTTAAGTTAGAGCTCATTTTTTTTTTCTCCTCTCCATGTTTTCATAAGGTATTATATTGTATAAAATTTTGGGGCATTTCTTGACGATTTTTTTTACAGAAATATACAATTTTACTGCTTTTACATTTCCTGCCTTTATACTGTCACTTTTGATCTCTCCTTTCCACTCAGAGTCCCTGATAATATTTCTTACAGGCTGATTTAGTGGTCACAAACTCCTTCCATTTTTGTTTGAGAAATTCTTTATCTCTCCTTTTATGAATGATAGCCTTACTGGATAGGGTATATTTGGCTGCAGATTTTTCTCATTCAGCACTTTGAATATATCATGCCATTTCCTTCTGCCTTGCAAAGTTTCTGTTGAAAAATCTCCCGCTATCCTTGTGGGTTTTCCCTTGGAAGTGAATGACTTGTTTTGCTGCTTTTAAGATTTGTAGCAGTGGGGCGCTTGCGTGGCTCAGTCGGTGAAGCATGACTTGATCTTAGCTCAAGTCATGACCTCGCAGTTCGTGGGTTTAAGCCCTCCAGTGGGCTCTGCACTGACAGCACAGAGAGTGCTTGGGATTCGCTCTCTCTCTCTCTCTCTCTCTGCCCCTCACCTGCTTGTGTCTGCGTTCTATCACAGAAAAAAAAACACTAAAAAAAAAAGATGTTACCAATATATTTTGCAAATTTAATTACATGTCTTGGGTGTTGATGCTGATGGAAGTTCTCTGTTCCTCCTGGATCTGGATGTCTGTTTTCTTCTCCACATTAGGGAATTTTTCAGTTATTGTGTCTTCAAATCAATTATCTGTCCCCTTCTCTCTGTCTTCTTCTGGGACTCCTATCATGATTGTTTTTACATTTGATGGAGTCACCGAGTGCCTTAAGTCTATTCTTGCATTGGATAATTCTTCTTTGTCTTCTTCAGCTTCACTGCTTTCCATTACTTTGTCTTCTAGGTCATTAATTTGTTCCTCTGCTTCTTCCAGCTTGCTGTTCATTTTTACTTCACTCTTCATCTCTGATTCTTGAACTCTTTTATGTCTGTGGTAAGTGTCTCTCGGATGTCTTTCATTCTTTCCTCAAGTCCAGTGAATATCCTTATGATCATGGTTTTAAATTCTCTATTAGGCGTGTTATTTACATCTGTCCCATTTAGGTCTCTGGCCATGGCCTTATCCTGTCCTTTCATTTGGGATAAATGCCTCTGTCTTTTCATTTTGTCTAAGTATCTGCAGCTTCTGTGTGTTAGAGAAGCCAGTTACGTCACCTGCTCCCGAAAGTAATGGACTTAGGAAAAAGACGTCATGTAATGCCCAAGGTCTAGCACTTCAGGGAGTGTCACCAGTGTGTGCTGCATGTCTTCTGCTGTTGTGTTCTGGCTATGCTATCCTTCAGGCCAGTCGTCTGCAGAGGCTCTCCTTGCCTGGGCTGGTGAGTGGTCCCTGGCCTGAATATAGCAAGTTTTAACTAGGTGTGCTCTGGTCTGCTTAGGAAATGAGACCTGTCACCACCTCTACTGGAACTGAGGCCAAGGGAAACTCTCTGGTTGGGAGATGTGGTGTGGGCAGGCATTTGTTTGTCTTGGTCTTCTGGGGGAGGGGTCTGCTGTGCTGGAACTCAAGCAAGAGTGACTGAGAAAGGTAGTTCCACCAGAGTACAAGGGGGTGGTGTTTGGTGTAAGCAAGTTAGGTAGCCAGTGTTAGCAATGCACTGCTTCCTGCAGGTAGCTTTATGTTTGTGGTGAGGGGCAGGAGAAGGAGATGGTGCCAGCCAGCAGTTTTGTTCCTACAGACAGGTCTCTCTGAACTTTGCCTCTGAGGGATGTGCTCTGAGAAGAGCAAATAATCTCCCCAATGTGTGCCCCAGGCACTCTTCAGACCACTGTACCCATGCTATATGCTCCCACGTTGTTTGCCTGCCCTCTGTCCAAGAGCAGTGCAGTACCTCAGGGCACTAAACCAGCTAAACCGGATGCCCTTTAAAACTCCAGACCTTAAGCAGTACTGGTTGCAAGAACTCACGAAATGCAGCCCCTCTTGTTTTCCAAGCCAGTGGCTATGGGGAAATGTTCTCTTTGTGCGTTCCCCTGTACGTTCCTCTCTCTCACCCTTACCCACAACCTCGACTCCCTCCCCTCTGCAGCAGCCAGGATCTGTTTCTCTTCTAGATGACATTTCTGCATCAAGGACCTTTTTTGATGTGGCCTCTTCTCTCCCTTTTGTTGTGGAGTTTGTTCTGTCAGTCTTCAGGTTGATTTCTGGGGTATTTAGGGTGAGCTGATTGTTATCTAGTTGTATTCGTGGGATGAAGCAAGCCTAGAGTCCTCCTACTCCTCTGCCATCTTCCTGTCTTTAAGATCTTTTTCTAAAATTCCCTTCAATTCCAACAACTCTTACAAGTAGGAAGGAATGCCTCTTTAGAATGTCCTCTCAAGTTAAGGTAGGAGCACAGAGACATACGATTTGAAGCACAATAGTTGAAAAACTAGAAAGGGTCAATTTGATAACCAAAATTTGGTCTTTGATCTGATTTCAATTAAAGGAAATAGGCAGCTTTGAGTATTTTTTAATCCATTGAATGCTCAATCTTCACTCTCCTTTCCTCAGTGAGGAAATAAAGAGACTGTTATGGAATCATTTTTCATCTTTTCAGTAGCAAAACAAATGTACTGTCTGTTAACACTACTTAAATTAACTGCACATTCTCCTTTACTTACTCCAACCTTGTTTGTGTGGGGAGGTAAGACCATTTCATCTTTGTGTTGTCCCACAATGCTTCTCCATATCACACAAGTTGGCTTCAAAAGTTTGTTGTCATTCAAATTACCAATCTACTATTTGTCTCTGATAAATCAACTTAATACTACTTCACTTTGTACAGCTATAGTATTTGAATGATCTAATGTCTATTCCATTATTTACACACTGAACTATAACTTATGGCTATGCCTATCTTTCTATTTAAGTGCAAGAAGGGGAAACAGGCTACTGTGTTTTCCAAGAATGTAGGATCTGTGCCAAGAACAGGAATAACACAAGTGTTAATTTGCAAGATAACTAGGAAGAAGTTTTCATAAAATTTGATATGGTACTGGCATAAGGACAGACATATAGATCAATGTATTAACATTGAGAATATAAAAATAAACTCTCACATTATAGTGAACTGATTTTCCACAAGGGTGGCAGACAAATGGAATAAGAATAGTCTTTGTAGCAAATGGTACTGGGACAAATGGATATCCACATGCAAAGTAATAAAATCAGACCTCTACCCCATTGCATATATACAAAACTAACTTAAAATCTAAGAGCTGAAATGATAAAACTCTTAGGAAAAAGCTTAGGTCTATATGTTTATGACTGGATTTGGCAATGATTTCTTAGACATGACACCAAAAGAGAAAAGCAGATTAAGAATACTTCATCAAAATTAAAAATACTATGCTTCAAGTATCACCATCAAGAAAGTGAAAAGGCAAGTGACTAGGAGAAAATACCTGAAAATCCCATATCTGTTAAGGGATTTGTATGTAGGATGTTTAAATAAGTCTTCCAATAACGAAAAGACAATCCAATATAGAAAAGGGCAAAAAATGGATTAGTTCTTTAAAGGCGATACAGAAATGGATAATAGTCACGTTAAAAGGGGGATGTTCGGGGTACCTGGGTGGCTCAGTCAGTTAAGCTTCTGACTTGGGCTCAGGTCACGATCTCACGGTTTGTGGGTTCGAGCCCCGCAATGGGCTTTGTGCTGACAGCTGAGAGAGCCTGGAGCCTGTTTCAGATTCTGTGTCTCCCTCTCTCTGCCCCTCCCCTGCTCACACTGTCTCTCTCAAAAATAAAAGAGACACGTTCAACATCATTAGTTCTAAGAAAATGCAAACCAAAAACCACAAGATGCCATTTCATACCCACTAGAATTGCTATCATAAAAGCAACAGATAATGACAAACATTGGCAAGAATCAGGAAAATGGGAACTCTCAAAAACTACGGATGAAAATGTAAAGCTGCCACTTTGGAAACAGTCTGGCAGTTCCTCAAATGTTTAAACTAGAAAAACAATTCTTCCAAACTTATTTGAGAGAGAGTGCACAAGTGGGGTAGAGGGACAGAGGAGAGTGGGGAGAGAATCCCAAGCAGGTTCCATGCTCAGAGCAGAGCCCAATGTAGGGCTTGATTCCTCAACCCTGAGATCATGACCTGAACTGAAATCAAGAGCTGGACACTCAACCGGCTGAGCCACCCAGGTGCCTGCCCCTCCTCAAAAGGTTGAAAAAAAACAAAACAAAAAAAAACAAAATAGGTTTATTTAACAGAGTTACCATATGAACCAGCAACTGTATTTTTAGGTATACACCCAAGAGAAATCAAAACGTGTTCACATAAAAAGTTGTTCATTACACAAAAAATAACCTCAAAATGTGTGAAAGACCTCAATGGAAGACAGGAAGCCACACAATCCTCGAGGAGAAAGCAGGCAAAACCCTCTTTGATCTTGCCTGCAACAGCTTCCTATTCAAAAGGTCTCCGGAGGCAAGGGAAACAAAGACAAAAATGTACTAGGGGGACCTCATCAAAATAAAAAAGTTTCTGCACAGCGAAGGAAACAATCAAAAAACTAAAAGGAAACCGACAGAACGGGAGAAGGTATTTGCAAATGACATATCAGATAAAGGGTTAGTATCCAAAATCTACAAAGAACTTCTCAAACTGAACACCCAGAACACAAGTCATCCAGTGAAGTAATGGGCAAAAGACATGAATAGACACTGCTCCAAAGAAGACATCCAGATGGCCATACAAATCAAAACCACACTGAGATACCACCTTGCGCCTGTCAGAAAAGCTTACATTAACAACTCAGGCAACAACAGATGTTGGTGAGGATGCAGAGAAGAGGATCTCTTTTCCACTGATGGTGGCAATGCAAGCTGGTGCAGCCACTCTGGAAAACAGTATGGAGTTTCCTCAAAAAACTAAAAATACACCTACCCTACAACCCAGCAATTGCACTACTAGGCATTTATGCAAAGGATACATGTGTGCTCTTTCAAAGGGACACATGCACTGCCATGTTTATAGCAGCATTCTCAACAATAGCCACAGTATGCAAAGAGCCCAACTGTCCACCAATGGATGAACGGAAAAGAAGATGTGGTATGTGGCGCCTGGGTGGCTCAGTCGGTTAAGCGGCTGACTTCGGCTCACGTCATGATCTCACGGTCCGTGAGTTCGAGCCTCGCTTCGAGCTGTGTGCTGACAGCTCAGAGCCTGGACCTGTTTCAGATTCTGTGTCTCCCTCTCTCTGACCCTCCCCTGTTCACGATCTGTCTCCCCTGTCTCAAAAATGAGTAAAACGTTAACAAAAATTAAAAAAAGAAGATGTGGTATGTATATATTCCATGGAGTATTACTCGGCAATCAAAAAGAATGAAATCTTGCCATTTGCAACTACGTGGATGGAACTGGAGCATATTATGCTAAGTGAAATTAGTCGGAGAAAGACAAAAATCATATGACTTCCCTCGTATGAGGACTTTAAGAGACAAAACAGATGAACAAAAGGGAAAAGAAACAAAAATAATATAAAAACAGGGAGGAGGACAAACACAAGAGACTCATAAATATGGAGAACAAACAAGATTGCTGGAGGGGTTGTGGGAGGGGGGATGTGCTAAATGGGTAAGGGGCATTAAGGAATCTACTCCTGAAATCATTGCTTCACTAAATGCTAACTAATTTGGATGCAAATTTAAAAAAAAATAAAAACTATAAAACAAAAAGAGGAACCACGCCAGGCTCACCAAAATATTTCTCAACCCAGGAAGCCTCTGGTTGGGGAATCAGGAGATAAGGACCTTCTAGAGAAGTCAGAGCTATGGACTGAGTTGCCCGAATGCAATCTTAAGTTTTTGATTCACAGAGAAGACCTTAAAGTGGCAGCTAATTTCATACCATGA
The DNA here is from genome assembly GCF_024362965.1 of Panthera pardus. Lineage (NCBI taxonomy): Eukaryota > Metazoa > Chordata > Mammalia > Carnivora > Felidae > Panthera > Panthera pardus. The sequence continues at coordinate 738,361 of NW_026526654.1, forward strand.
CCCTAATTCCTTTCTATAGAGATGTACAGAAACTCCCTCGTTATTCTTTAATAAGCTTCATCAGCTTCGCATATGCTTACAAATTTTAGTTTTTGAGACCTTCATGATTTCTTTAGGGCACAGTAGCAGGACAAGGCCTAGCACTCTCATTCATAGAAGACTGATCAACAGAGTGTCATATTACTCGCCTGAAAAGTTCCCTATTACAATGTGACTCATTTGTAAGACGTCTAGAAAAGAAAATGATTTTCAATGACTCTTCAGCCACAAAAAGGACCAGTCAACAGAATGTTCTAATTCCCCTGACGGGTATAGCTATCTAATGAAACTTGCATGTATATTATACAGCTTTTGTGACTGACAGAAAAGAGTTGGTCACTGTATCTATCTCCTTGCTCCCGCTTAGGATTTACAATGAGCATCCTCCAAAGGAGGGTGAGAGTGGGGGACATTAATTGTTCTGCTTGGAAAACAGTTGGGGTTTCACTACATATCAATAAATTAGAATCCTGAATGGCACATTAGTCTTTTCTGAGATTGAATTGTGAAATCTCTGAAAGGCTGATGAACTCAAGTGAGTGGAAAAAGAAAATGGGTTTCTGAACTTGCAATGGTAGGAGCACTATGTTACTAGGTAAGGCCCTGACAGAGCAGACATTTCTACTTTTTCACTGGCATTTCTTGTCATTTACAAAATCCAACAAAGAGAAAAGTCCATTCCTTTGAGAAGGACGTTTGCATAAAGACCTGCTAGTCATTCTTGACGAAGACAGTATATTGCAAACTTGTAATTACAAATTACAATTCATCATGAAAATAACCCGTTCTCAAACTCTCACTGAAGGGTTGAGACTACAAGAGAAAGACAGAATTCAAGATGACATGGTCACTCAAAGTATGCGGAAGTTTGAAACACGTTGAAAAATATTAGCAGGGACTCACACATCTGTATGCCAACGTTCACAGCAGCATTATTAACAGTAGCCAAAACGTGGACAAAACAAAACGTTCACTGGGATATAGATAAAATGTTGCTTTTTTTAGACTCTCACAATGTTTTTATGAAAATCTCACTATAAACACCATTACTTTATGAGTTCAATCAACTTCATCTATATTGAAGAATTACAACATTGTAGCAAGTAGGAATAATATCAACCAAACCTTTGGAGCAGTGAGATTTTCCATAGGATCCAAAACATACTTATGTACTACTACTAGTGAAATAAGGATTCCTTTTCAGTAGGACAGACATTAAGAACCCGACTTACTAAACTTGTCTTTATCACGTTGCTCTCAAGATCTTGAATTTGGGCCGCTTGATGTTTGCTGGTTGCTTCTTCCGTGGCATTTTTAACCTGTAGCCTAAAAGGCAGATCTTAAGATAATTATTCTCGCACATAAATTTAAAACAACATCATATAGTTTCTGAACAAATGAAGGTCTTACAGAAATTCTTTAAATTTTATTAAGAGAAAGATTTGGGAATGTTCCCTTTCATTTTTTTTGTGGATAAGGTGCAAAAGTGAGACATAATATGCCACAATTTTGCATTTCAAAATAGCCCAAAGCTGGACTTTGTATCCAGCTTAACAATGATATACTGGCATAAATAATACATTTCCCATACTACACTGTTTATCTTCTTTATAAATAAAAAAGTCATTTTCTGTGAGGCTTAAATTATACTTTTGCACATGATCTTTCATCTCCTCAGTATATCTTACGGCCTCTGCATGTCGTTCCTGTTCTTCCTGCAACTAAAATAAAGAAAAAAATCATTTTAACCACTGAAAATATAGTAAAACACCATCGCCTGTTAATTTTTTTTGACCTGAGAGAGAGACAGTGAGAGAATATGCAGAAGTGGGGAAGAGAGACAGAGGGAGAGACAGAGAAAATGGTAAGCAGGCTGCAAGCTCAGGGCAAAGCCTGATGTGGGCCTCGGCCTCATGACCGGTCTCATGATGTGGGATTTGGGATCATGACCTGAGTGGAAATTAAGAGTCAGGACCTCAAGCAACTATACCGCCCAAGCGCCGATGTAAGTAAAATCTTTTTGGAGCCAGCCTCTCTCTCCTCTACATGCTGACTGACGGCTACTTTGAGGCCATAACAAGAGTTCAGCTTCTGCAACAGAGACTATGGCCTACAAAGACGAAATGTTTCAACACTCTTACAGGATAGTTTACCAGCCTTACTCTCCTACAAAAACATAAAATTGTTAATGTTTTTAAATTATATATGATCAGATAAACCTTCAAATGTATCTATTGGTCAAATGGGGAAATATAGGAATTTACCTTATGGTAAACATTTCTAGTTTCATATTCCAAGCACCACATCAACTATGATTTTACATATTCACATAGGTGAATGCCGTTGCTATTCTCATGATTACAAAACTGAACAAGCTGTTTTCAGTGACAACAAAATGATGAAATTTTTAGAAGCAATATCCTAGTAGGGGCCAGAATGCCTGGTCTGAATTCCCAGTTCTGCTGGTTATGAGCTGTAAGACCTTGAGCACACTACCTAAAACTTCCGTGTCTCAGTCTCTGCATCTGTAAAATGAAGGTAATAACAGCACCTACTGGGGTACCTGAGTGGCTCAGTCGGGTCAGCGTCTGGCTCTTGATTTCGGCTCAGGACATGATCTCAGGGTCATGTGATTGAGCCCCACATCGAGCTCTGCATGGACAGCGAGGAGCCTGCTTGGGATTCGCTCTCTCTCTCTCCGTCTCTCTCCCTCTCTCTCTCTCTCTCCCCCTTTTTCTCTCTCTCCCTACATGCCCTTCCCCACAATCTCTCTGTCTCTCTCTCTCTCTTTCTCAAAACAAAGGACCTTAAAAAAGTGATCTCTAAATAAATAATAGTATCTACCCCACTGGGAGGTTGGGAAGATTAAATTAGGAAATAAGGAATCAAAAAGTTAGAAGGGTATGTGGAACATAGTCAGCTCTAAGTGTCTGCATGTAGCATGGTTACTGTTGCTATAGTTAGCATTCCAGTACAATGTGATAGTTTAGGCAGGTGGCCTGTCAATACAAGTTTTCCCCTATACAAATTATACTGAAGTTATTCTTCATTCCACCGCAAGTGGTAGCAAATGGGGAGCATGAGGCCCAGAATCTCCTCAGTACTTCAAAAACTTTGCCAATGCCACTAGCCAACAGTACTTTTTCCCACTTATAATCATTTTAACATACTTCCTCTCTTTACCACGCAGTGGACAATGTTCACAGACTACGGTACAAATAGCACCTCCTTTACTGAGTAGTAGATCCTTTACATGACCATCAGAGGCAAGGGAAAGCCACTGACATGGAAATAATCGAGTCTTGTGAAACTAAAGTTCCTCAATCGTTTCATGTCCATACTGTTTACGTTAGGCTGCTTTAGCATGTACTCTGATGAAGAGATTAAGGCTTTGTGGTAAAAGCATATCAGAAAAGCTGTCCCCAGATATTTGCAGTTGGTAAAGTGCTATAAATCTGTAAATCCCAGTTTGGGGGCGCCTGGGTGACTCGGTTAAAAGCGGCCAACTTCGGCTCAGGTCATGATCTCGCGGTCCGTGAGTTTGAGCCCTGCGTCGGGCCTCTGTACTGACAGCTCAGAGCCTGGAGCCTGTTTCAGATTGTGTGTCTCCCTCTCTCTGACCCTCCCCTGTTCATGCTCTGTCTCTCTCTGTCTCTAAAGTAAATAAACGTTAAAAAAATTTCTTTTTTTAAATCCCAGTTCTGGCTGTGTAAAGAAGACAAATTTAGCGTGCTTTTTCATAGTGAGAGGGAAACAAGAACTAAACACTTGAACATTTCTCCTCTATTTGATTAAGTGCTTTCATTAATTGTTTTACTTATATAAGTGTGTGTGTATAGAGATATACACACATTTTTTTAACGTTTAATTTTTGATACAGAGCACGAGTCTGAGTGGCGCAGAACGTGAGGAACACAACAGATCCAAAGCAGGCTCTGTTGACAGCAGAAAGCCCGATGCAGGGCTCCATCTCAAGAACATGGAGATCATGACCTGAGCCAAAGGCAGACTCTGATAGGACTGGAGCCAGCCAGGTAACCCTCAATTTAGTATTTCATTTCTTAGCATATATTTAGAGTGAAAGCTTTGTTATACCAATGTTTCCAAGAAGAATTTATTGATACGGTATAAAGCACTTAATTTTATCAGAAAAGCTGTTAAGTTAAAATATTTTCAATTTATACAAGGATAAGTACCACACGTATCAATTATTACTATCCCTTAAATTTATACTTAGGAAGACGAAATTACCTGTCATGAAAAAAAATTAATAATGACAAATAAAGGACTGAATTTTTCTTCACAGGCTAGATGACAAGTGTCAAGAGAGTTAAAGCTAATGGGAGTTAGAACCGTCAGAGAAAGTTCACTGGAAAGGAGACTGTGAGCCAAGTCTGAATAACATAGGTTTACTCAAGAGGAACAGAAACTAAAAAGACAGTAAGGACAGCATGACGAATGGCTGAGAGATGGTGAAATCAACCCAAATAACTCAGAGCATAAAATCTGATGGCAGAGACATTAAAAACGGAGGTCCACACAAGGACTACGTGATTGTTCATAAGCAGCAGTATTAATAGGAAAGAAGTGGACACAACCTAAATGTCCATCAACTGATGAATGAACAAGGGCTTTAGCCCACAAGGGAGTACTGTTTGACAATAAAAATAAATGAAGCACTGATATAAGCTGTAACCAACACAGAAGAACCCAGAACACATTAAGTGAAGCTAGCTAGTCCCAAGGGACCACACATTGTGTGACTCCATTTATATGAAATATTCACAAGAGGCAACGCCATTGAGAGACTAAGTAGTAGACTGGTGGTTGCCTGAGGCGGGGGGGCAACGGGGAAGGGTTTCCTTTCAGGGTGAGGAAAACATTCTACTTGATGGCAGTGATGGTTGCACGAGTGTACACAGAGACAGTGAACTGTGCATGGCGAATGGGTGACTTTCATGGTATGTGTATTGTACCTCAAAAAACCTTTAAAAAAAACCCAATGGCAGGATACAGAGACTGTTCTTAATTCTCGCCTTTTGGGCGTCCATACTACACATGATCTGAATATTTCCGTGCTTTGACAATATGTCTTAAAGGCAAAGAAAATGAAGGAAATGCCGAAGTTCAAGTGGATTGTTAAGTGATATTTCTGTACAAGTCATCCTGAAATCAATACGCATTCTTCCCAAAAGGGAAGATGAGAACTAAGACAATTATCTGAAACATTCCATTAAACATTATCTTCTGATTTGATCCAGCTCGCCTCATCATGGTAATAGAGATATCATTAAAAAGATTGTTTAGTAGGGGCAAAAGTCCCTTGGGCACCCGGGTGGCTACTTCAGTTAAGTGTCCAATTCTTGCTTTCAGCTCAGGTCATGATCTCACTGTTCATGAGACTGAACTTCACATTGGCTCTACACTGACAGCATGGAGCCTGCTTGGCATTCTCTCTCTCTCCTCTCTCTGCCCCTCCCCTGTTAACATGCACGCACACACTCTCCCTCACTCTTTCTCTCTCAAAATAAATAAACTGTCACAAAAATTTTAAAGAAAGAACGAAAAAAGTCTCTCAATTTCTGTGAGGAAGGATACAAAAGCCTCAACTTTCCTAAGAGTAAGTATTATAAGAAAACAATGTATAACACCAATAGGAGAAGAAGAGGCAGAAGTTTACGAAATAATTGCAATGTAAAGATACTAAAATCATAATAAATTAATTATAATGAAAATACCAAAGAAAGCGGTCCATGGAAATTGGTATCCTAAAACACTTTATATCATTTAACGAGCTATAAGTTAGCTGTTGACAGGTTACATTCACTACATACCAGACTTCTGATTTGACCTAATTTCTTCTTGAGATCCCGTGTTTCATCTTCTAGAAGAATTTATGATGTAACTTCTGGGGAAGCCTCTGACATAGACTGTTTCTTCAGAGTATCAGCCAGTTCTTGTTGAAGTTGTCTCACAACTACCTAATAAGACATTTCTGTTACAGATTTTCTAAACCATCTTATTATTAAATTATGTTAATAGACAACTCTCACATACGTACTTTGAGAAATATCAACACATACATCAATTCACCGTCTTTTTGTAACACATACACAATTTTGTTCACTGAATTCAAAGACACAAAAGATGTTTTCTCCCTGCCTAGTTCTGATTTTTTATGGTGTCTCTTTCCAGTCTTAACATGACAATTTCATCCTGCAACATGTGGTTTTTATGCAACAGACCTTGTGTTTTCTCATGATTATCAGAAAGCTAAGTAAAACCAAGCACATTTTCAGATAGCACTCAATAAAATGGCAGTATCATGATTTTCTTTGAAATGAAAGTATCATCTATGTTTCAACAATGAAAAGGTTGCAGGGGGTGCCAGGGTGGTTCAATTGGTTAAGTGTCTGACTCTTGATTTTGGCTCAGGGAATGATCTGACATTCTGTGTGTTCAAGCCCCACATCAGGCTCTGTGCTGACAGTCAGGAGCCTGCTCAGAATTCTCGCTCTCCCTCTCCCTGCCCCTCCCCTGCTTGTATTCTCTCTCTCTAATGAATAAAGAAACATAAAAAGAAAGGAAGGAAAGAAGGAAGGAAGGAAGGAAGGAAGGAAGGAAGGAAGATTACAGTAAGTGAATATCCAACTGGAAAAAAATACAGTTGGCTCCAAATCTCACATTTTATACAAGCATAAGTTCCCAAAAGTTCAGAACTTTAACTTAACATAATGAAGGCATGAAAGTAAAAAAGAATTGGTGAGAAAAGTGTTCAGAATCTCAGAATTGGAAAAGCCTTTCTCTGATTTACAACAAACCCGAAGGCCTGAAATAAAAGATTAATAAATCTGACTACACTTAAAAATTTAGTTTACAGTAGATATCGAACAAGCTACCCCACAGTAAAATCCTTAGCTCTGCATATACTCGGACAGATTAAATATCCTAAAATTCTTCTTTCCTGAGAATATTTCATAGATATCTACTTTGCTACCATTTCCATAGTCAGTTATAAGAATTATATCTATTGATAACTGACAAATCTAGGCACTGTACTATAATAGAAACACTTCAACATACATCAATGAACTCATTTGGTTATAACAATTCTAGAATGGAGAGATTAAAATGGTGAGCTGCAGGACTCTGCCCAGGTCTTCTCACTCCACAACTAGTGCTCTTGCACCAACCACTGCCACTTCTCTAGTGTAAATACACAAGTGCGAAAGAAGTCTTGTATTTCAAAATACTCATAGGAAATAAGGTGAAATTTATACATCTCTTAGAAAATCATGAGATTATTTACTGCTGCAATAACTTGTATTTCCTCTTCATGTGATAACAGTAACAAATAGAAAAGAGGGAAATACACTCAAATATTTTATTAGGAATAAAATTCCTATCAATATATTATCATTAAGTATATACCACAGCATGACATTGTTATCAAAAGTTCCTTGTAATGAAATAGGATGCTACTTGAAGCAAAACTGTTACTTTTCTCAAAAGTAGGAGACTTGATACCGAAAATATGATCAGGGAACTGGCTACACTCGTCCTCCTGTCCATTAGCGAAGTGTTCAACTAACCTAGTAATATATCAAGGCAGTGAAGTAACTGTTCAAAACCAAAACACATGTTGCTAGTAGAAATAGTTTTGTGATTAGGGAAAGCTCAATTCCTACAGAAAGTAATAAAAGCCTCTCCTTTGGATGAGGACATTATGAATGTCACTAGTTGTTGCAGACAAATGCATTTAATCAAGAATATTATTTTATCCAGTGAAGCAAAAATGCCACCGTCCCCATGCCCCTCCGCAAAATATATGTGCTTTTAAAATCCTCTATAGTTTCCATGAACAGAGTTCAGTTTCATATATACATATATATATTTATACACACACACGGAGTAAAAGTAATAACTAAAACATAGAATGTATACAAATACATACACACATGTACTTCCAAATAACTAAAGAAGATACCTTAGAATTAGTTTTCTTCTGAGCCATTTCTACCTCCTTTTGCTTGTAAAGGTGATTGTTTAGACTTCCATCTTGTAAGACTCTGGCCTTCTGATCTGGAGAAAGTTGCCACTGAGTGTCATTGCGCTCTTCTACAACCTGGAGACACATTTCATTATGATTCTGGTCTCATACCGTTAAAAAAAAAGTTCAAAAATTGAAGAGGAAAACTTTAAAAAAATGTTCAAAAGAACATGATCCCATGTTTAAATTTATTTTAAACCTAAATAATATATATTGAGTCAAAGGGATATTATAAAATATATATGTATTGCACTATGTAATATTGATGGAAATACAGTTTTTATCAAAATCTTATTTACGTGATTTTTTGTGGCCTTCAATTCCATGTTTAGCGTTCTAAGAGCGAGTTGAACTTGTTTTCTTTCAACTTCTTTCTTATAATAGTCTTTGTTGCTCCTTAACTTTTCCCTAATATTTTCATATAACATATCAGGATTTCTTCTTTCTTCTTCTTTTTCTTGTTTTAAGGTCTATCTGCAATTACATGCGCTTCTTTTATTTTTTTTAATTCCTTTTTTTTAACATTTATTTACTTTTTAAGACATAGATAGAGAGAAAGCATGAACGGGGGAGGCACAGAGTGAGAGGGAGACACAGAATCGGAAGCAGGCTCCAGGCTCTGAGCCATCAGCCCAGAGCCCGACGGTGGGCTCGAACTCACGGACCCCGAGATCGTGACCTGAGCTGAAGTCGGATGCTCAACCTACTGAGCCACCCAGGCACCCCTACATGTGCTTCTTTTAAAATTTCAAAAAAAGTTCATTTTATGATCTGGTTCCACAAATGTTGGCTTATTATTCAAATGAAAAATTACTATGTTCTCCAATTGTTTTCCTTGTAAGGCTCATGTTTTTAATTTGTCATTTTAATCTCTTCCAAACCATATATACAGTTGAAAAAAGCCAGGAGAAAGCATTATCCAATTTAGTTAGTTTTAGTCAGTAATAACCTGGTAGATGTTGTAGGAAAGGAAGTTTGAAATTATTCAGGAAAGTTAGAGTTGAAAATTATCCCCTTTCCCACAGGTATAATTATTCCTCCATAGGACAGATAATTCAGTTTCTCATTAAAAGGAGAAGTTGCTGTTTATAAGCAAGTTTATCAATTTCCTGGAAATAAAATTTCCACTTGACGAAACCTTACAGGTACCTCCAAAAATGATGTGCAGTGTAAGAGAGCATTTGTGGATGTTGTTTACACAACATACACGTGCACTGTCATCCAAGACTATGCTGACGAGTCTAATATCTGTTGCCTATAATTTTTGTTTCTTCTTCCACAACACTTGCAACTTACCTTGTTGAGGGTGATTACCTACTTTACGAATCACTTAAACGTCCCTTTTAGAACAACACAGGATACGTATTGATTAAGTAAACAATAGAGTAATATGACCTTTCAGCATACACTCTTGAATTAAATGTTATGACAGAGATGTTGAAAAAACTTATCAGTAATCACTTTCCGTATTACTTTTTTTAATGTTTATTCATTTTTGAGAGAGAAAGGGAGAGCCCATGCAAACAAAGGGGGAGAGAGAGAGAGAGGGAGGCAGAAAATCCGAAGTGGGCTCTGCACTGACAACACACAGCTCGATGTGGGGCTCAAACTCACGAACCCTGAGATCATGACCTGAACCAAAGTCGGACGCTTGACTGAGCCACCCAGGCGCCCCCAGTTTACATTGTTTAAATTTTTTGTTGAGAGAGAGATGACACAAGTGAGCGACGTCAGAGAGAGAGCAAGAGAGACAGAATCCCACGAAGGGCAGACAGAGAGGGAGAGACAGTGAGAGAAGAGGAGCTCACCCGAAGTGGCGCTCGTGCTCACCTAAAGCCGGGCTCGAGCCCACCCAAAGCAAGGCTCAAACTCACGAGATCATCACCTGAGCCGAAGCCAGATGCTTAACCAACTGAGCCACGCAGGCACCCCCACTTTACCTTTTAACCCCTGCATGTTAAGAAGCAAACGGATCGATTTAGGGGAATTTTACTGTCTTGAGAAAATTGACCATTTTATAATCTGTTGGTAGATACACAAAGTAATATAAACTTTCCTGAGAACAATTTAAAAAATATGGATCAAAGTCTTTTTTTTAAATTTTTATACTTTAACCAGATTATATTATATTGAAGAATTGATTCCAAGTAAGTAACCAGGCATGTAGAAACAGTTTTATATAAAAGACATTCCTGACAGCATTAATTAAAATAATGAAAGATGAAAAACAAGCAGAATTCAATCTCTTCAATAATGATGTTTCTTGGACTATGGTGGACTTTTATATGGCCGTTAAAATTGTGATTTGGAATACACATTAAATTATAAGTATATTCTATTAAGAACTTGCTGTGTTATTTCCAAGAATCGCACACCTCACAGCACTAAACAAGTATTCTTTCCAGGAAAATCCCATAAGGTAAGTCAGCAATTACAAAATTTTCCCTACACATCTGTAGTATAAAAGGAAACAGTTGAAACATTTCCTTCAAGCCAAGAGCAGAATTCACGTTCCCATTCCACTTTTTGATGCTCTAACCGTGATATCATGTCTTTGGCTTCTCGTAGCTCGTTTTGTAGTGCACTAACCATTTTTTCCTTTTTTGTCATTTTTCCCATAAGAAGTTTACAGTGATTTTTTGTTAAGTTTCCTTAATTTCTAATAAGAAACACGTATATCTTGGATTTTCAAGAAGCCAGCATAATCTGCATCAGAGAAGAAACAGAAATAAAATAAATGAGTACTTTTTGTATATACAGGCCTGTGCATCTTCAATTCACTCATTCACACATTGAATAAATATATAACTTCAATGGAAGATGTTACACTCAGCTCTACAGATACAATAGAGAAGACCCCTGGCTCTCGATTAGCTTAAAGTCTAGTGAAGGAGAAAGACAACTCAAACGGTAATTCTAAATTCAGATAGTTCCTATTAGAAGACAGAGTTCTGTGATCATAACTTGATCTAGATTGGGCCCAAGGAAGATAGATGTCCCTGACGAAGAGATAACTATACTGAGGAATGAAGGAGGAGCAGGAGGCAATTAAGCAAAGGAGGAAGACAAGCACTCTCGACAGTCTAGAGCATGTGCCGAAGTTCCACTGTAATCTGCTCCTGGCCAAGATGGTGTAACACGTACTAATTGATCTTCCTACCTGAAGCAAGCCAAAACAAAACAGACAAAATACAATTTTAACATGATTTTCAAGACGCAGAACTTCAATGAAGGAACATGATCCCTGAAAACCAAACACGTTTGCCTAACATGTATGCCCAAGCTCACTGCCTTGAGAGAGATTTCAGGCTACGACACAGGAGACATAAATTATTTAAGTAGATTTCATCAGACTCCTTGATTCGAGGAAGCAAAACTGAGAGTCGGGTGAAGTCAAGGCAGATAGAGACGACAGGTCAGCATCCAGGAGACGAGAAAGCAGGACACAGAAAGAACCCTGGGCATCTGCACAGGGTCCCCTTTGGCTATTCGGCAGAATAACAACCAGTGCATACATGGAAGGAAGTCATCAAGGGAAAAAAATCTGAAAAGAGTAGAGGAAACACTGCCTGCTGCTCCCACAGCACAAGGGACAGTATCTATTCACATTAGCTAAGATAGAAAAACTCATAAAACTCCATCAACCCCCCCAACTGTTTAAAATCTAAGCACACCTGCTGGAATGACCAACCCACCAATATGAGTAGGGAAATAAAGCAACCAGAGTCACAACAGAGAGCATGAAACACACTCCAAAGATACCTGTTGAAGGGCCAGGCCCTGGAAAGTGCTCACAGGTGCAGGACACATGACAACTAGGAAAACACATAAAGTACCGAACACTGATGAAATGTAAGAATTCTCAAAAGAAACTCCAGGAAGAAATGAGAGCTAGAGAATTGCTCAAAACGATATAAACAATATCGGTTCAAGAATTTAGAATAATTTTTGTAAGATTAAAAGCTGAGCTTACAAAAAAGCATAGAAGACAGCAGAGAATCTTTTGCTGCAGGGATCAAGGAACTAAGAAATTGTCACAGCAATTAAGAAATACTGTAAATAAGATGCAAAATAAACTAGATGCAGCAACAGCAAAGATGGAGGAAACAGAGGGGAGAATAAGTGACATAGAAGATGAAATTATGGAACATGACGAAGCCAAGAAAAAGGGTGATAAGAAAATATTAGACCATGAGGGGAGTATTAGAAAACTAAGTGATTCGATGAAATGTAATAATATCCGGATCATAAGACTTCCAGCGTAAGAGAGAGATAGAAAAAGGGCAGAAGGTTTACTTGAACAAATTATAGGTGAGAACCTCCCTAATCTGGAGAAGGAAGCAGACATCCAAATCCAAAAGGCACAGACAACTCTCTTCAGATTCAACAATAGGTCTTCTCCACAGCATATCATAGTGAAGCTGGCAAGTTACAAAGAGAAAAGAGAATTCTGAAAGCAGCAAGGGACAAACGGGCCTTAACCTACAAAGGTAGACACATATGGGTAGTAGCAGACCAGCCAGCTGAAACTTGGCAGGCCAGGAGGTGATGGTAGGAAAAAGGCCATGTGATGAATAGGAAAATATGCAGCTAAGAATCCTTTCTCCAGCAAGGATGTCATTCAGAATAGAGGGAGAGATAGGCTTTCCCAGAAAAACAAAAACTACAAGAGCTCATGACCCCTAAACCAGCCCTGCAGGAGATCCTAAGGAGACTCTGTGAGTGGAATGTTGTCAAGGCTACAAAGGACCAGAAACATCACCACAAGCATGAAAGCTCCAGACAACACAATGACATGAAATCCATATCTTTAAATAATCACTCTGAATGTGAATGGACTAAATGCCCTTATCAAACACATAGGGTATCAGAATGGATTAAAAAACAAAATCCATCTATATGCTGTCTACAAGAAACTTATTTGAGACATGAGGACACCATTAGATTGAAGGTTAGGGGATATAGTAGCATGTATTATGCTACTGGAAGTCAAAAGAAAGCTGGGGTAGCCATACTTAGATCAGACAAATGAGATTTTAACATAAAGTCTCTAACAAGAAATGGCGAAGGGCATTATATCATAATTAAGGGATATATCCATCAAGAAGAGCTAACAATTGTAAATGTTGGTGCTCCCAACTTGAGAGCCCCCAAATATATACCTTGATTAATCACAAACATAAGCAATCTTATTTATAATCATATGGAAATTGCAGGTGACTTTAATACTCCCTAACAACAACGGACAGATCACCTAGGCACAAAATCGGTAAAGAAACAAAGGCCCTGAAGGAATCGCTGGACCAGATGGATTTGACAGATCTATTCAGATATTTCATCCAGCAGCAGCAGAATACACATTCTTCTCTAGTCTACGTTCTTCTCTAGTCTACATTCTCCAAAACAGATCATACAGTGGGTCACAAAACAGCCCTCCATAAATATAAAAGAACGGAGATCACACCATGCGTATTTTCATTCACAACACTATGAAAATTGAAATCAAACAAAAGAAAAAGTTTGGGAAGCCTCTAAATGCAAGGAGGTTAAAGAACATCATACTGGAGAAAGAATGGGCCAACCAGATGATGAAAGGAAAAATGAGAAAAAATATATGCAGGCAAATGAAAATGAAAACATGACAGTCCAACCCCTTCGGGATGCAGCAAAGGCAGCCCTAAAAGGAAAACACATTGCCATCCAGGCCTTTCTCAAGAAATAAGAACAATCTGAAATACAAAATCGCACCTCACACCTAAAGAAACTAGAAGAACAGCAAAGAAACCCTACAGCCACTAGAAGAAATAAGAAAGATTAGAGCAGAAATAAACACTATAGATTCCAAAAGAAAAACCCCAAAAAACAAACAAAAAAATAGAACAAATCAATGAATCTAAGAAAGAGTTGTTTTTTTTAAAGAGTAAATAAACTTGATAACCCCCTAGCCAGCTTTCTCAAAAAGAAAAGAGAATCCAAATAGATAAAATCATGAATGAAAAAGGAGAGGTCACAATCAACACCACAGAAATACATTTATTAGAGAATACTACGAAAATGTATATGCCAACAAACTGGACAACCTGGAAGAAATGGACACATACCTAGACAACTACACAGTACACAAACTCAAATGTGAAGAAATAGAAAATTTGAACATACCCATAACCAGAGAAGAAATTCAATCAGTTATCAAAAATCTCCCAAGAAATATGATTCCTGGGCCAGAAGTCTTCCCCCAGGAATTCTACCAGACATTTAAAGCAGAGTTAATACCGATTCTTTTCCAGCTGTTGAACAAATGGAAGAAAAGCTTCCGGACTCTTTCTATGAAGCTAGCATTACCTTGATTCCAAACACAGAGACCCCACTAAAAAGGAGAATCACAGGCCAATATTCCTGATGAACATGGATGCCAAAATTCTTAACAAGATACTAGCAAATCCAATTCGGTAGTATATGAAAGAATTCTTCACCATGATCAAGTGGGATTCATTCCTGGGCTACAGGGCTGGTTCAATATTCGCAAATCAATCAAAATGATACATCACCTTAATAGAAGAAAGGATACGATCACTCATATGATCCTGTCAATAATTACAGAAAAAAAACATTTGACAAAATACAGCATCCTTTGTTAATAAGAAACCCTCAAGAAAGTTGGGATACAAGGAACATACCTTAACATCATAAAAGCCATATATGAGGAGCCTGCTGTGAATATCCTCAATGGGGAGAAACAGAGAACTTCCCCCCTACCCTGCCCGCCGAAGATAAGGAACACGAAAGGGACGTCCATTCTCACCAGTGTTATTGAACATAGTGTTGGAAGGCCTAGCCTCAGCAATCACACAACAAAATGAAATAAAACACATCCAAATTGGCAAAGAAGAAGTTAAACTTACACTTTTCGCAGATGGCATGATACTCTACATGGAAAACCCGAAAGACTCCACCAAAAAGCTGCTCCAACTGATAAATGAATTCAGCGAAGTCACAGGATACAAAATCAACACACAGAAATTGATTGCACTTCTATATACCAATAATGAAGCCACAGAAAGAGAAATCAAGAAACCGAGCTCATTTACAATTACACCAAGAACCATAAAATACCTAGGAATCAACCTGACCAAAGCTATAAGAGATTTGTATCTTGAAAACTATAGAAAACATATCAAAGAAATTAAAGAAGACACAAAGAAATGGAAAAATATTCCATGCTCATGGACTGGAAGAAGAAATATTGTGAAAATGTCGATAACGACCCAAAGCAATCTACACATTCAGTGCAATCCCAATCAAGGTTGCACCAGTATTCTCAGAGCTAGAACAAACAATCCTACAATTTGTATGGAACCACAAAAATCCCAGATAGCCAAAGTAATGTTGAAAAAGAAAACCAAAGCTGGAGGCATCACAATCCCAGACGTTAGCCTCTACTACAAAGCTGCAATCATCAAGGCAGTATACTGTCGGCACAAAAAGAGACGCAAAGGCGAATGGAATAGAGAATCCAGAAATGGACCCACAAATGTATGGCCAACTAAACCTTGGCAAAGCAGGTAAGAGTATCCAATGGGAAAAAGGCTCTTTAGCAAATGGTGCTGGGAGGGCTGGACAGCAACATGCGGAAGAATGAAACAGGACGTTTCTTACACCGTGCAGAAACTCAAAATGGATGAAAGGTCTCAATGTGAGAGAGGAAACCATCAAAACCCTGGAGGAGAACACAGGCCACAACCTCTTTGGCCTTGGCTACAGCAACTTCTACTCAACACACCTCCGAAGGCAAAGGACATAAAAGCAAAACTGGACTCTTGGGACCTCATCAAGGTAGAAAGCTTCTGCACTTCAAAGGAAACAATCCACAAAATTAAAAGGCACCAACGGAATGGGAGAAGATATCTGCACATGACATATTAGATAAAGGATTAGTACCCGTACTCTAGAAAGAATTGGCCAAACTCAACACCCTAAAAACAAATAATCCAGGGAAGAAATGGGCAGAAGACATGAATAGACACTTTTCCAAAGAAGACATCCAGATGGCCAACAGGCACATGAAAGGATGTTCAACGTCGCTCATCATCAGGGAAATACAAATCAAAACCACATTGGGATACCACCTCCCACCGGTCAGAGTAGATAAAATTAACAATTCAGGGAACAGACATTGGTCAGGATGTGCAGAAATGCGAACTCTCTTGCACTGTCAGTGGGAATGCATGGTTGGTGCCGCTGCTCCAGAAAACAGTGCGGAGGTTCCTCAAAAAATTAAAAATAGAATTACCCTACAACCCAGCAATTGCACTACTAGGCGTATATCCAAGGGATACAGGAGTGCTGATTCATAGGGGCACATGTGCCCCAACGTTTATACTATCAAGAATCACCAAATTATGGAAAGAACCCAAATGTCCATCAACTGATGAATGGGTAAAGATGTGGTTTATATATACAATAGATATTACTTGGCAATGAGACAGAATGAAATCGTGCCATTTGCAACGACATGGATGGAACTGGAGGGTAGTATGTGAGGTGAAATCAGTCAGAGAAAAACATATATATTTTCACTCAAATGTGGATTTTGAGAAACATAACAGAAGAACATGGAGGAATAGAAGGGGGAAATAGTTTCAAACAGATAGGGAGTTAAATAATAAGAAACTCTTAAATACAGGGAACAAACTGAAGGTTCATGGAGGGGTGGAGGAAAGGGGAGAATAGGTGATGGGCATTGAGGAGGGCACTTGTTGGGATGAGCACTGGGTGTGGTATGTAAGTAATGAATCATGGGAATATATTCCCAAAGCCAAGAGCACAATGAATACACTGTATGTTAGCTAACTTGATAATAAATTGTATTTAATTAATTAATTAATTAATTAAACTACAGCCATGTGTGTATGTGGGGAGGGGAATCTAACAATACACTAAGAGATAATTTGTTGTTAACAAATGGGGTTTATCCCAGAAATGCAGAGTTGGTTTAAGTTTCAAAAACGAATTAGTGTTATTCACCATAATAACAAATTTTAAAAAAGAAAATTATATGATCATCTCCGTAGATAAGTTCCTTGTCAAAATTCAACATCCATTCCAGATAAAAACTTTTGGCAATCGTGGAATACAAGGGAACTTCAAAATGATTTAAAACAAAACAAAACGAAACAAGTCATGATAACTCTACAGCTAACGTTGTATATAATGGTGAAAAACTGAATGCATTTCCTATAAGATCAGGAAGAAGACAGGAATGACATTCACTGAATGACTTCTTTTGTTCAGCACTATACTAGCAGTTCTAATCAGGGCAAACAAGATAAAGCAACAAAGGACATCCAGATAGAAAATGAAGTGAAACTGTCTCTATTAGCAACGACATGGTCAAAAAATAGAAGTTGGCAAACTCCAACCTGTGGGCCACGTTACTTGTTTTGGTAAATTAAATTTTATCAAAATACAGCCATGTCCATTAATTTATGCAGTATCTATTGGCTGCTCTTATAGTACAATGGCAAAGCTGATTAGTTGTGACAGAGAATGTATTGGCTACAAGTCTACAGTATTTACCATTGTTAGTAAAATAGTAGTTAAAAATGAATTTTTATGACCTTTGCTTATATAGAAAATTTGACAGAATTAAGAAAAATGCTACTAGAATTAATACAAGAATTTACCATGGCACATGGATCTCTCAGTCGGTTGAATGTCTGTCTCTTGGTTTCAGCTCAGGCTATGATCCCAGCCTCATGGGATGGAGCCCCATGTCAGGCTCGCACTGAGCATGGAGAGTTCTTAAGATTCTCTCTCTCTCTCTCTCTCTCTCTCTCTCTCTTTCTCTCTCTCTCTGCCCCTCTCCCCTGCTCATGTACTCTCTCTAATATTAAATATATCTATACATATAAATTTATCAAGGTTGGAGGATACAGAATCTTTACACAAAAATCAACTGTATTTCTATATATTAGCTATAAAGAATCAATAATTAAAATTTCGGGGCATCTGGGTGGCTCAGTTGGGCTCAGGTCATGATCTCACCGTTGGTGAGTTCAAGCCCCACGTTGGGCTCTGTACTGACAGCTTGGAGCCTGGAGCCTGCTTCAGATTCTGTCTACCTCTCTCTCCGCCCCTCCCCAAGTCATGCTCTGTCTCTCAAGAGTAAACATTAAAAAAAATTAAATTTAAGATATATTATTTACAACTGCACTGAAAATAAAAAAAACAATCACAGTTAATATCATAAAAGACAGAAAGACCTATATATTAAACACTACAAAATATTACTGAGAAAATTTTAAAAGGCCTATATCAAGGGAGAGATATATACTCTGTTCAGGGGTTAAAAGATTCAATATTGTCAAGAAGTCAATTATCCCCAAATAAATGTGTAGATTCAACATAATCTAAACTTAAATTCCAGAAGACCACCAGAGTTGGTTTTTGTTTGTTTGTTTGTTTGAAGAAACAGACAAACTGAATCTAAAATTCACGTGGAAATGCAAAGGATCCAGAGTAGCGGAAGAACACTGAAAAGAACAGAGCAAGACGACAAACACTACCTGATTTCAAAAATCCTTATAAACTGGCAGTGATTAAAACAGCATAATATTTGGACAAAGATGGACAAAGAGATCAATGAGACAGAATAGAACCAATACTTAAACCCTCACACATGTGGCCAACTGATTATGACAAAGGAACAATGGCATAAAGTGGAGAAAACACAGCCTTTTCAATAAATGGTGCTTGAACAACTAGATATCCATATGCAAAAGAATGAACTTGTGTCCATACTCTGTATCACAAATAAAAAAGAATATAAAATGGGTCATAGATCTAAATGTAAGACCTAAAACTATAAAACTTCTAAAAGAAAGCATGAGATAAAAGCTTTGTGACCTTGTGCTATGCAAATATTTCTTAGATACGAAAACCAAAAGCAACAATCATACAAGAACAAATGCATATGTAAACTGGACTTCACCAAAAAGAAAAACTGCTCTTCAAAAACACTGTTGAGACAAGGAAAAGTCACAGAGTGGGAGAAGAAAAACCTTGCAAAAAAAAGGGAGGTGAGAAAGGAACTGTATCTAGCTCTTTCCACCATCTTTCTGTGCCACCATCATGATGCATGTGAATGTCATGGCAGATGCTCCCCAAAGCATAATACTGAAAAGTGAAGCAAACTCCAGGTTCTTACTAGGCCATGCTCCAAAGACATTGTCCTTTTTCTAACTGTGATGATGGTTACACTGGTTACACTGGTGAATTTAAAATCATTGATGATCACAGAGTTGGGAAAATTGTTGTGAAATCACAGGCAGGTTAAGCAAGCATGGAGTGACTGGCCCCAGAATTGATGGACAATGCAAAGATCTAGAAAAATGGCAGAATAATCTGCTCAGTTTGGTTTCATTATACTGACCACCTCAGCTACAGTCATGGACAATGAAGAAGCAAGATGAAAACACACAGAAGGGGAAATCCTGGGATTCTTTTTCTAGGGATGTAATATATATGTGCAAATAAAATGCCTCAGTGGAAACAACAACAACAACCACAAAAAAAAAAAGAAAACAAAATAAGAAGGAACTGTGTCTAGATTATACAAAGAATTCTGAAAACTCAACAATTAAGAACACAAACAAATTTTTAAAACAACCAAAGATTTGGACAATTCAAAGAAGATACACAGATGGCAAACAAGCACAGGAAAATATGCTCACCATCATCCGTTATTAGGGAAATGTATATTGAAACCATAATGAGATATATACTAAATATCCATCCGAATGGCTAGGATTTAAAAAGCTGACAATACTAAGTGTTCATGAATATGTATGTAGGAATTGGTGCTGACACAGACTGCTGGTGGGAATGGAAAACCATACTACTCCTTTAGAAAACAATTTGGCAGCTTCATAGTAAGGGACTCTAAAGGGACATGAGATTTTTAAGGGTGATGAATACGTTAACTGTCTGGATTATGGTTATCGTTTCATACGTGTAAACATATGTCAAAACTATCAAATGACACACTTCATATATGTGCAGTTTACCTAACTAAAGCTGTTGGAAACAAAAAGCTCTTTCACAGGAAGAACGTCTAAAACATTGGATAAGACACAGACGGAAAGAAGGATGTAAAACCATACAAGATGAAGCCAGAGGACTGTGGCCTTTAACCTAATAGCAATGAGAAGTAATAGCTATGCTTTAAGCAAGGGGGTACCATGATGAAAGACACATTTTTTAAAACATATACTAATTATGGTTGCAGTGTAGACCAAGGTCCTGGGAGGTAGAATGGCAGGGAAAACATTCCTGAGGTTATTTCAGTCATCTAGGAGAAAAATAATGACCTGACCTGGGTGAAGGCACAGAAGAGAAGCAGAGTTAAACACATTAGATGTGCCATTCCCACTAAGAAAGGTACAGTAGAAATGACGACTCTCTGGCTGAGAGGATACAATAGTTCTCCTTTTATTTTAATATAAAACATATTTCTGAGATGAGCAGCTCTATAATACAGCAGTGCTCTATGGTGCAGTAGTAGGCAAGGTGTGCACATATTACTACAGCAATGTACGTAAAAAGGCTTCCTACCTTTACAATCCATGCCAAGTTGTTCAATCAGCAACATGAAATTCTTAGAGTAAGACAACTCACAATGCTCTGAAGCTGTTTCAGATGACTGAATGAAGCCGACAAGGTCATCCATAGAAGTAATTTGCTTTTTGACCTACCAATGAATAATACCATTTCAAAATGTCCCCCAAATATTTATAAAATATACTAGGTGTAGAGAAGTGATAAATAGCCATCTTTTTATAAAAGCAAAAACAGGGGCATCTGAGTGGCTCAGTCCGTTGAGCATCCGACTCCATTTTGGCTCAGGTTATGACCTCAGAGTTCCTGAGTTTGAGTCCCACGTTGACCTCCACAAGGACAGCATGGAGCTTGCTGGGGATTCTCTCTCCCCCTCTCCCTCGGCCCCTCCCCCACTTGTGCGTGCTCTCTCTCAAAATACATTTTAAAAATAAGTGAATGAACATTTAAAAGCGAAACCACAGAGACTTTTTAAAAGAACGGATTTTTATCAAAAAGACACTGTTATCCATAGCTAGTATTTCTAAGTAACTTTTTCACAGCAAATGTCTCTACAACAAAGGAAGATTTTCTATTTTTTCACTACATCTTTCATAATTTTTTGCCACTGAACAATATTCCTAACAAATATGTATCAAAATGATATAATAAAATAAAAATAAAATAAATAATAAATAAAATAAAATTACATTGTCTCTTTTGCTTACCTTGTTCTTTTTCTTAGAAATTTTCTTTGCAGGTCTGAAAAAACCCAACAATTCTTTTCAGGCAAATATTAAATACTTAAAATACAAAGCCTATCTAAACCTATTGCTTCTGATATAAAATCTCTGCATTTGAAACTAATTTTCTACAAAGGGGATTAAACAACAGAGTAACATTAAACCATATCGAAAACATACTACTGCTAATATTAACAAAGGATTAGGTGTATCCAGTTCTAATATATGTGCTGCTGAAGCAAGCACAACAAAGTACTAACGTTAGGTAAAAACTAAAAAAAGCAAAGGAAAATCCTAATGCTACTAGCATTATTTGATAGGAATGATACCATTGTTTGTGTTGTCATTTTACTAAAAATAAGCTTTTACTGGCACTAAAACCTACTTGGAAAGTGCAAGTTAACTCCCTATATGAAAGAACCCCTTTTTAACAATCATGATATTAACGTGTTGAAGAGTCACTATGCAGCTACTCTCTAGGCATTACTATGAGCACTTTACATGTCTTCAAGGTAATTGAAGCCCCACAACAATCCTATGAAGTAGGTTATTATATTAGGTATTTTACACAGGAAGAAAATGAGGCACAGAAAGTCGAAGGGACTTGCCCAAGAAGCCCTCGTCGCTGGCCAAAAACAGACCCTGAATTCAAACCCAGGAATGTGCCTTCAAAGCATGTGTTTTATACTATGTGGTTAAAGTAATACTCCAGTGTTTCTAACTAATATGACAGCAAATGAATCTATATTATGATTCGATTTCTAGCTATAGTGATATATAACAATTTCTGAATCTTACATATTTTTAAGAGACTTTATACTTGGCAAGATGGGAAATATACTTTCAATAAACTAAAGATTTGCTTCTTCTAGAGAAGTTCCTCAACAGGCATTCGTTCATTCATCCATTCCACTGTTTATTCCCACATTCAACACATACTTATTGAGCATACAATCTGTGTCAATGGCACTGTTGGTACAGGAAGCATGGTTTTTGTAATTTAGAGCTCTCTAGTCCAAAAGGAATAATCTGTTATGGATTACTAGTTTATTTTCCAATTGTAAATGAACAAAATCTTCCCCTTTCCCCAGAACCGAAATAATATTAAGTTAATAGAACCAGATACTTTAAAGTCCTTAACAAAATCATAGCTATTTGTGATATTATCAAAGGCACTGCATATTTAAAAGCATCAAGGAAGGATTAGTTTTATTCAGAATGGCCTCAGTGTTTGCATACATTTATGATAAGGGTGTGTGTGTGTGTATACAAATATATACATATAGAACTTATACACATATACTTATATATACATATATAAGAAATTATACATTTAATTTGTATATTATGCATATACATATACATACAATATGTCTATTATACATATAATATACATATAATAAATATACATATACATACATGTCAGAAATTATATAGCCATATATATATAAATATATATATAAATATATATATAAATATATATATACACACTTGCAAACATACATATATATTTTTAAATCTGCATATTCAATTGTATGAGAATACCCCATTGTGGAACCAATTCAGAATAAACCAACTTCTTGCACAAAATCACATGAATAAGAGTACTAAAGACAATTACTATAATCTTTAAAAGATAATGTAATACAATCAACAAACTTCCTAATGTTTGGAAAAGCAAACAATATTAAATTAACTAACCATGTCTATCTCTATTGATCATTTCCAACAGAATACACACTCTAAAAGCTCCCATCTTAAAATAAAAAGAGAAAGAAAATGCCTTTGCAATTCACATTCTTTTTCAGTTATCATCCATTTCTCTATTACCTTTCCCAAATAAATGCTCTAAGGAGTTGTTTACAGTTACTCATCTTCCATGCTTCCATGGTGACTACTGAAACTGCTCCTTGACAAAGTCACTTACCTTCATCATAAATTTTCAAGCAGTGTGTTTGATATGTTGAGTATTTCTTGCTTTAGCTTGGACCTACCTACACTACAGCACTTTATTTCCACAAAAGGTAATCACTGCTAAAATTCCTTCACAGGCACATAAAGAATTTATAGATTTTTACCTGATTTCTTGCTGATCCTTTTCAATGAAATGGCTGCAATCATTCTTTTGTAGTGGACCACCAGTTAGGGAATCTGCCTTCTGCAACACTGATGTGATCACAGATACTTTTGAAGTCCCTTTTTCATTTTCACCTTTCTTTAACTTCTTCATATGTAAACCAGGTTCCTTCCTTAAAAAGCAAAGTCATTAAAAAGCCATAAAAAAGCCAATGCTTTCTAATAATTTTACTGATAAAGAATAAAAAGACAATCTTCATCAAGTTCTGAATTTTACCCATCTGACTTAATTTGATTAATTCAGAGAACAGTGCTGAAGTACCAACCATACACAAGGAAATACTCATCTGTTGCTTCAAACACAGGTAAATATACAATTAGAATACAATGTGATTTGTAAGAATGGACATGTGAAAAGCTGTGAGGACAAGAAAGGCTTTACTGAAGAGGGAAAATAAACAACAGAGGTCACCAGGGAAAGAAACGGGAGAAAACCATTTTCTTAGAGATTAGAATGTGAGCACAAAGATTACACAGATGGCATCTAGGTGCCTTGAAAGGAAAAAGTATAAGCTTTTAGGAACTTGGAAAAACATCATAAAATACATGGAAGCAAGTAGTAAGAGATCAGTCAGGAAAGAAATTCTGAAGAAACTTGAAGGTTACACTAAAAAGTTAGAGTTCATTGCCTAAAGGCAGGGACTCTTAGACATGGGAGTAATAACTAGATGTGTGCTCTATTTTTGGCTTTGCTTTTAAATATAAGAATGCTTAATTTCAACAAAGTTTTAAAGTAGCATGAGGTCCATATAACAAGAAAGGAGAAATCAGTGAAATATCTTAGGGGAAAAACTCTTTTAAAATACCCATATGTCAGAGCGATATCAGTATCATAGTTGAATAAGATGTACCTTGTTGCGTCTCCCGACCTACAACAAACTGGCATCTTATCCACCCACGGGCAAAACTGCCTTTGCAGGAGCTGTGGGAACCTAGCACTATATTCCAAGGGACCGAGGAAAAGTCTTGCCTACCCGTGCATCAGGTAACAGGCTGACATACTACAGTCTAATCTGTGGACCTAGCAATAGCCCATAAAGTGCCTCCAGCCCCTCCCTCTCAGCCACATCTGGGAAGCCCTCCCTAGAAAACACTCTCTAAGATAATCACCCGTGGATGAGAGAGGCTTTTTGGAAAACCAGGTCTCCTGCAGAGAATTTCCAGCATCCCACTGGAGCAAAAAAATCAGGTTTGGACACACTGAAGAGGTAGTCATTAAAGACTGGAGGAGGTGACTGCTACTTCAAATGCAAAGACAGCAATGCAAAACTACAAAGAATATAAAATATCAAGGAAATATGATACCATCAAAGGATCACAATAATCTTCCATAATCAATCAGAAACACATGGAGATCTGTAATTTGTTCAAAAGAGAATTCAAAAATAGCAGTTTTAAGGAAACTCAGTGAGTTACAAGAAAAACACAAAAAGCCAATTCAGTAAAATCAGAAAAACACTCTATGAATAAAAGGAGAAGCTTAACAAAGAGCTGGACATAGTAAAAACTAACTAAACAAAAATCCTGGAGCTGAAGAGTATAATGAAGGAGATGAAAAAAGCAAGAGTGATCACTGACAGGAAATGGATCAACCAAAAAAAAATGTGAATTTAAAGACAGGAACTATCAAATTATCCAGTCAGCAGAGAACAAAGTAAAAATAATGAAAAAGTGTGAGGAAAGACTATGTGACTACAAGTGAACCCTCATAAGGCTATTCACAACTTCTCAGCAGAAACCTTACATGCCAGGAGGCAGTGGGATTACATATCCAAAGTGCTAAGAGAAAAAAGACTACCAATCAAGAATACTTTACTCAGCAAAATTATCCTTCAGAAATCAAATTGAATAAATACATTTGATATACCGCATTAACAGGATAAAAAAAAAATTATATCATCATCCCAGCATGTGAGGAAAAAGCATTTGACATAATTCATCTTTTCAGGATAAAAACTCTCAACAAAGTGCGTACTGAATTGTCACACCTGGACATAATGAAGTCCAATATGATAAGCCCATAGCCAACATCATATGCAGTGGTAAAAAACGGAAAGCTTTTACTCTAAGTTCAAGAACAAGGCAAAGTTTCCCACTTGACCACTCCTATTCAACAGGATAGAGGAAGTCCTAGCCAAAGCAGTCAGGCAAGAAAAGGAAATAAAAGGCATCCAAACTGCGAGATCATGACCAGAGCCAAAATTGGACGCCTAACCGACCGAGCCACCCAGGCGCCCCTGCATATTTTTCTGATTCAGCACACTGAATGTATCCTGCCACTGCTTTCTTGCCTGCCAAGTTTCTGTGGATAGGTCTGCTGCAAACCTGATCTGTCTTCCCTTTTAGGTTAGGGAACTTTTTTTTTTTTTCCTTTCTGCTTTCATGATTCTCTCCTTGCCTGAGTATTTTGTGAATTTGATTATGATATGCCTTGTTGGTCGGTTTTTGTTGAATCTAATGGGGGTCCTCTGTGTTTCCTGGATTCTGATGTCTGTGTCTTTCCCCAGGTTTTGTAAATGTTTTCCGCTATCATTTGCTCACATAACCTTAATAACCCTATTTCTCTCTCTTCCGCTTCTGGGACCCCTATGATTCTGATGTTCCTTTTTAATGAGTCACTGGTTTCTCTAATGCTTACATCATGCTCTTTTGCCTTCATCTCCCTCTTTTTTTTTTCTGCTTCGTTATTCTCTATAAGTTTGTCCTGTATATCATGGATTCTCTGTTCTGCCTTGTCCATCCTTGCTGCCACTGCATCCATCCGGATTGCAGCTCAGTTGTATTATTTTCAATTTCATTCTGGCTATTTTTTACTTCTTTTATCTCTGCAGAAAGGGATTCTAATCTATTTTCGACCCCAGCTAATATTCTTATTATCGTGATTCTAAATTCTGGTTCAGACATCTTGCTTGTATCTGTGTTGATTAAATCCCTGGCTGTGGTTTCTTCATGCTCTTTCTTTTGGGGTAAATTCCTGCTGAATTCTGTGGTTCGGGTTGTGCAGATTGTTGTGTTAGTCCTCCAATCAGTGTTCTAGGTGTGTAGGATGGTTTCGTGTTGGCCTGGCTGTATTTCATGGATGGGAGACACACACAAAACTTCCATGCTGTTCCGCCATCTTGGCCCCTCCCCCCATTCACAAATATTTTAAAAACTTATCTCAGGGTACCTGGGTAGCTCAGTCGGTTAAGCATCCAACTTAGGCTCAGGTCATGATCTCACAGTATGTGAGTTTAAGCCCCACGTGGGGTTCACATTGGGCTCGCCACTGTCAGCGCAGAGCTTGCTTCAGATCCTGTCTCCCTCTCTCTCTGCCCCTCCCCTGCTGGCTTGCTTGGTCTCTCTCAAAAATAAACAGTTAAAAAAATTATCTCAATAGATGTGAAATAAACATCTTTTAACATTCAATATTCATTCATGACAGAACTTAGAAAACTAGTATTATAAGAGAACTTCCTTAATATACTTGTAGCAGAAAGACCCTAAGTGACCCCATAGTATCTGCCCTTTAGTGTTGTCACCTTTTCTTTATAAATCTTTTCGCTTAAGATCTGTGACTTGACTCTAGCTATTAGAACATGGCACATGTAAAGGAAAATTGCAGACATAATTCAGTTAATTCAGAGTTAATCAAAAGGAGGATTATGCTAGGCAACCCTGATCTAATCACGTGAACACCCTTCAAGGAGGAGTGAGCTTTCGCTGAAGTGACATTCTCCTTGCTGGCCTCCTAAACTAAGCGGCCGTATTGAGGAATTCTACGTGGCCAAGAACAAGGAACAGCCTTGCTCTAGGCTGAATATTTGTGTCCCCACTCACCCAAATTCATGTGTTAACTCTTAATGTTCAACGTGATAGTATTTAGAAGTGGGGGATTTGGGAAATGATGAAGTCACGAAGGTGGAGCCCTCATGAATGGGATTAGTGCCCTTATAAAGGAGGGCTGTGAGAGCTCCCTTGGCCCTGTGCCAAGCAGGAAGACCAGCGTCCATGAGCCAGGAAGCAGGCCGTCGCTGTACACTGAATCTGCCAGTGCCTTCATTTTGGACTTCCCAGCCTCCAGAACTGTGAAAAATAAAACTTTTTTTTTTTTTTTTCATAAGCCTATGGTATTTTGTTAGAGCAGCCCAAAAAGACTAAGACAAGTGTCTGGGAACGCTTAGGACCTAAGCCTCCAACTAGCCTCCAGCTAGCAAAGAGCTGTGGAAATGAGTCCAGTCATACGGTCACAAGGAAATTCTCTTATAAACAAACTCAATGGGCTTGGAAGCAGATTCTTCCCCGTTGAAGCACCCAAATGGGGAAGCGCAGTCTAGCAGACACCTTGAGTACAGCCTTGTGAGAACCTGAACAAAGGACCCAGCTAAGCCATTGCTTAGCTTCTGGCCCATAAAAATGTGAGATAAATGCGTGTGGCTTTAAGACACTGTGTGGATGGTGATCTGTTGTAAACGGCAAGAGCAAACTAAGAGACTAATAAAAGACGCACACTTTTAAAAACCCCACTATCTACATAGTTATAGAAAACTACTTTTACATGTTGCAATTTCAAGAAGACATGAACACTCACTATCCTCACATTTACTCAACGTCATTCTTGTAGTAGGAAAGAAAAAAAATGAAAGCTCTAGGAATTGGAAAGAAAAATGCCACTATTTATAGATTATATGTCACTGCATGTACCAAATCCAAAAGAATCTGCAGATAAAACACTCGAGTAAAAAACAATATATTGTGGGGAATAATCTTAGATAATTAAAAGACTAGTTGTTTGGAAAAATCAGTATAAGAAATGTCTTTCCTTACAAACTGTTGGCCGATTCGATGCAATTCCAATGAGAACCGGCTTTGGAGAGCTTGCCAAGTTGATTATAAAAGACCTGTGGAGCCCTTCTTCCTTTCTTCTTTCTCATCCCCAACATTTTAGTTCCCAGTCCTAGAAACAGAGGCATGGAGTTGTGGGGGTCCAGAGTGAGGTGTTAGAGCTTAGAATGGGGAAGGCATTATGTGTAGGACAGTCACCCTGCACAGTGTTGGAGCTCAAGTGAGAGCATCCCTGAAAAGTGAATGGTATAGAATAATGAAGTATCACAGCCTGAACAGGGTAGGGAGGCATCTGCACAGGGGAAGAATAGCCCAGTGGGGGTTTTCAGAACCTGCAGGGGGGCAAGTCATCTGCAGAAGAGGTGGCCTGGCACAGGGTGTCTGAGAAAGGAGATATTTACATGTCTCAAAGTACTTCCCCATAAAATACTAAATAATTGGAAAGTGGAAAGTTAACATTCCAGGCGAGAAACCTGGCAGATACTACCTCCGGTGGCCAACATTAACATCACCAGTATGGGGACAAATCAAAATTGTAGGTCACATGATAGGATGCAAAGAGTAGGTTGTAGTGATACTCTTGCTAAACATGTATGGTCTGAATTTTACCATAAGGAAGCCTAAGAAAAATCCACATTGAAAGACATTCCACATTACTGGAATTTACTCGTCAAAAGGTTAAAAGTCATGAAAGTCGAGGAAAGACAAAGGAACTGTTCTGGAGTGAAAGAGACTAAGACACACAATTCAATACATGGCTCTAAACAGGACCTTCCTTGGTATAACGTATACTACAGATAAGTGACCAAACTTAAAAAGAATTATGAGGAATAAATGATAGAATTATACTGAACCCTTGAACAAAAGAGTTTTAATGGGTGCACTGACTACACACAGATTTTTTTTTTTTTTTCAGTACTGGAAATGTAATTTCTTTTATAATTTTCTTCATGGTATTATTTTCTGTAGCTTACTTTAAGAATATAGTATGATACGTATAATATACAAAAGATTACTGGTAGTAGTAGTGGTTAAGTCTTTGGGGGTCAAAAGTTGTTCATGGCTTTTTGACTGTGGGGGGCGTGGTCAGAGCCCTTAACCCCGTTGTTTAAGAGTCGAGTGTATTAGAGTTAATGTTCTGATTGTGAAGGTTGTATGGTAGTTATGTGGAATGTACTGACTTGTAGGATTTAAATGCTACAGGAATCAGGCATCCCATTAGCAGTTTACTTGCAAATGGCTCTGGGGCGGGGGGGGGGGGAGTTTTTTTTGTTTTGTTTTCTCTAATTTTTCTTGTCTCTAACTTTGTTTCCAAAAAGCAAATCAAAAATAAATAAATGAATAAATAAATAAATAAATAAATAGAAAAGTTGAAAAGCCTTAGGCAAATCTTATTTCTCCATGTGGAAAGAGCTACGAATCAGTGTTTACAATTAAAATTATAGATAGGTTTTATGGTAGTATAAAAAAAATTGTAATATGTACAAACATTGGCAATAGCCATAGCAGGAATATATCAACATAAC
This sequence comes from Panthera pardus, assembly GCF_024362965.1. NCBI lineage: Eukaryota > Metazoa > Chordata > Mammalia > Carnivora > Felidae > Panthera > Panthera pardus. The sequence continues at coordinate 768,273 of NW_026526654.1, forward strand.
GTCTAAATCTTTAGGCCCACATATAGTCATAAAAATTGGGAAAAACAAAAAGCCATCCATGAACACTACTGAAGTATTAATGACAACTTGGTTGTTTGGGTGCTGTTTAAACCGCTGGTAGTGGAGCAGTCTGATGTATGTAAAACCCTCTAGTGGTAGTTTCCACGTACAAAATGTGCTTAAAAGTTAATGAGATGCCAAGAAACATAGTTTAAAATATTATAAAGATTTTCATTACACACATATGATACAAAAACTTTTTCCTTTAATCAAGATTTTGCCGTATAGTGTGTTCAATTGGGAAGCAATGAAAATGTTTTGTAAGCATCCAGTAAATTTTTTCTATTTATTTTTCAAATTGTATAATTTTTGTTCAAAATCTGTACATATTCTCATGACGCTTTCCATACTGGATCTTGATTTAGAATTGAATCATCAGTAGATACTAAAGGATTTCTACAGGATCCTCATTCAAATTTGGTAGCAGCTGAAAAGGAAAAGAAAGAATTATCTTCTTTCTCCAAAATACTTTTCACTACAAGTGATTAAAAAAAAAAGAAAAGAAAAGAAAAGGAAAGGAAAGGAAAGGAAATAGAAAAAACAAAGTTGGGGCCTTTATGAGTGTTAAGAAAAATGAAAAATACCTACGTACAACTGCAATATGAAACCCAAGATTAGTATTAAATATATTTTGCTCAGGGTTGCACACTGAATTAATTGCTATTGTGGATAAATGTCAGAGTTTCTGTTTTTTTCATTACAAGATGAAAGTACAAGATGAGGACACAGTCCACCCTGAACAATCATAAACTATAAACCGAAAAATCAAACAGGCATTTCCAAACAGAGCCAAGTATACAGATGTAAGTGACAGGTATGAAACACAGCACTACTGGAACATATGGAAGGGACATCCCAGCTTTGTGTCAATATTGTCTGCTCTTTGGTGAAGGTGATATGTCAGCTGATACCTGAAGGATAAGGAAAAAGTATGCTAGGTAGAGGGAAGAAGCACATACAAAGAGCTAGAAGTGAGGAAGAACACTTGTGCAATTAATTATGAGTAGTTTAGTTTGACAAGGCGCTAGAGCAAAGCAGCAGAGTAGGGCAAATAGTGAGAGACAAGGCTGAATAATCTGGCAAGAAGCAAACTGATCTGGGTGTTTTCGTTCCATGCTAAGGAACTTGAAGTTTTACCCAAGGGCAAAAGCAATGACAAAGTCAATGAGTGAAGATTGAAACCCGTTACCTGTCAAGTGACAGCTATATGACCTCTAATTACTTAACCAAGCATTACTAAGACGACTTTGGCTTTTTGGGTCTTCTATCACTAGCAGAAACAACAATTTGATAAAGCACACCTTTTCTGAGACTTGTGCAGGTTGACAGTTCCACAGGGATGGCACCAGTGAAGGAAGATTGTCGCCAGAAATAATAACAGATATATAGACTTAGGGAGATTGAAAAAAACTTCTTTAACGTTTATTTATTTTTGAGAGAGAGACAAACCACAAGCGGGCAGGGGCACAGAGAGAGGGAGACACAGAATCTGAAGCAGGCTCCAGGCTCCGAGCTTTCAGCACAGAGCCCTCTGTGGGGCCTGAACCCACCTGAGCTGAAATCAGTCGCCCAACCGACTGAGCCACCTGGGTGCCCCTAGACTTGTGGGAGATTTTAAAAGAGCTATGACACATGAGGACTAAATGAGGAAGAAGTGTGTTCTTCATTATGCTCATGCTTTTACATTTTTTATTAGCTATGTACAAAAAAATGTGAATGTAGCATCTATTATCCAAACAATGGAAAGGGATGCCATTTACTATTTATAGTTTATTTCAGAAATCAATGATATCTAACTTCATACATTTTGGCAACATACCTTCTTCTAGTGCTCTGGTTATTCTTTTCTCCAACTCCCGCTGCGTCTGAAATAAGCCAAATATTATTTAGAATGTGTAAGGTAAACAAAAGTCATTGTAGGAATTATATATAGCTTACGACATGTGGTCTTGAAATAATACTTGTAGAGATTAAACCAAAGTTAGGGATTGCTTAAATAGGAAGACAATCACATGAATAAAATAAATTCCTATTTTATTTTAGTTTTAGATAATGGAGAACAGATACATACATACATACATACATACACACACATACATATATGTACATATATGTATATATATATGTGTGTGTGTAATATATAATACATATATATTACATATAATATGTGTATAATACATATATAATGCTATTTAAGCGAATCTGATAAAAAGCACAATTAATATTGATCTATTGAATATGTATAATCTCTGAAAGGTGATGTTTGATCTTACTGGTACAAAAAAGTTTAAACAAGATTCATATTGTATACTGAATTATTACTTGGAAATGATTAGAAAAACTGCCATTTGTGAAAGTTTAATCAGGTTTTTACCTTAATGAATTGTTCCTTAAAATGGGCTTTCCATTTTTTCACTCTTAGAAAAACAAAATTTGAAGGAATGCTTTTTGCTATTAGTTTTTCAGGACTGACTCTTAAATATATATAAAATGAAGAAAGTGGGACTGTCATACTGTCATGTGGAACTTCTATTGGCAAAAATTTGAGTAAAAATATTTTGCTATCTGTATTATGACTAAAACACTTATTTCTTTTCATATGCACACAAAGATTTCAGAAAATCTCCTTGAAGAAAGGAAAAATAGAGGGTTACAACAGTTTTCAAACTTAGCTTCTGATTTATAACTTTCTCAATTACAGATAAGGAAAACAGTATAAAATTTTCAATTGTAACTTTGTTTCCTTTCTCCAAATTAGGACCAAGTTTTGAAACACTTGACTACAGGTGACCCTTGAATAACACAGGGGTTGGGGTACATTCACAAACCTGTATACAATTTTTCATCCCCCCAAAACTTAATTACTAATAGCCTACTGTTGACCGGAAGCCTTACCGGTAACATAAACAGTCGATTCATACGTGTTTTGTCCAGTAGAATAAGCTAGGGCAAAAAATGACATTGAGAAAAACGGAAGGAAGAGGAAATACACTTACAATACTGTACACTATCCAAAAATAATCCATGTGTAAGTAAAGTAGACCCGCACAGGTCAAAACCATGTTGGTCAAGGGTCAAGTGTATATTACAACTGTTCCTGTCTAGAATGTTCTTATTTAGATCTTCCTTAGACAAGTTAGCCTCTCCCTGAATGCCCCAATCTGGCTCCAAAATAGTGTACTGAACATAGTCAACACTGTGGTGATAAGGATTCCAATGTCTTTACAAATTTGGGTGTGAGGACAAATGTTTTAGCTGACATGTTTCCCAGTATTTTCAGAGACTGTTTTCCCTAATACCTTTTTTTAATTGGAGTATAGTTGACATACAATGTTACACTAGTTTTTCAGTATACAAATTCAGATTGGACAATTGTATACACTATGCTATGCTTGCTACCGTACGTGTAGTTACCCTCTGTCACCATGCAACATTAATACAATATTTTTGATGATATTCCATATGCTGTATTCTTCATTCCTGTGACTTATTTACTTTATAACTGCACCTCCCCTCTAGCAACCACCAATTTGTCCTCTGTAGTTATGATTCTGTTTGTTCACTTGTTTTGTTTTTTTATATTCCACATGTAAGTGAAATCAGATAGTGTTTATTTGTCTTTCTCCGATTTATTTCACCTAGCATAATACCCTCTAGGTCTATCAATGTTGTCACAAATGGCAAGATCTCATTCTTTGTGATAGCTGAGCTATATTTCATTGTATACATACTACACATTGTCTTTATCCATTCATCTCTCCATGGACACTTAGGTTGCTTCCCTATTTTGGTTATCACAAACAATGTTTCCATAAACATAGGGATGCATACAACTTTTCAAATTACTGTTTTCATTTTCTTTGGGTAAATACGCAGTAGTGGGATTCATGAATATCTATTTTTAAGTTTTTGAGGAAACATAACACTTTTTTGACAATAGCATTATATTCGGGCCTTATAAAATGAATGGGACAACATTACTATACCAGACTTAAAAATTAATAACTTAATACCAGATGATGGGGGAAGGCTTTATTCAAACAATTTTGTGTTACCATTAATAAATACGATATAAAATATAAACCACGTTTTTTATATGACATGACTTAAGGAGCTACCAAGGTAATGTTGCATCTTTTCCCCAAAAGCTCTTTTCCTAAATATTTACCTCTGTGACCTTTATGTTTATTTCTAGGTAAAAACTGTGTTTCAATGGCGAAAATAGCTTTCAAGTCCATGAATAAGAACACGTGTACTTTTATGTATACCTTTCCATTGATCAGAAATATAAGAGGCTGAGAAAATTATACACAGAAAAAATATATATCAGCAAATTTTAATTCAAAGAACATTTTTAAAGGATTTTTAATTAGAAGGATTTTCTCATTAACTGTTAGCATTCAAATATGGCCCATAGAAATCTAAGGTTCGGTTGGGGGCACTGCAGGATTGAGGGACAAGGAAGTCACAGCCGTAGTCTCCATCTCTCCTTTAGTTAGACAGCTCTACTTCTCTCTGTTTTACACAATATAGTTTAATGCAAAAAAAAAAAATACATTCTATTCTTTGAAAAAAAATTATTTTGAAGGTATAAAAGTCACTAATTTAGTCAAAGTCCCGAATTTTGCGTAATAGACAAAAAGGGCTCAGAGAGAGTGTACTTTGCCTGAGGTCATGAATCCAACTAGATGCAGACCAGGAATACACGTGTGGTCTTACCAGGCCTAGAGTTCTATGCCCGTTACTTCCTCATAGTCAGGAAAAATACGTGTATTTTAAGAATAACTCAGAGAAAATGAATACATAAAACTTTGTCATGTGGCTCAATAATGTTTAGGTATGAGGCCCACAATAGTAGCTCTAAAACTAAATTACAAATTTTAAAGTCATCAATAAAAATAAAGGAACAGAAATTATGTTAACTCCTTTTAGTAGCAGTCAATTTTTAAGCACAACTTTTTTAAACCACAGGACAGAGAACTCGAAAGAGAAAATCTTTAGGTGAAGCAAGCAAGCTGAAACTGAGGAAATTCTTCCTGAAAGAATTATTTCTTCCAAAGAAAATTTGGTTTATCAAAATCAATCAACAAATGAGTGAACCCATGGTGTGGTTATTTATAGCAAAATTTCAAACCCAACACAGATTTCTCTTTCCCATCTAGCATGCTTTTGCCTAACCTCTCATCATTCGTTGGTATGTACAAAAGACACAATTCACTTTATTTATAATTTAAATCCAGTCAGAAATTATAGGTGAACCTTCACGTCTCACATGTGGACTTATCTCTACCCCTCCCTCCCGACGGGAAGGGAGAATTACCTAACGGGTGAATTTGGGAGAAGGAGCTAAGCAGTGCTTACGTGTTTCTGAATCTCCTCTTTGAAAAAGATGTGCCTGCCCACAGTAACATGAATTTGGGTCTGCTCTCAGCTCTGTGGTAAGCACCCGGCCCCCGGGGTGGGGGTCAAGCAATTGTTTCCTCAATTTACAACTGTGTGGGGAAGTGCCCAATTTAGGAGGAAGCCCAAAGTGGCTAACATAACCTAAATCATATCCTCCAATTTGTTAGTGTGTATTAGTAATAAAGCTACTAAGTTTCTCTCCATCTCCCTGTCTCCTGTGTTCTGAATTTAGAACGAGAAGAGCAGGGTTACTTGCCGCCTACCCAGTGTCACCTGTCACAGCTCCACCGAGAAAAATGACTAGACAGCACTTACAGAAACATTCTCTTCTTCCTTGACTTCATAACTAACGTACATTGTTCAAAGGCCACGCCAACTCGAAAGAGAGAAAAAGTTGAAAGGAACCATTTTAGGAACAAACATAGAAAGTCAGACAAACTGAGGACACAGAGGAGTACATCTGAAATGAAAGAACATGACAAAAGAAGAAAAAAAACTAAGTGAAACAGAGATAAGTAATGTACCTCATAAAGAGTTCAAGGTAACGGTCATAAAGATGCTCCGTGAACTTGGGAGAATGAATGGATCCAGTGATAACATCAACAAAGAGATAGAAAATATAAAAAAGAACCAATCAGAGCTGAAGGATACAATAACAGAAATGACGAATACACTAGAGGGAATCAACAGCAGATAAGAAGATGCAGAAGAACAGATCAACAATTTGCAAGACAGGGTAGTAGAAATCATCCAAGCCAAAAAAAAAAAAAAAAAAAAAGAGAGAATTTTAAAAATGAGGCTAGGTTAAGGGACCTGTGGGACAACATCCAGTGTAATAATACTTGCATTCAAGGGGTTCCAGAAAAAGAAAAGAGAAACGGGCAAAGAACTCATTTGAAGAAATAAAAGCTTCATTTTAAAAATTCAAATATTTGTTTGATTTAGCTATTTATAAAATGCTCTACAATCGCTCAGCAAGATATTTTATGAAAGTTGAAACAAAGGTGGTATAAGTCAAAAAAAAAAGGAAAAAGAAAAAAGAGTGCCATAAGTAAGAAAGCAATTAAAGATGTATTCTCGTGTAAGAAAACAGCAAATCTTTTAACTTAAAAGAGAAATTAACCTTTTTAGTGTTACAAGTTGATTTCATTCATAAAAAGGACTTACCGTGGATTCTTTTTTTTTTTTTTTTTTTTTTTTTTTAAGTAGCCTCCATGCTTAGTGTAGAGCCCAATGCAGGACTTGAACTCATGACCCTGAGATCAAAACCTGAGCTGAGATCAAGAGTTAGACGCTGAACTGACTGAGCCACCCAGGCACCCCCATGGATTCTTCTAAATAGTAAACATTCATAGGTCGTTAAGTGTTTGGAGGACGATCATTCACTGACACACAGGGGTGCAAAAACTGGATTATAGCAAAACTTTCAAATGTTTATGAACCACTGCCAACTGAAAATAAGTCCAAGCATCTGAGTGTACCTGCGGTTAGCAGGCAATAACATTTACTTTCTAAAATCAAATTTAAATGAAAGCTTTTCAAGAAATTTAACATGGGTCAGTCTAGTTATATTTACTGAATAGAGTTAATGCTAGGTGTCTCTTGTGGTGCACCTGGGTGGCTCAGTTGTTTTTAGTGTCCAAATCTTGATTTTGACTCAGGTCATGATCGCATGGTTTTGAGACTGAGCCCCACATTCGGCTCTGTGCTGAGCATGAAACCTGCTTGGGATTCTCTTTCTCCCTCTCCTTTTGCCCCTCCCCTGCATGCACTCACTCATTCTCTCGCTAAAATAAAATAAAAATTAGTATCTCTTGGAAATGAGAGATCAAGGGACTAAAATATATATATAAAATTTACCTCAGTTCTTTCTTAGCACATATAATTATGACTTTTACTTCATATGTATTAGTTACTTAAACAACTCAGAATTTCACCAAATTAAAAGCAACTATTATATCAGATATCTGAAACCCAAACTAAAACAGATAATATAACTCACCTTCCACAAGGAAGTCTCCCAGTAGTCATATGACGGCCGTGGGTTTAAGGTAGGAATCACTAAGTTCCCTCTTGGAGTAAGGTTTCCATTGAGCACTAAATTATTTTCAAAATGTCCACAATAAGGTGGTTCCAGGCCTGGGCTCACACTAAGGGTCCTGAGTAAAGTTTGGTGCTGCTGTCTCTCCTCAAGAAGTTTTGTATTTGCTCTCTGGCAGTCTCTCCTTAGCCCTGTGAAGATTAAAAAAACACAAATACATTTTCTTTTTACCTAAATCTTTCCTAAATGACTTACGTTTTTTAAGTTTCCATAATAGTAAATAGCATTTGCCTTTGAACAGTGTTTTAACACTGAACATGTGACACAGCACACCTACTATCTAAAATTATACTTTTAAAATTGTTCTAAAGAAATGCTTATGATTCCAGGGGGATTCCTAACAATTCAGACCAGGAAAGGGAGAGAAGTGGCTATCAGTGATGTACATGGCTTAACAAATAATACTTGCTGTCTTCTGGAGTGGCTGTACTGACAGGATCCTTCAGGATGCCATTATATATACATACTTATATTTAGGAAACCTGTTCACAGATATAAAACTAAACCATCCCTCAAAGACATTTTCAAGCGTTTGCTTTCACCACTCTTGTACATTTCACTCATTATCTCAAAGAAACTGAGCATCTGACACTGACGAATCATTGAGACCAACAATCTCTAGGGGAGATAGTAGATGGCAGAGTGTGATCAGAAAGAACTAAAACAGCTACAGAGGCAATTAGCTTGTAACAGTCACCAAGGCACTGGAGGCAGAATCTGCCCTTTCTGTCTTCCGTCTTCCACATGCCTCCCTCCCACCACGGTGCTCTTTTTAGCCACTCTGGGAATTATGCTACCCTTCAGCCCTGTGCGAGTCTTTCTGTATTTCACCTGGATGCCTTTATGTAAAGTAGAAAAAGCATAAAGGATGGTTTGTCTCAAGGCCCACTCTAGTAATCATACCAAAGATCACAATCGAGAGAATAAATGTACCAAGCTGCCAGGATGAGTAGTAGTAGTACTTGACCTTTTAGGTTAAAGATGTAATCTTCCAAAAAGAAACTCATCGACATTTCAATTTAGGGTAATTCTGACAAGCAATTTTATAATAATATGCTTCTAAATGAGAAAGCTTCAAACAATGCACTTAAAGACTAGCAGATCCGATCGATGGAAAATATACAGGGCGGGGGGTGCGGGGGGGGGGGGTGGGGGAAGAGGTCCTGTAAAAGCGAAAAAAAGAGGAGGGATGCAAACTGTCCTGGACTAACATTTCAAAGGTAAGTTCACTTAGAAACATCATTTTCCAAAATGACACCATCTAGTTGGCTTGCACTTCCTACTCATCTCATGATCTTGGCTCCACAGACATTATGCTGTGGAGGCAAATTAATAAGCTAAATTTCTTGTCTATGATTCTCTTTTGACTTACCTGTTCAGCTTATTTCTCAAGGACTTTCTAACTTTTAATTCTTCTAGGTAGAGTTGCCTGTAGGTTTCCAACTCTGTTTTAGTAGAATCTTCTTGAGAAGTCTTCATTGTAGAGACCTATTCCAGATCTCTAATTCTAAGTTCCATTTAACTTCTCGCTGAAGCATGAGCATTTTCTCTTAACTGGTCCAAATGTTCTCAAGCTGCTGCTTGTGCCTAAAGCAAATTAACAGGATAGTTTTAAAATAGCTATAATCTGAATAATTAATTATACCTGTTTCCTTTAGTTCGGAGTCAATGATTCAGAGAGCAATTTTAAATGAAAAAAAGCTCAAGTGTAAAATATTTATCATCAATGTCAACTGAATTAAATATGATTTATAAAATTAAAGTTCAATCATTCTTGTATTAGTATTCACGCAATCTGATAATTCAAATAATAGAATCAATGACAAAAATTTAGAAGTCAACAATAAACTTAATAATCCAAGTACAGTGCAATTTTTAAATCATAATTTTTCTTTTCCTCTTAATAGTGAGACTAGTTGTTTAAACCATCATTTTTTCTTATCCTCTAGATTTAGTAGGAATAACGATGAAAACTGAAATGTTTAAAGGGAGGAACAAATGCCTCCAGGAATCTACAAATTACCATAAAGCAAGTAGAGGAAACCCCTACAATACATCTATCCAAAATGTAATTTGCAGTGAAATGAATTACAGCACATTACAGATCAATCAATTAACCTGTAAAAACAGGTCGACTTCGTGTCATTTTTCTACTATGTCCAGTCGTGCTCTTTCTTCAATCTCCCGTTTATACTCTTCCACTTGACCGCGTTCTACCATATTCATTTCCATAAATTGTTTCAATTTTACTACTTCTTGCTGTAACTTCTTGTTATTGCTCTCTAGTTTTTCACGTTCTTCTTCGAAAGCTTTCATTGATAATAACTCTTGTTGAAGAACTTGATTTTTTTTGCATCCAGGTGTAGACATTTTGAAGATGTAGTTTCCAGTTCTGTTGTAAAGACATCAGCCTGCATGAATAAAACACTATAGTTTGGAAGTGGAGTGAAAAGAGTCTAACTCAAAACTACTATCAAAATGTGTTTTTCAGATTTTAAGTAATCTCTACGCCCAGTGTGAGGCTTGAACTCACAATCTCAAGATCAAGAGTAACTGAGCCAGCCAGGCACTCAAATTTTTAAATAAACTCATTTGCAATAAAATGTTACCTGTCTTAGTATGTGGAACCATAAACAACTCAGAAAATCAAGAGACACGTTAAAGACATCAGGTGTTACTGAAATAGATCTTTGCTATCATTCTCTTTACTACACATTTGCACTTGATTCTATACTTTTATTTTTCTATGATTTTTTCATATCTTTCTTTCATACAATAAGTCCCCTCTTAGGAGAAAGTCTCTTAGCCCTTCCCGCATCTTAACACTCCATAACTTTTAAAGACGTTTTAGCAATATCATATTGACTTATGTATGCCCAAGTCAAAAAATACGTCTCAAGATAAGACTCTGAAAATAAGACTCTAACTCATGAATCTAGAAGTAATGATTCTAATGCCACGGCCTGTTTCTGAACAGCAAATGTTTTATGCTAATTTGAACTGCATTCCCAGGAGAAATGATTCTCTGGGATGTGTTAAGAAATCACATCTCCCAGTATAAAACTTTAATTGAATGATCCACGTATTTTTTTGAGGCAAAAACAAAAATTTAATTCAATACTGTTATCTTGTAATCCTTTGTTACTTTCTAGAAAATAAGAGATAATACTAAACAACAACAACAACAACGACAAAACTGGCTGGAGTTTCAGTGATGCTGAGTTGGGAAGGACTTCCATCCATTCTATATGATTGGTAAGACAGGGTGAGTGGATGTGGTGGTTTTATAAATTCGTTGATACTTCTGTGAAAATCCCTCCCCTTAAATATATGCTGGCTTCAGTAACTGGTTTCTAGTGAACAGAATATGCAGAACTGCTGTGATATTTAAGGCCAGCCTAGAAAATGTGATACAGCTTCCATCTTTCTTTCTCTAGGGAAGCTCACCCTTAGAACCCAGCCACCACGTTGTGAGGAATACCAGGCTACCTAGTGAGTCTTCATGTACATACTCCAGCTGAGACTAGCCAACGTCCTAGCCAAGGCCAGCCTCAACAGCCAAACACGTGTGTGAACAAGCCTTTAGATGATTCTAGTCTCCAGCTTCCAGTTATGCCAGCTGATGCCAAATGAAGAAGAAATGAGTTGCCCTACTCTGCTCTCCCTAAACTAAAGACTGGTGAACAAGAGACATGCTGTTTTGAACTACTAGGTTTTGAGGTGGCTTATTAGGCAGCAGTAAATTGCTACCACAGATACTGATACTAAAAATGGTGTGCTGCTATTCAAAAAAACCTAAAACTAAACTTCCTTTGAACCAGGAGGTAGGCTGAACCTGGAAAGATGTAGAAAAGCATAAGAATGAGACCGAAAAAGGGCCTCCACAAGACTCTTAGTGGAAACCTGATGGCCTGTGAAGAGGCTGACAGCAAGGGTTTCTAAGCAAGTGAAGAAAATGACACTGGAGGAAAGGGAAGTCATGCTACAAAATACCTGAAAGTAAAACGGATAGGAAAGAGAAACTAAAGAAAGACTATGCAACTGCAAGGAACCAGGACTTACTGGGTTCAAGTATCTGTTTCTCGTTTACAGCCTCTCTACATGTTGAACTGTCAAATAATGCTAAAATAAAGAAATGGCTTTTGGGTTAAGAGAAAATCCAGGGTGCTACCAGGAAAACAGAAAGATTTAAGGTATGCCTCCAATTTCTTTAAGGATCTTGAGTATAAGATTTTTTTTAAAGTGGGTTCCACACCCAACATGGGGCTTAAACTCAGCACCCAGAGATCAAGTGTCACATGCTCTACCAACTGAGCCAGCCAGGAGCCCCAAGAGTAGACGAATTTTAAAGGCATTGTCTTAATATAAGAGCTTCACAGGAAACCTGAAGCGAAAAGCTTATCTCAAAAGGACTTGGGAGGGTCGCTTTGCTAAAACACGGCATGAAATCCAGTAATATTTACAGAAAACTAAAAAAAGTTAGAGATTTATAATAGCAAAACATACTATTTGCTACCTTGGACTAAAAGAGACCAAATAGTGCAAAATGAAAAGAGGCTTTGGGTCTTAGAAATCCCACAGGGAGGAGGCAGGATGAAAAAACTGCTGCAAATACAGGTCATTCCTTATGAAAAGGAAGGAACCAAGAGTTTAAAGAGTAAAGAAAGGGAAGAGACATGGAGAAAGTATTCCCGTGGTTAGGACTAAGTCCTAACTTAAGAACTGACAGCGTACATCAGGCTCTATTTCAAAACTCTTATGGACTAGGGTGCTTCCCATCTTCTTTTTCTGAATGGGACAGTCTTCAGCAGTTGACTAGAATGTTGCATTTGTGAGTGATAAATAACTGTCTCTTTCGTTCTCAAGTCCTCATATTGAGAACCCTTGCACTCAAGGGGCTATACTTCAGATACCATAACCCAGGCAGCTTATCCCCACTGCACCTATGATAGTAAGATCTTGGACTCAAGCCCTGAACCTAATGCCATGATAACTGAGACTCGCAGGAGGTATTGGAGGGGGAGGGGAGTGAATGTATTTTTCAGGTGGGAGGAATACAAACATTTGTGGCCAGTGGGTAAATTATATTGCTTTTTAAAGGTGTCCATAGGTTTTAAATATTAATTCCATTTTAAAAAAAGGCCATGGAACAACTTAGTGACTTGCTCCTAATGAACAGAATATGTGACTATGATCCTGTGTGTATTCCAAGCCTAGGTGACAAAAGGCGATACAGCTTCTGCCTTGCTCTGTATCTCAGGCTGCTTACTTGGAATCTAGCTCCCCATCTAGTGAGGAAGCCTAGGCCACAAAGAGGGTCTAGGTGTGTCAGTTTAAGTGTTTCTGCTGCCTCCTGAACTGAAGTCCAAGGCAACAGCCAGCATCAACCACCAGACGTTAGTGAACAAATCTTCAAATGGATCCAGCCCCAAACCTTTCAGTTGCCCCACCTGAAGCTGAGCGGGGCAGAGACTAGCTGTCCTGGCCACACTTTTCCTAACAGATTTGTGAACAAAAGAAATCTAACCTTTGGGGAGTTTGTTAAGAAAAAAACAAAGATGATAAATTGCAAAGTGGATGAAAAAAAAAGAGATGACACCTAAACTTGTATAGGAGAAATTGGTCTCCATTAAAGTAGGATGTAATAAATGTTAAGATTAATTTATTAACAACCAATGGTGCTAATGAGAAGAAGCAGATAACTAGAAGCAAGATCTAAGAAGTTTTTCTCTCAGTTTTTCCCCAGTTAGGATCATATTAGCTGCTCATTTTCCATATGTGGCCTTTATTATATTGAGGTATGGTTCCTCTAAGCCTACTTTGTTGAGGTTTGTATCATGAATGGATGTTATAGTTTGTCAAATTCTTTTTCTGCATCTATTGCAATGATATGATTTTATGCTTTTTTGAAAATTATGTGATATGAGGTATCACATTCATTGACTTGCAAATATTGAACCACCCCTGCAAACCAGGGATAAATCCCATTTGGTTATAGTGAATGATTTTTTTTAATGTTTATTTATTTTTGAGAAAGAGCACAAGAGGGGAGGGACAGAGAGGGAAACACAGAATCTGAAATAGGCTCTAGGGTCCAAGCTGTCAACAGAGCCTGACACTGGGATCAAACCGACGGACCATGAGATCGTAACCTGAGCTGAAGTTGGATGCTTACCTAAGCCACCCAGCTGTCCCTGCCCCCGGTGAATGATTTTTTAATGTATTGTTGGATTCAGTTTGCTTATTTTGTTGAAGATTTTTGCATGTTCATCAGAGATGCTGGCCTGTAATTCTCTTTGTGGTGTCTTTATCTGGTTTTGGTATCAGGGTAAAGCTGGCATAGAATGAATTGGGAAGTTTCCCTTCTTTTTATGTTTTTCTGGAACAAGTTGAAAAGGACAGGTTAAACTTTCTTTTTCCTTTTTTTTTTTTTTTTTTTTTTTTTGGATTAGCTCTTCTTTACATGTTAAAATTTACGTCTGAAGTCATCTGGTCCTAGACTTGTGTTTGTTGAGAGTTTTTTGATTCCTGATTCAGTTTCCTTGCTGGTTATTGATTTTTTTCAAATTTTCTATTTCTTCTTGTTTTAGTTTGGTAAGTTATATATTTCTAGGAATTTATTCATTTCTTCTAAGTTGTCCAACTTGCTGGCTTACATTTTTTCACAACATTCTCTCATAAATGTTTGCATTTCTGTGGTGTTGGTTCTTATTTCTACTCTCACATTTGTGGTTTTATTTATTTTGGTCTTTTCTATTTTCTTGTTGATTACTCTGGCTAACACCTTATCAGTTTTATTAATTTTTACAAAGAACCAGCTCTAGGTTTCATTGATCTGTTCTAGTATTATGTGGTTTTTTTTTTGTCTATCATTCATTTCTTCTTTAATCTCTTTTTTAAATTTTATTTTGAGAGAGACCACACATGAGTGGGGGATGGGCAGAAATATAGAGGGAGAGAGAGGGAGAGAGAGAATCCAAGACAGGTTCCTTGCTGCCATCAGAGAGCCTAACACGGGGCTCGATCTCACAACTGTGAGATCATGACCTGCGCCAAAATCGAGAGTCAGACACTTAACCATTTAAGCCACCCAAGGGCCCCCTGTTCTGATCATTATTACTTGCTTTCTTCTGCTGGCTTCAGGCTTCATTTGTTCTTTTTCTAGCTACTTTAGGTGTAAGGTTAGGTTTGAAATTTTTCTTGCTTCTTGAAATAGGCTCATATTGCTATGAACTTCCCTCTTAGGACCACTTTTGCAGCATCTCAAAGGTTTCAGACCATTGTTTTTTCATTTCCATTTGCATACACGTTTTTAAGCTTCTTCTTGTATCTCTTGCTTAACCCATTCCTGTGTAGTAGCACGTTATGCAACCTGAATGTATTGTTTTTAAAATTTAAGGCGTGTTTTTTGTTTGTGATCCATTCTTGACAATATTCCATGTACACTTGAAGCCAACGTGTATTCTCTTTTAAGATGGAACATTCTGAAAAAATCTCTTAAGTCCAATCTGGTCTGCTCTGTCATTCAAAACCATTGTTTCTTTTTCTTTCTTTCTTTATTTTTTTAATATATGAAATTTATTGCCAAATTGGTTTCCATACAACACCCAGTGCTCATCCCAACAGGTGCCCTCCTCAATACCCACCACCCACCCTCCACTCCCTCCCACCCCCCCCATCAACCCTAGTTTGTTCTCAGTTTTTAAGAGTGTATTATGCTTTGGCTCTCTCCCACTCTAACCTCTTTTTTTTTTCATTCCCCTCCCCCATTGATTCCTGTTAAGTTTCTCAGGATCCACATAAGAGTGAACACATATATCTCTCTTTCTCTGTATGTCTCAAAGCCACTGTTTCTTTGGTGATTTTCTGTTAAGATGTATTTGTTGGTGATTTTTTTGTTAAGGTATTGATGTAAATGGGGTGTTAAAGTACCCTATTACTGTCTTATTAATTAGTTCCTTTATGTTGGTTATTGTTTTATGTACTTGAGTGCTCTCATGGTGGGTGCATAAATATTTACAATTGTTAGATCTTCCTATTGGATTGTACCCTTTATTATGATATATTAGCATTCTTTGGCTCTTGCTTCAGTCTTTGTTTTTGGTTATTTATTTTGAGTGAGAGTTGGGGAGGGATATAGAAAGGGGAGAGATAATTTCAAGCAGCCTCCATGCTCTGTCAGCCTGGAGCCCAACATGGGGCTCAAAGCCACCAGTCATAAGATCATGACCTGAGCCAAGACCTAGTCGGTCGCTCAAATGACTGAGGCACCCAGGTGCCCCACAGTCTTTGTTTTAAAGACTCTTTTGTCTAAAAAAGTATCGCTATTTTTTCTTTTAACGTGATAAATTTTTCTCCATCCCCTCGCTTTCATTTTTTTTAATAGAATTTATTGTCAACTTGGCTAACATACAGTGTGTATAGTGTGCTCTTGGCTTGGGAGTAGATTCCCGTGGTTCATCACTTATAGACAACACCCAGGGCTCATCCCAACAAGAGCCCTCCTCAATGCCCACCACCCACTTTCCCTTCTTACCCACCGCCCCCCTCAACCCTCTATTTGTTCTCTGCATTCAAGAGTCTCCTATGGTTTCCCCCTCTCCTACTCTGTTTGTAACTATTTTTCCCCTTCCCTTCCCCCACGGTCTTCTGTTAAGTTTCTCAAGTTCCACATAGGAAAAAAAACATATGATATCTGTCTTTCTGTGACTTATTTCACGTAGCAAAATACCTTCTAGTTCTATCCATATTGCAAGAGACAGCACGATTTCACTCTTTCTCCTTGCCAGGTAGTATTTCAGTGTATATATAAACCACATCTCTTTGTCCATTTATCATTTGGTGGGCATTTAGGCTCTTTCCACAATTTGGCTATTGTTGAAAGCACTGCTATAGACATTGGAGTACATGTCCCCCTATGAATCAGCACTCCTGTATCCTTTGCATAAATTCCCTGTAGTGCTATTGAGGGATCGTAGGGTAGTTCGATTTTCAATCGTTTTTGCAGAACCTACGCACTGTTTTCCAGAGCGGCTGCACCAGTTTGCATTACCACCAACAGTGCAAGCATCCCCTCACTTTCAATCTGCAGGTGCCTTTATGTCTAAACTGAGGTTTTTATAGGCAGCATACAGATGGGTCTTGTTTTTTAATCCATCCTGTCACCCTAGGTCTTTTGGTTGGAGAGTTTATTCCATTTATATCCAAAGTAATTATTGACAGGTATGTATTTATTGTCATTTTACTACTTGTTTTGTGGTTGTTTCTGGAGATTTTCTCAAATCCTTTATTGTTTTTCTCCCTTTGATGTCTTTCTAATTTGCTTTAATGATATATTTGGATATGATAAGCATTAATTTGTATATCACCTCTTCTGCGTGTAGCAGTCTATATTAAGTTGATGGTCACTTAAGTTAGAGCTCATTTTTTTTTTCTCCTCTCCATGTTTTCATAAGGTATTATATTGTATAAAATTTTGGGGCATTCCTTGACGATTTTTTTTACAGAAATATACAATTTTACTGCTTTTACATTTCCTGCCTTTATACTGTCACTTTTGATCTCTCCTTTCCACTCAGAGTCCCTGATAATATTTCTTACAGGCTGATTTAGTGGTCACAAACTCCTTCCATTTTTGTTTGAGAAATTCTTTATCTCTCCTTTTATGAATGATAGCCTTACTGGATAGGGTATATTTGGCTGCAGATTTTTCTCATTCAGCACTTTGAATATATCATGCCATTTCCTTCTGCCTTGCAAAGTTTCTGTTGAAAAATCTCCCGCTATCCTTGTGGGTTTTCCCTTGGAAGTGAATGACTTGTTTTGCTGCTTTTAAGATTTGTAGCAGTGGGGCGCTTGCGTGGCTCAGTCGGTGAAGCATGACTTGATCTTAGCTCAAGTCATGACCTCGCAGTTCGTGGGTTTAAGCCCTCCAGTGGGCTCTGCACTGACAGCACAGAGAGTGCTTGGGATTCGCTCTCTCTCTCTCTCTCTCTCTGCCCCTCACCTGCTTGTGTCTGCGTTCTATCACAGAAAAAAAAACACTAAAAAAAAAAGATGTTACCAATATATTTTGCAAATTTAATTACATGTCTTGGGTGTTGATGCTGATGGAAGTTCTCTGTTCCTCCTGGATCTGGATGTCTGTTTTCTTCTCCACATTAGGGAATTTTTCAGTTATTGTGTCTTCAAATCAATTATCTGTCCCCTTCTCTCTGTCTTCTTCTGGGACTCCTATCATGATTGTTTTTACATTTGATGGAGTCACCGAGTGCCTTAAGTCTATTCTTGCATTGGATAATTCTTCTTTGTCTTCTTCAGCTTCACTGCTTTCCATTACTTTGTCTTCTAGGTCATTAATTTGTTCCTCTGCTTCTTCCAGCTTGCTGTTCATTTTTACTTCACTCTTCATCTCTGATTCTTGAACTCTTTTATGTCTGTGGTAAGTGTCTCTCGGATGTCTTTCATTCTTTCCTCAAGTCCAGTGAATATCCTTATGATCATGGTTTTAAATTCTCTATTAGGCGTGTTATTTACATCTGTCCCATTTAGGTCTCTGGCCATGGCCTTATCCTGTCCTTTCATTTGGGATAAATGCCTCTGTCTTTTCATTTTGTCTAAGTATCTGCAGCTTCTGTGTGTTAGAGAAGCCAGTTACGTCACCTGCTCCCGAAAGTAATGGACTTAGGAAAAAGACGTCATGTAATGCCCAAGGTCTAGCACTTCAGGGAGTGTCACCAGTGTGTGCTGCATGTCTTCTGCTGTTGTGTTCTGGCTATGCTATCCTTCAGGCCAGTCGTCTGCAGAGGCTCTCCTTGCCTGGGCTGGTGAGTGGTCCCTGGCCTGAATATAGCAAGTTTTAACTAGGTGTGCTCTGGTCTGCTTAGGAAATGAGACCTGTCACCACCTCTACTGGAACTGAGGCCAAGGGAAACTCTCTGGTTGGGAGATGTGGTGTGGGCAGGCATTTGTTTGTCTTGGTCTTCTGGGGGAGGGGTCTGCTGTGCTGGAACTCAAGCAAGAGTGACTGAGAAAGGTAGTTCCACCAGAGTACAAGGGGGTGGTGTTTGGTGTAAGCAAGTTAGGTAGCCAGTGTTAGCAATGCACTGCTTCCTGCAGGTAGCTTTATGTTTGTGGTGAGGGGCAGGAGAAGGAGATGGTGCCAGCCAGCAGTTTTGTTCCTACAGACAGGTCTCTCTGAACTTTGCCTCTGAGGGATGTGCTCTGAGAAGAGCAAATAATCTCCCCAATGTGTGCCCCAGGCACTCTTCAGACCACTGTACCCATGCTATATGCTCCCACGTTGTTTGCCTGCCCTCTGTCCAAGAGCAGTGCAGTACCTCAGGGCACTAAACCAGCTAAACCGGATGCCCTTTAAAACTCCAGACCTTAAGCAGTACTGGTTGCAAGAACTCACGAAATGCAGCCCCTCTTGTTTTCCAAGCCAGTGGCTATGGGGAAATGTTCTCTTTGTGCGTTCCCCTGTACGTTCCTCTCTCTCACCCTTACCCACAACCTCGACTCCCTCCCCTCTGCAGCAGCCAGGATCTGTTTCTCTTCTAGATGACATTTCTGCATCAAGGACCTTTTTTGATGTGGCCTCTTCTCTCCCTTTTGTTGTGGAGTTTGTTCTGTCAGTCTTCAGGTTGATTTCTGGGGTATTTAGGGTGAGCTGATTGTTATCTAGTTGTATTCGTGGGATGAAGCAAGCCTAGAGTCCTCCTACTCCTCTGCCATCTTCCTGTCTTTAAGATCTTTTTCTAAAATTCCCTTCAATTCCAACAACTCTTACAAGTAGGAAGGAATGCCTCTTTAGAATGTCCTCTCAAGTTAAGGTAGGAGCACAGAGACATACGATTTGAAGCACAATAGTTGAAAAACTAGAAAGGGTCAATTTGATAACCAAAATTTGGTCTTTGATCTGATTTCAATTAAAGGAAATAGGCAGCTTTGAGTATTTTTTAATCCATTGAATGCTCAATCTTCACTCTCCTTTCCTCAGTGAGGAAATAAAGAGACTGTTATGGAATCATTTTTCATCTTTTCAGTAGCAAAACAAATGTACTGTCTGTTAACACTACTTAAATTAACTGCACATTCTCCTTTACTTACTCCAACCTTGTTTGTGTGGGGAGGTAAGACCATTTCATCTTTGTGTTGTCCCACAATGCTTCTCCATATCACACAAGTTGGCTTCAAAAGTTTGTTGTCATTCAAATTACCAATCTACTATTTGTCTCTGATAAATCAACTTAATACTACTTCACTTTGTACAGCTATAGTATTTGAATGATCTAATGTCTATTCCATTATTTACACACTGAACTATAACTTATGGCTATGCCTATCTTTCTATTTAAGTGCAAGAAGGGGAAACAGGCTACTGTGTTTTCCAAGAATGTAGGATCTGTGCCAAGAACAGGAATAACACAAGTGTTAATTTGCAAGATAACTAGGAAGAAGTTTTCATAAAATTTGATATGGTACTGGCATAAGGACAGACATATAGATCAATGTATTAACATTGAGAATATAAAAATAAACTCTCACATTATAGTGAACTGATTTTCCACAAGGGTGGCAGACAAATGGAATAAGAATAGTCTTTGTAGCAAATGGTACTGGGACAAATGGATATCCACATGCAAAGTAATAAAATCAGACCTCTACCCCATTGCATATATACAAAACTAACTTAAAATCTAAGAGCTGAAATGATAAAACTCTTAGGAAAAAGCTTAGGTCTATATGTTTATGACTGGATTTGGCAATGATTTCTTAGACATGACACCAAAAGAGAAAAGCAGATTAAGAATACTTCATCAAAATTAAAAATACTATGCTTCAAGTATCACCATCAAGAAAGTGAAAAGGCAAGTGACTAGGAGAAAATACCTGAAAATCCCATATCTGTTAAGGGATTTGTATGTAGGATGTTTAAATAAGTCTTCCAATAACGAAAAGACAATCCAATATAGAAAAGGGCAAAAAATGGATTAGTTCTTTAAAGGCGATACAGAAATGGATAATAGTCACGTTAAAAGGGGGATGTTCGGGGTACCTGGGTGGCTCAGTCAGTTAAGCTTCTGACTTGGGCTCAGGTCACGATCTCACGGTTTGTGGGTTCGAGCCCCGCAATGGGCTTTGTGCTGACAGCTGAGAGAGCCTGGAGCCTGTTTCAGATTCTGTGTCTCCCTCTCTCTGCCCCTCCCCTGCTCACACTGTCTCTCTCAAAAATAAAAGAGACACGTTCAACATCATTAGTTCTAAGAAAATGCAAACCAAAAACCACAAGATGCCATTTCATACCCACTAGAATTGCTATCATAAAAGCAACAGATAATGACAAACATTGGCAAGAATCAGGAAAATGGGAACTCTCAAAAACTACGGATGAAAATGTAAAGCTGCCACTTTGGAAACAGTCTGGCAGTTCCTCAAATGTTTAAACTAGAAAAACAATTCTTCCAAACTTATTTGAGAGAGAGTGCACAAGTGGGGTAGAGGGACAGAGGAGAGTGGGGAGAGAATCCCAAGCAGGTTCCATGCTCAGAGCAGAGCCCAATGTAGGGCTTGATTCCTCAACCCTGAGATCATGACCTGAACTGAAATCAAGAGCTGGACACTCAACCGGCTGAGCCACCCAGGTGCCTGCCCCTCCTCAAAAGGTTGAAAAAAAACAAAACAAAAAAAAACAAAATAGGTTTATTTAACAGAGTTACCATATGAACCAGCAACTGTATTTTTAGGTATACACCCAAGAGAAATCAAAACGTGTTCACATAAAAAGTTGTTCATTACACAAAAAATAACCTCAAAATGTGTGAAAGACCTCAATGGAAGACAGGAAGCCACACAATCCTCGAGGAGAAAGCAGGCAAAACCCTCTTTGATCTTGCCTGCAACAGCTTCCTATTCAAAAGGTCTCCGGAGGCAAGGGAAACAAAGACAAAAATGTACTAGGGGGACCTCATCAAAATAAAAAAGTTTCTGCACAGCGAAGGAAACAATCAAAAAACTAAAAGGAAACCGACAGAACGGGAGAAGGTATTTGCAAATGACATATCAGATAAAGGGTTAGTATCCAAAATCTACAAAGAACTTCTCAAACTGAACACCCAGAACACAAGTCATCCAGTGAAGTAATGGGCAAAAGACATGAATAGACACTGCTCCAAAGAAGACATCCAGATGGCCATACAAATCAAAACCACACTGAGATACCACCTTGCGCCTGTCAGAAAAGCTTACATTAACAACTCAGGCAACAACAGATGTTGGTGAGGATGCAGAGAAGAGGATCTCTTTTCCACTGATGGTGGCAATGCAAGCTGGTGCAGCCACTCTGGAAAACAGTATGGAGTTTCCTCAAAAAACTAAAAATACACCTACCCTACAACCCAGCAATTGCACTACTAGGCATTTATGCAAAGGATACATGTGTGCTCTTTCAAAGGGACACATGCACTGCCATGTTTATAGCAGCATTCTCAACAATAGCCACAGTATGCAAAGAGCCCAACTGTCCACCAATGGATGAACGGAAAAGAAGATGTGGTATGTGGCGCCTGGGTGGCTCAGTCGGTTAAGCGGCTGACTTCGGCTCACGTCATGATCTCACGGTCCGTGAGTTCGAGCCTCGCTTCGAGCTGTGTGCTGACAGCTCAGAGCCTGGACCTGTTTCAGATTCTGTGTCTCCCTCTCTCTGACCCTCCCCTGTTCACGATCTGTCTCCCCTGTCTCAAAAATGAGTAAAACGTTAACAAAAATTAAAAAAAGAAGATGTGGTATGTATATATTCCATGGAGTATTACTCGGCAATCAAAAAGAATGAAATCTTGCCATTTGCAACTACGTGGATGGAACTGGAGCATATTATGCTAAGTGAAATTAGTCGGAGAAAGACAAAAATCATATGACTTCCCTCGTATGAGGACTTTAAGAGACAAAACAGATGAACAAAAGGGAAAAGAAACAAAAATAATATAAAAACAGGGAGGAGGACAAACACAAGAGACTCATAAATATGGAGAACAAACAAGATTGCTGGAGGGGTTGTGGGAGGGGGGATGTGCTAAATGGGTAAGGGGCATTAAGGAATCTACTCCTGAAATCATTGCTTCACTAAATGCTAACTAATTTGGATGCAAATTTAAAAAAAAATAAAAACTATAAAACAAAAAGAGGAACCACGCCAGGCTCACCAAAATATTTCTCAACCCAGGAAGCCTCTGGTTGGGGAATCAGGAGATAAGGACCTTCTAGAGAAGTCAGAGCTATGGACTGAGTTGCCCGAATGCAATCTTAAGTTTTTGATTCACAGAGAAGACCTTAAAGTGGCAGCTAATTTCATACCATGACCCTAATTCCTTTCTATAGAGATGTACAGAAACTCCCTCGTTATTCTTTAATAAGCTTCATCAGCTTCGCATATGCTTACAAATTTTAGTTTTTGAGACCTTCATGATTTCTTTAGGGCACAGTAGCAGGACAAGGCCTAGCACTCTCATTCATAGAAGACTGATCAACAGAGTGTCATATTACTCGCCTGAAAAGTTCCCTATTACAATGTGACTCATTTGTAAGACGTCTAGAAAAGAAAATGATTTTCAATGACTCTTCAGCCACAAAAAGGACCAGTCAACAGAATGTTCTAATTCCCCTGACGGGTATAGCTATCTAATGAAACTTGCATGTATATTATACAGCTTTTGTGACTGACAGAAAAGAGTTGGTCACTGTATCTATCTCCTTGCTCCCGCTTAGGATTTACAATGAGCATCCTCCAAAGGAGGGTGAGAGTGGGGGACATTAATTGTTCTGCTTGGAAAACAGTTGGGGTTTCACTACATATCAATAAATTAGAATCCTGAATGGCACATTAGTCTTTTCTGAGATTGAATTGTGAAATCTCTGAAAGGCTGATGAACTCAAGTGAGTGGAAAAAGAAAATGGGTTTCTGAACTTGCAATGGTAGGAGCACTATGTTACTAGGTAAGGCCCTGACAGAGCAGACATTTCTACTTTTTCACTGGCATTTCTTGTCATTTACAAAATCCAACAAAGAGAAAAGTCCATTCCTTTGAGAAGGACGTTTGCATAAAGACCTGCTAGTCATTCTTGACGAAGACAGTATATTGCAAACTTGTAATTACAAATTACAATTCATCATGAAAATAACCCGTTCTCAAACTCTCACTGAAGGGTTGAGACTACAAGAGAAAGACAGAATTCAAGATGACATGGTCACTCAAAGTATGCGGAAGTTTGAAACACGTTGAAAAATATTAGCAGGGACTCACACATCTGTATGCCAACGTTCACAGCAGCATTATTAACAGTAGCCAAAACGTGGACAAAACAAAACGTTCACTGGGATATAGATAAAATGTTGCTTTTTTTAGACTCTCACAATGTTTTTATGAAAATCTCACTATAAACACCATTACTTTATGAGTTCAATCAACTTCATCTATATTGAAGAATTACAACATTGTAGCAAGTAGGAATAATATCAACCAAACCTTTGGAGCAGTGAGATTTTCCATAGGATCCAAAACATACTTATGTACTACTACTAGTGAAATAAGGATTCCTTTTCAGTAGGACAGACATTAAGAACCCGACTTACTAAACTTGTCTTTATCACGTTGCTCTCAAGATCTTGAATTTGGGCCGCTTGATGTTTGCTGGTTGCTTCTTCCGTGGCATTTTTAACCTGTAGCCTAAAAGGCAGATCTTAAGATAATTATTCTCGCACATAAATTTAAAACAACATCATATAGTTTCTGAACAAATGAAGGTCTTACAGAAATTCTTTAAATTTTATTAAGAGGAAGATTTGGGAATGTTCCCTTTCATTTTTTTTGTGGATAAGGTGCAAAAGTGAGACATAATATGCCACAATTTTGCATTTCAAAATAGCCCAAAGCTGGACTTTGTATCCAGCTTAACAATGATATACTGGCATAAATAATACATTTCCCATACTACACTGTTTATCTTCTTTATAAATAAAAAAGTCATTTTCTGTGAGGCTTAAATTATACTTTTGCACATGATCTTTCATCTCCTCAGTATATCTTACGGCCTCTGCATGTCGTTCCTGTTCTTCCTGCAACTAAAATAAAGAAAAAAATCATTTTAACCACTGAAAATATAGTAAAACACCATCGCCTGTTAATTTTTTTTGACCTGAGAGAGAGACAGTGAGAGAATATGCAGAAGTGGGGAAGAGAGACAGAGGGAGAGACAGAGAAAATGGTAAGCAGGCTGCAAGCTCAGGGCAAAGCCTGATGTGGGCCTCGGCCTCATGACCGGTCTCATGATGTGGGATTTGGGATCATGACCTGAGTGGAAATTAAGAGTCAGGACCTCAAGCAACTATACCGCCCAAGCGCCGATGTAAGTAAAATCTTTTTGGAGCCAGCCTCTCTCTCCTCTACATGCTGACTGACGGCTACTTTGAGGCCATAACAAGAGTTCAGCTTCTGCAACAGAGACTATGGCCTACAAAGACGAAATGTTTCAACACTCTTACAGGATAGTTTACCAGCCTTACTCTCCTACAAAAACATAAAATTGTTAATGTTTTTAAATTATATATGATCAGATAAACCTTCAAATGTATCTATTGGTCAAATGGGGAAATATAGGAATTTACCTTATGGTAAACATTTCTAGTTTCATATTCCAAGCACCACATCAACTATGATTTTACATATTCACATAGGTGAATGCCGTTGCTATTCTCATGATTACAAAACTGAACAAGCTGTTTTCAGTGACAACAAAATGATGAAATTTTTAGAAGCAATATCCTAGTAGGGGCCAGAATGCCTGGTCTGAATTCCCAGTTCTGCTGGTTATGAGCTGTAAGACCTTGAGCACACTACCTAAAACTTCCGTGTCTCAGTCTCTGCATCTGTAAAATGAAGGTAATAACAGCACCTACTGGGGTACCTGAGTGGCTCAGTCGGGTCAGCGTCTGGCTCTTGATTTCGGCTCAGGACATGATCTCAGGGTCATGTGATTGAGCCCCACATCGAGCTCTGCATGGACAGCGAGGAGCCTGCTTGGGATTCGCTCTCTCTCTCTCCGTCTCTCTCCCTCTCTCTCTCTCTCTCCCCCTTTTTCTCTCTCTCCCTACATGCCCTTCCCCACAATCTCTCTGTCTCTCTCTCTCTCTTTCTCAAAACAAAGGACCTTAAAAAAGTGATCTCTAAATAAATAATAGTATCTACCCCACTGGGAGGTTGGGAAGATTAAATTAGGAAATAAGGAATCAAAAAGTTAGAAGGGTATGTGGAACATAGTCAGCTCTAAGTGTCTGCATGTAGCATGGTTACTGTTGCTATAGTTAGCATTCCAGTACAATGTGATAGTTTAGGCAGGTGGCCTGTCAATACAAGTTTTCCCCTATACAAATTATACTGAAGTTATTCTTCATTCCACCGCAAGTGGTAGCAAATGGGGAGCATGAGGCCCAGAATCTCCTCAGTACTTCAAAAACTTTGCCAATGCCACTAGCCAACAGTACTTTTTCCCACTTATAATCATTTTAACATACTTCCTCTCTTTACCACGCAGTGGACAATGTTCACAGACTACGGTACAAATAGCACCTCCTTTACTGAGTAGTAGATCCTTTACATGACCATCAGAGGCAAGGGAAAGCCACTGACATGGAAATAATCGAGTCTTGTGAAACTAAAGTTCCTCAATCGTTTCATGTCCATACTGTTTACGTTAGGCTGCTTTAGCATGTACTCTGATGAAGAGATTAAGGCTTTGTGGTAAAAGCATATCAGAAAAGCTGTCCCCAGATATTTGCAGTTGGTAAAGTGCTATAAATCTGTAAATCCCAGTTTGGGGGCGCCTGGGTGACTCGGTTAAAAGCGGCCAACTTCGGCTCAGGTCATGATCTCGCGGTCCGTGAGTTTGAGCCCTGCGTCGGGCCTCTGTACTGACAGCTCAGAGCCTGGAGCCTGTTTCAGATTGTGTGTCTCCCTCTCTCTGACCCTCCCCTGTTCATGCTCTGTCTCTCTCTGTCTCTAAAGTAAATAAACGTTAAAAAAATTTCTTTTTTTAAATCCCAGTTCTGGCTGTGTAAAGAAGACAAATTTAGCGTGCTTTTTCATAGTGAGAGGGAAACAAGAACTAAACACTTGAACATTTCTCCTCTATTTGATTAAGTGCTTTCATTAATTGTTTTACTTATATAAGTGTGTGTGTATAGAGATATACACACATTTTTTTAACGTTTAATTTTTGATACAGAGCACGAGTCTGAGTGGCGCAGAACGTGAGGAACACAACAGATCCAAAGCAGGCTCTGTTGACAGCAGAAAGCCCGATGCAGGGCTCCATCTCAAGAACATGGAGATCATGACCTGAGCCAAAGGCAGACTCTGATAGGACTGGAGCCAGCCAGGTAACCCTCAATTTAGTATTTCATTTCTTAGCATATATTTAGAGTGAAAGCTTTGTTATACCAATGTTTCCAAGAAGAATTTATTGATACGGTATAAAGCACTTAATTTTATCAGAAAAGCTGTTAAGTTAAAATATTTTCAATTTATACAAGGATAAGTACCACACGTATCAATTATTACTATCCCTTAAATTTATACTTAGGAAGACGAAATTACCTGTCATGAAAAAAAATTAATAATGACAAATAAAGGACTGAATTTTTCTTCACAGGCTAGATGACAAGTGTCAAGAGAGTTAAAGCTAATGGGAGTTAGAACCGTCAGAGAAAGTTCACTGGAAAGGAGACTGTGAGCCAAGTCTGAATAACATAGGTTTACTCAAGAGGAACAGAAACTAAAAAGACAGTAAGGACAGCATGACGAATGGCTGAGAGATGGTGAAATCAACCCAAATAACTCAGAGCATAAAATCTGATGGCAGAGACATTAAAAACGGAGGTCCACACAAGGACTACGTGATTGTTCATAAGCAGCAGTATTAATAGGAAAGAAGTGGACACAACCTAAATGTCCATCAACTGATGAATGAACAAGGGCTTTAGCCCACAAGGGAGTACTGTTTGACAATAAAAATAAATGAAGCACTGATATAAGCTGTAACCAACACAGAAGAACCCAGAACACATTAAGTGAAGCTAGCTAGTCCCAAGGGACCACACATTGTGTGACTCCATTTATATGAAATATTCACAAGAGGCAACGCCATTGAGAGACTAAGTAGTAGACTGGTGGTTGCCTGAGGCGGGGGGGCAACGGGGAAGGGTTTCCTTTCAGGGTGAGGAAAACATTCTACTTGATGGCAGTGATGGTTGCACGAGTGTACACAGAGACAGTGAACTGTGCATGGCGAATGGGTGACTTTCATGGTATGTGTATTGTACCTCAAAAAACCTTTAAAAAAAACCCAATGGCAGGATACAGAGACTGTTCTTAATTCTCGCCTTTTGGGCGTCCATACTACACATGATCTGAATATTTCCGTGCTTTGACAATATGTCTTAAAGGCAAAGAAAATGAAGGAAATGCCGAAGTTCAAGTGGATTGTTAAGTGATATTTCTGTACAAGTCATCCTGAAATCAATACGCATTCTTCCCAAAAGGGAAGATGAGAACTAAGACAATTATCTGAAACATTCCATTAAACATTATCTTCTGATTTGATCCAGCTCGCCTCATCATGGTAATAGAGATATCATTAAAAAGATTGTTTAGTAGGGGCAAAAGTCCCTTGGGCACCCGGGTGGCTACTTCAGTTAAGTGTCCAATTCTTGCTTTCAGCTCAGGTCATGATCTCACTGTTCATGAGACTGAACTTCACATTGGCTCTACACTGACAGCATGGAGCCTGCTTGGCATTCTCTCTCTCTCCTCTCTCTGCCCCTCCCCTGTTAACATGCACGCACACACTCTCCCTCACTCTTTCTCTCTCAAAATAAATAAACTGTCACAAAAATTTTAAAGAAAGAACGAAAAAAGTCTCTCAATTTCTGTGAGGAAGGATACAAAAGCCTCAACTTTCCTAAGAGTAAGTATTATAAGAAAACAATGTATAACACCAATAGGAGAAGAAGAGGCAGAAGTTTACGAAATAATTGCAATGTAAAGATACTAAAATCATAATAAATTAATTATAATGAAAATACCAAAGAAAGCGGTCCATGGAAATTGGTATCCTAAAACACTTTATATCATTTAACGAGCTATAAGTTAGCTGTTGACAGGTTACATTCACTACATACCAGACTTCTGATTTGACCTAATTTCTTCTTGAGATCCCGTGTTTCATCTTCTAGAAGAATTTATGATGTAACTTCTGGGGAAGCCTCTGACATAGACTGTTTCTTCAGAGTATCAGCCAGTTCTTGTTGAAGTTGTCTCACAACTACCTAATAAGACATTTCTGTTACAGATTTTCTAAACCATCTTATTATTAAATTATGTTAATAGACAACTCTCACATACGTACTTTGAGAAATATCAACACATACATCAATTCACCGTCTTTTTGTAACACATACACAATTTTGTTCACTGAATTCAAAGACACAAAAGATGTTTTCTCCCTGCCTAGTTCTGATTTTTTATGGTGTCTCTTTCCAGTCTTAACATGACAATTTCATCCTGCAACATGTGGTTTTTATGCAACAGACCTTGTGTTTTCTCATGATTATCAGAAAGCTAAGTAAAACCAAGCACATTTTCAGATAGCACTCAATAAAATGGCAGTATCATGATTTTCTTTGAAATGAAAGTATCATCTATGTTTCAACAATGAAAAGGTTGCAGGGGGTGCCAGGGTGGTTCAATTGGTTAAGTGTCTGACTCTTGATTTTGGCTCAGGGAATGATCTGACATTCTGTGTGTTCAAGCCCCACATCAGGCTCTGTGCTGACAGTCAGGAGCCTGCTCAGAATTCTCGCTCTCCCTCTCCCTGCCCCTCCCCTGCTTGTATTCTCTCTCTCTAATGAATAAAGAAACATAAAAAGAAAGGAAGGAAAGAAGGAAGGAAGGAAGGAAGGAAGGAAGGAAGGAAGGAAGATTACAGTAAGTGAATATCCAACTGGAAAAAAATACAGTTGGCTCCAAATCTCACATTTTATACAAGCATAAGTTCCCAAAAGTTCAGAACTTTAACTTAACATAATGAAGGCATGAAAGTAAAAAAGAATTGGTGAGAAAAGTGTTCAGAATCTCAGAATTGGAAAAGCCTTTCTCTGATTTACAACAAACCCGAAGGCCTGAAATAAAAGATTAATAAATCTGACTACACTTAAAAATTTAGTTTACAGTAGATATCGAACAAGCTACCCCACAGTAAAATCCTTAGCTCTGCATATACTCGGACAGATTAAATATCCTAAAATTCTTCTTTCCTGAGAATATTTCATAGATATCTACTTTGCTACCATTTCCATAGTCAGTTATAAGAATTATATCTATTGATAACTGACAAATCTAGGCACTGTACTATAATAGAAACACTTCAACATACATCAATGAACTCATTTGGTTATAACAATTCTAGAATGGAGAGATTAAAATGGTGAGCTGCAGGACTCTGCCCAGGTCTTCTCACTCCACAACTAGTGCTCTTGCACCAACCACTGCCACTTCTCTAGTGTAAATACACAAGTGCGAAAGAAGTCTTGTATTTCAAAATACTCATAGGAAATAAGGTGAAATTTATACATCTCTTAGAAAATCATGAGATTATTTACTGCTGCAATAACTTGTATTTCCTCTTCATGTGATAACAGTAACAAATAGAAAAGAGGGAAATACACTCAAATATTTTATTAGGAATAAAATTCCTATCAATATATTATCATTAAGTATATACCACAGCATGACATTGTTATCAAAAGTTCCTTGTAATGAAATAGGATGCTACTTGAAGCAAAACTGTTACTTTTCTCAAAAGTAGGAGACTTGATACCGAAAATATGATCAGGGAACTGGCTACACTCGTCCTCCTGTCCATTAGCGAAGTGTTCAACTAACCTAGTAATATATCAAGGCAGTGAAGTAACTGTTCAAAACCAAAACACATGTTGCTAGTAGAAATAGTTTTGTGATTAGGGAAAGCTCAATTCCTACAGAAAGTAATAAAAGCCTCTCCTTTGGATGAGGACATTATGAATGTCACTAGTTGTTGCAGACAAATGCATTTAATCAAGAATATTATTTTATCCAGTGAAGCAAAAATGCCACCGTCCCCATGCCCCTCCGCAAAATATATGTGCTTTTAAAATCCTCTATAGTTTCCATGAACAGAGTTCAGTTTCATATATACATATATATATTTATACACACACACGGAGTAAAAGTAATAACTAAAACATAGAATGTATACAAATACATACACACATGTACTTCCAAATAACTAAAGAAGATACCTTAGAATTAGTTTTCTTCTGAGCCATTTCTACCTCCTTTTGCTTGTAAAGGTGATTGTTTAGACTTCCATCTTGTAAGACTCTGGCCTTCTGATCTGGAGAAAGTTGCCACTGAGTGTCATTGCGCTCTTCTACAACCTGGAGACACATTTCATTATGATTCTGGTCTCATACCGTTAAAAAAAAAGTTCAAAAATTGAAGAGGAAAACTTTAAAAAAATGTTCAAAAGAACATGATCCCATGTTTAAATTTATTTTAAACCTAAATAATATATATTGAGTCAAAGGGATATTATAAAATATATATGTATTGCACTATGTAATATTGATGGAAATACAGTTTTTATCAAAATCTTATTTACGTGATTTTTTGTGGCCTTCAATTCCATGTTTAGCGTTCTAAGAGCGAGTTGAACTTGTTTTCTTTCAACTTCTTTCTTATAATAGTCTTTGTTGCTCCTTAACTTTTCCCTAATATTTTCATATAACATATCAGGATTTCTTCTTTCTTCTTCTTTTTCTTGTTTTAAGGTCTATCTGCAATTACATGCGCTTCTTTTATTTTTTTTAATTCCTTTTTTTTAACATTTATTTACTTTTTAAGACATAGATAGAGAGAAAGCATGAACGGGGGAGGCACAGAGTGAGAGGGAGACACAGAATCGGAAGCAGGCTCCAGGCTCTGAGCCATCAGCCCAGAGCCCGACGGTGGGCTCGAACTCACGGACCCCGAGATCGTGACCTGAGCTGAAGTCGGATGCTCAACCTACTGAGCCACCCAGGCACCCCTACATGTGCTTCTTTTAAAATTTCAAAAAAAGTTCATTTTATGATCTGGTTCCACAAATGTTGGCTTATTATTCAAATGAAAAATTACTATGTTCTCCAATTGTTTTCCTTGTAAGGCTCATGTTTTTAATTTGTCATTTTAATCTCTTCCAAACCATATATACAGTTGAAAAAAGCCAGGAGAAAGCATTATGCAATTTAGTTAGTTTTAGTCAGTAATAACCTGGTAGATGTTGTAGGAAAGGAAGTTTGAAATTATTCAGGAAAGTTAGAGTTGAAAATTATCCCCTTTCCCACAGGTATAATTATTCCTCCATAGGACAGATAATTCAGTTTCTCATTAAAAGGAGAAGTTGCTGTTTATAAGCAAGTTTATCAATTTCCTGGAAATAAAATTTCCACTTGACGAAACCTTACAGGTACCTCCAAAAATGATGTGCAGTGTAAGAGAGCATTTGTGGATGTTGTTTACACAACATACACGTGCACTGTCATCCAAGACTATGCTGACGAGTCTAATATCTGTTGCCTATAATTTTTGTTTCTTCTTCCACAACACTTGCAACTTACCTTGTTGAGGGTGATTACCTACTTTACGAATCACTTAAACGTCCCTTTTAGAACAACACAGGATACGTATTGATTAAGTAAACAATAGAGTAATATGACCTTTCAGCATACACTCTTGAATTAAATGTTATGACAGAGATGTTGAAAAAACTTATCAGTAATCACTTTCCGTATTACTTTTTTTAATGTTTATTCATTTTTGAGAGAGAAAGGGAGAGCCCATGCAAACAAAGGGGGAGAGAGAGAGAGAGGGAGGCAGAAAATCCGAAGTGGGCTCTGCACTGACAACACACAGCTCGATGTGGGGCTCAAACTCACGAACCCTGAGATCATGACCTGAACCAAAGTCGGACGCTTGACTGAGCCACCCAGGCGCCCCCAGTTTACATTGTTTAAATTTTTTGTTGAGAGAGAGATGACACAAGTGAGCGACGTCAGAGAGAGAGCAAGAGAGACAGAATCCCACGAAGGGCAGACAGAGAGGGAGAGACAGTGAGAGAAGAGGAGCTCACCCGAAGTGGCGCTCGTGCTCACCTAAAGCCGGGCTCGAGCCCACCCAAAGCAAGGCTCAAACTCACGAGATCATCACCTGAGC
Organism: Panthera pardus; assembly: GCF_024362965.1. Taxonomy (NCBI): domain Eukaryota; kingdom Metazoa; phylum Chordata; class Mammalia; order Carnivora; family Felidae; genus Panthera; species Panthera pardus. The sequence continues at coordinate 801,180 of NW_026526654.1, forward strand.
CGAAGCCAGATGCTTAACCAACTGAGCCACGCAGGCACCCCCACTTTACCTTTTAACCCCTGCATGTTAAGAAGCAAACGGATCGATTTAGGGGAATTTTACTGTCTTGAGAAAATTGACCATTTTATAATCTGTTGGTAGATACACAAAGTAATATAAACTTTCCTGAGAACAATTTAAAAAATATGGATCAAAGTCTTTTTTTTAAATTTTTATACTTTAACCAGATTATATTATATTGAAGAATTGATTCCAAGTAAGTAACCAGGCATGTAGAAACAGTTTTATATAAAAGACATTCCTGACAGCATTAATTAAAATAATGAAAGATGAAAAACAAGCAGAATTCAATCTCTTCAATAATGATGTTTCTTGGACTATGGTGGACTTTTATATGGCCGTTAAAATTGTGATTTGGAATACACATTAAATTATAAGTATATTCTATTAAGAACTTGCTGTGTTATTTCCAAGAATCGCACACCTCACAGCACTAAACAAGTATTCTTTCCAGGAAAATCCCATAAGGTAAGTCAGCAATTACAAAATTTTCCCTACACATCTGTAGTATAAAAGGAAACAGTTGAAACATTTCCTTCAAGCCAAGAGCAGAATTCACGTTCCCATTCCACTTTTTGATGCTCTAACCGTGATATCATGTCTTTGGCTTCTCGTAGCTCGTTTTGTAGTGCACTAACCATTTTTTCCTTTTTTGTCATTTTTCCCATAAGAAGTTTACAGTGATTTTTTGTTAAGTTTCCTTAATTTCTAATAAGAAACACGTATATCTTGGATTTTCAAGAAGCCAGCATAATCTGCATCAGAGAAGAAACAGAAATAAAATAAATGAGTACTTTTTGTATATACAGGCCTGTGCATCTTCAATTCACTCATTCACACATTGAATAAATATATAACTTCAATGGAAGATGTTACACTCAGCTCTACAGATACAATAGAGAAGACCCCTGGCTCTCGATTAGCTTAAAGTCTAGTGAAGGAGAAAGACAACTCAAACGGTAATTCTAAATTCAGATAGTTCCTATTAGAAGACAGAGTTCTGTGATCATAACTTGATCTAGATTGGGCCCAAGGAAGATAGATGTCCCTGACGAAGAGATAACTATACTGAGGAATGAAGGAGGAGCAGGAGGCAATTAAGCAAAGGAGGAAGACAAGCACTCTCGACAGTCTAGAGCATGTGCCGAAGTTCCACTGTAATCTGCTCCTGGCCAAGATGGTGTAACACGTACTAATTGATCTTCCTACCTGAAGCAAGCCAAAACAAAACAGACAAAATACAATTTTAACATGATTTTCAAGACGCAGAACTTCAATGAAGGAACATGATCCCTGAAAACCAAACACGTTTGCCTAACATGTATGCCCAAGCTCACTGCCTTGAGAGAGATTTCAGGCTACGACACAGGAGACATAAATTATTTAAGTAGATTTCATCAGACTCCTTGATTCGAGGAAGCAAAACTGAGAGTCGGGTGAAGTCAAGGCAGATAGAGACGACAGGTCAGCATCCAGGAGACGAGAAAGCAGGACACAGAAAGAACCCTGGGCATCTGCACAGGGTCCCCTTTGGCTATTCGGCAGAATAACAACCAGTGCATACATGGAAGGAAGTCATCAAGGGAAAAAAATCTGAAAAGAGTAGAGGAAACACTGCCTGCTGCTCCCACAGCACAAGGGACAGTATCTATTCACATTAGCTAAGATAGAAAAACTCATAAAACTCCATCAACCCCCCCAACTGTTTAAAATCTAAGCACACCTGCTGGAATGACCAACCCACCAATATGAGTAGGGAAATAAAGCAACCAGAGTCACAACAGAGAGCATGAAACACACTCCAAAGATACCTGTTGAAGGGCCAGGCCCTGGAAAGTGCTCACAGGTGCAGGACACATGACAACTAGGAAAACACATAAAGTACCGAACACTGATGAAATGTAAGAATTCTCAAAAGAAACTCCAGGAAGAAATGAGAGCTAGAGAATTGCTCAAAACGATATAAACAATATCGGTTCAAGAATTTAGAATAATTTTTGTAAGATTAAAAGCTGAGCTTACAAAAAAGCATAGAAGACAGCAGAGAATCTTTTGCTGCAGGGATCAAGGAACTAAGAAATTGTCACAGCAATTAAGAAATACTGTAAATAAGATGCAAAATAAACTAGATGCAGCAACAGCAAAGATGGAGGAAACAGAGGGGAGAATAAGTGACATAGAAGATGAAATTATGGAACATGACGAAGCCAAGAAAAAGGGTGATAAGAAAATATTAGACCATGAGGGGAGTATTAGAAAACTAAGTGATTCGATGAAATGTAATAATATCCGGATCATAAGACTTCCAGCGTAAGAGAGAGATAGAAAAAGGGCAGAAGGTTTACTTGAACAAATTATAGGTGAGAACCTCCCTAATCTGGAGAAGGAAGCAGACATCCAAATCCAAAAGGCACAGACAACTCTCTTCAGATTCAACAATAGGTCTTCTCCACAGCATATCATAGTGAAGCTGGCAAGTTACAAAGAGAAAAGAGAATTCTGAAAGCAGCAAGGGACAAACGGGCCTTAACCTACAAAGGTAGACACATATGGGTAGTAGCAGACCAGCCAGCTGAAACTTGGCAGGCCAGGAGGTGATGGTAGGAAAAAGGCCATGTGATGAATAGGAAAATATGCAGCTAAGAATCCTTTCTCCAGCAAGGATGTCATTCAGAATAGAGGGAGAGATAGGCTTTCCCAGAAAAACAAAAACTACAAGAGCTCATGACCCCTAAACCAGCCCTGCAGGAGATCCTAAGGAGACTCTGTGAGTGGAATGTTGTCAAGGCTACAAAGGACCAGAAACATCACCACAAGCATGAAAGCTCCAGACAACACAATGACATGAAATCCATATCTTTAAATAATCACTCTGAATGTGAATGGACTAAATGCCCTTATCAAACACATAGGGTATCAGAATGGATTAAAAAACAAAATCCATCTATATGCTGTCTACAAGAAACTTATTTGAGACATGAGGACACCATTAGATTGAAGGTTAGGGGATATAGTAGCATGTATTATGCTACTGGAAGTCAAAAGAAAGCTGGGGTAGCCATACTTAGATCAGACAAATGAGATTTTAACATAAAGTCTCTAACAAGAAATGGCGAAGGGCATTATATCATAATTAAGGGATATATCCATCAAGAAGAGCTAACAATTGTAAATGTTGGTGCTCCCAACTTGAGAGCCCCCAAATATATACCTTGATTAATCACAAACATAAGCAATCTTATTTATAATCATATGGAAATTGCAGGTGACTTTAATACTCCCTAACAACAACGGACAGATCACCTAGGCACAAAATCGGTAAAGAAACAAAGGCCCTGAAGGAATCGCTGGACCAGATGGATTTGACAGATCTATTCAGATATTTCATCCAGCAGCAGCAGAATACACATTCTTCTCTAGTCTACGTTCTTCTCTAGTCTACATTCTCCAAAACAGATCATACAGTGGGTCACAAAACAGCCCTCCATAAATATAAAAGAACGGAGATCACACCATGCGTATTTTCATTCACAACACTATGAAAATTGAAATCAAACAAAAGAAAAAGTTTGGGAAGCCTCTAAATGCAAGGAGGTTAAAGAACATCATACTGGAGAAAGAATGGGCCAACCAGATGATGAAAGGAAAAATGAGAAAAAATATATGCAGGCAAATGAAAATGAAAACATGACAGTCCAACCCCTTCGGGATGCAGCAAAGGCAGCCCTAAAAGGAAAACACATTGCCATCCAGGCCTTTCTCAAGAAATAAGAACAATCTGAAATACAAAATCGCACCTCACACCTAAAGAAACTAGAAGAACAGCAAAGAAACCCTACAGCCACTAGAAGAAATAAGAAAGATTAGAGCAGAAATAAACACTATAGATTCCAAAAGAAAAACCCCAAAAAACAAACAAAAAAATAGAACAAATCAATGAATCTAAGAAAGAGTTGTTTTTTTTAAAGAGTAAATAAACTTGATAACCCCCTAGCCAGCTTTCTCAAAAAGAAAAGAGAATCCAAATAGATAAAATCATGAATGAAAAAGGAGAGGTCACAATCAACACCACAGAAATACATTTATTAGAGAATACTACGAAAATGTATATGCCAACAAACTGGACAACCTGGAAGAAATGGACACATACCTAGACAACTACACAGTACACAAACTCAAATGTGAAGAAATAGAAAATTTGAACATACCCATAACCAGAGAAGAAATTCAATCAGTTATCAAAAATCTCCCAAGAAATATGATTCCTGGGCCAGAAGTCTTCCCCCAGGAATTCTACCAGACATTTAAAGCAGAGTTAATACCGATTCTTTTCCAGCTGTTGAACAAATGGAAGAAAAGCTTCCGGACTCTTTCTATGAAGCTAGCATTACCTTGATTCCAAACACAGAGACCCCACTAAAAAGGAGAATCACAGGCCAATATTCCTGATGAACATGGATGCCAAAATTCTTAACAAGATACTAGCAAATCCAATTCGGTAGTATATGAAAGAATTCTTCACCATGATCAAGTGGGATTCATTCCTGGGCTACAGGGCTGGTTCAATATTCGCAAATCAATCAAAATGATACATCACCTTAATAGAAGAAAGGATACGATCACTCATATGATCCTGTCAATAATTACAGAAAAAAAACATTTGACAAAATACAGCATCCTTTGTTAATAAGAAACCCTCAAGAAAGTTGGGATACAAGGAACATACCTTAACATCATAAAAGCCATATATGAGGAGCCTGCTGTGAATATCCTCAATGGGGAGAAACAGAGAACTTCCCCCCTACCCTGCCCGCCGAAGATAAGGAACACGAAAGGGACGTCCATTCTCACCAGTGTTATTGAACATAGTGTTGGAAGGCCTAGCCTCAGCAATCACACAACAAAATGAAATAAAACACATCCAAATTGGCAAAGAAGAAGTTAAACTTACACTTTTCGCAGATGGCATGATACTCTACATGGAAAACCCGAAAGACTCCACCAAAAAGCTGCTCCAACTGATAAATGAATTCAGCGAAGTCACAGGATACAAAATCAACACACAGAAATTGATTGCACTTCTATATACCAATAATGAAGCCACAGAAAGAGAAATCAAGAAACCGAGCTCATTTACAATTACACCAAGAACCATAAAATACCTAGGAATCAACCTGACCAAAGCTATAAGAGATTTGTATCTTGAAAACTATAGAAAACATATCAAAGAAATTAAAGAAGACACAAAGAAATGGAAAAATATTCCATGCTCATGGACTGGAAGAAGAAATATTGTGAAAATGTCGATAACGACCCAAAGCAATCTACACATTCAGTGCAATCCCAATCAAGGTTGCACCAGTATTCTCAGAGCTAGAACAAACAATCCTACAATTTGTATGGAACCACAAAAATCCCAGATAGCCAAAGTAATGTTGAAAAAGAAAACCAAAGCTGGAGGCATCACAATCCCAGACGTTAGCCTCTACTACAAAGCTGCAATCATCAAGGCAGTATACTGTCGGCACAAAAAGAGACGCAAAGGCGAATGGAATAGAGAATCCAGAAATGGACCCACAAATGTATGGCCAACTAAACCTTGGCAAAGCAGGTAAGAGTATCCAATGGGAAAAAGGCTCTTTAGCAAATGGTGCTGGGAGGGCTGGACAGCAACATGCGGAAGAATGAAACAGGACGTTTCTTACACCGTGCAGAAACTCAAAATGGATGAAAGGTCTCAATGTGAGAGAGGAAACCATCAAAACCCTGGAGGAGAACACAGGCCACAACCTCTTTGGCCTTGGCTACAGCAACTTCTACTCAACACACCTCCGAAGGCAAAGGACATAAAAGCAAAACTGGACTCTTGGGACCTCATCAAGGTAGAAAGCTTCTGCACTTCAAAGGAAACAATCCACAAAATTAAAAGGCACCAACGGAATGGGAGAAGATATCTGCACATGACATATTAGATAAAGGATTAGTACCCGTACTCTAGAAAGAATTGGCCAAACTCAACACCCTAAAAACAAATAATCCAGGGAAGAAATGGGCAGAAGACATGAATAGACACTTTTCCAAAGAAGACATCCAGATGGCCAACAGGCACATGAAAGGATGTTCAACGTCGCTCATCATCAGGGAAATACAAATCAAAACCACATTGGGATACCACCTCCCACCGGTCAGAGTAGATAAAATTAACAATTCAGGGAACAGACATTGGTCAGGATGTGCAGAAATGCGAACTCTCTTGCACTGTCAGTGGGAATGCATGGTTGGTGCCGCTGCTCCAGAAAACAGTGCGGAGGTTCCTCAAAAAATTAAAAATAGAATTACCCTACAACCCAGCAATTGCACTACTAGGCGTATATCCAAGGGATACAGGAGTGCTGATTCATAGGGGCACATGTGCCCCAACGTTTATACTATCAAGAATCACCAAATTATGGAAAGAACCCAAATGTCCATCAACTGATGAATGGGTAAAGATGTGGTTTATATATACAATAGATATTACTTGGCAATGAGACAGAATGAAATCGTGCCATTTGCAACGACATGGATGGAACTGGAGGGTAGTATGTGAGGTGAAATCAGTCAGAGAAAAACATATATATTTTCACTCAAATGTGGATTTTGAGAAACATAACAGAAGAACATGGAGGAATAGAAGGGGGAAATAGTTTCAAACAGATAGGGAGTTAAATAATAAGAAACTCTTAAATACAGGGAACAAACTGAAGGTTCATGGAGGGGTGGAGGAAAGGGGAGAATAGGTGATGGGCATTGAGGAGGGCACTTGTTGGGATGAGCACTGGGTGTGGTATGTAAGTAATGAATCGTGGGAATATATTCCCAAAGCCAAGAGCACAATGAATACACTGTATGTTAGCTAACTTGATAATAAATTGTATTTAATTAATTAATTAATTAATTAAACTACAGCCATGTGTGTATGTGGGGAGGGGAATCTAACAATACACTAAGAGATAATTTGTTGTTAACAAATGGGGTTTATCCCAGAAATGCAGAGTTGGTTTAAGTTTCAAAAACGAATTAGTGTTATTCACCATAATAACAAATTTTAAAAAAGAAAATTATATGATCATCTCCGTAGATAAGTTCCTTGTCAAAATTCAACATCCATTCCAGATAAAAACTTTTGGCAATCGTGGAATACAAGGGAACTTCAAAATGATTTAAAACAAAACAAAACGAAACAAGTCATGATAACTCTACAGCTAACGTTGTATATAATGGTGAAAAACTGAATGCATTTCCTATAAGATCAGGAAGAAGACAGGAATGACATTCACTGAATGACTTCTTTTGTTCAGCACTATACTAGCAGTTCTAATCAGGGCAAACAAGATAAAGCAACAAAGGACATCCAGATAGAAAATGAAGTGAAACTGTCTCTATTAGCAACGACATGGTCAAAAAATAGAAGTTGGCAAACTCCAACCTGTGGGCCACGTTACTTGTTTTGGTAAATTAAATTTTATCAAAATACAGCCATGTCCATTAATTTATGCAGTATCTATTGGCTGCTCTTATAGTACAATGGCAAAGCTGATTAGTTGTGACAGAGAATGTATTGGCTACAAGTCTACAGTATTTACCATTGTTAGTAAAATAGTAGTTAAAAATGAATTTTTATGACCTTTGCTTATATAGAAAATTTGACAGAATTAAGAAAAATGCTACTAGAATTAATACAAGAATTTACCATGGCACATGGATCTCTCAGTCGGTTGAATGTCTGTCTCTTGGTTTCAGCTCAGGCTATGATCCCAGCCTCATGGGATGGAGCCCCATGTCAGGCTCGCACTGAGCATGGAGAGTTCTTAAGATTCTCTCTCTCTCTCTCTCTCTCTCTCTCTTTCTCTCTCTCTCTGCCCCTCTCCCCTGCTCATGTACTCTCTCTAATATTAAATATATCTATACATATAAATTTATCAAGGTTGGAGGATACAGAATCTTTACACAAAAATCAACTGTATTTCTATATATTAGCTATAAAGAATCAATAATTAAAATTTCGGGGCATCTGGGTGGCTCAGTTGGGCTCAGGTCATGATCTCACCGTTGGTGAGTTCAAGCCCCACGTTGGGCTCTGTACTGACAGCTTGGAGCCTGGAGCCTGCTTCAGATTCTGTCTACCTCTCTCTCCGCCCCTCCCCAAGTCATGCTCTGTCTCTCTCTCAAGAGTAAACATTAAAAAAAATTAAATTTAAGATATATTATTTACAACTGCACTGAAAATAAAAAAAACAATCACAGTTAATATCATAAAAGACAGAAAGACCTATATATTAAACACTACAAAATATTACTGAGAAAATTTTAAAAGGCCTATATCAAGGGAGAGATATATACTCTGTTCAGGGGTTAAAAGATTCAATATTGTCAAGAAGTCAATTATCCCCAAATAAATGTGTAGATTCAACATAATCTAAACTTAAATTCCAGAAGACCACCAGAGTTGGTTTTTGTTTGTTTGTTTGTTTGAAGAAACAGACAAACTGAATCTAAAATTCACGTGGAAATGCAAAGGATCCAGAGTAGCGGAAGAACACTGAAAAGAACAGAGCAAGACGACAAACACTACCTGATTTCAAAAATCCTTATAAACTGGCAGTGATTAAAACAGCATAATATTTGGACAAAGATGGACAAAGAGATCAATGAGACAGAATAGAACCAATACTTAAACCCTCACACATGTGGCCAACTGATTATGACAAAGGAACAATGGCATAAAGTGGAGAAAACACAGCCTTTTCAATAAATGGTGCTTGAACAACTAGATATTCATATGCAAAGGAATGAACTTGTGTCCATACTCTGTATCACAAATAAAAAAGAATATAAAATGGGTCATAGATCTAAATGTAAGACCTAAAACTATAAAACTTCTAAAAGAAAGCATGAGATAAAAGCTTTGTGACCTTGTGCTATGCAAATATTTCTTAGATACGAAAACCAAAAGCAACAATCATACAAGAACAAATGCATATGTAAACTGGACTTCACCAAAAAGAAAAACTGCTCTTCAAAAACACTGTTGAGACAAGGAAAAGTCACAGAGTGGGAGAAGAAAAACCTTGCAAAAAAAAGGGAGGTGAGAAAGGAACTGTATCTAGCTCTTTCCACCATCTTTCTGTGCCACCATCATGATGCATGTGAATGTCATGGCAGATGCTCCCCAAAGCATAATACTGAAAAGAGAAGCAAACTCCAGGTTCTTACTAGGCCATGCTCCAAAGACATTGTCCTTTTTCTAACTGTGATGATGGTGACACTGGTTACACTGGTGAATTTAAAATCATTGATGATCACAGAGTTGGGAAAATTGTTGTGAAATCACAGGCAGGTTAAGCAAGCATGGAGTGACTGGCCCCAGAATTGATGGACAATGCAAAGATCTAGAAAAATGGCAGAATAATCTGCTCAGTTTGGTTTCATTATACTGACCACCTCAGCTACAGTCATGGACAATGAAGAAGCAAGATGAAAACACACAGAAGGGGAAATCCTGGGATTCTTTTTCTAGGGATGTAATATATATGTGCAAATAAAATGCCTCAGTGGAAACAACAACAACAACCACAAAAAAAAAAAGAAAACAAAATAAGAAGGAACTGTGTCTAGATTATACAAAGAATTCTGAAAACTCAACAATTAAGAACACAAACAAACAAATTTTTTAAAAAACCAAAGATTTGGACAATTCAAAGAAGATACACAGATGGCAAACAAGCACAGGAAAATATGCTCACCATCATCCGTTATTAGGGAAATGTATATTGAAACCATAATGAGATATATACTAAATATCCATCCGAATGGCTAGGATTTAAAAAGCTGACAATACTAAGTGTTCATGAATATGTATGTAGGAATTGGTGCTGACACAGACTGCTGGTGGGAATGGAAAACCATACTACTCCTTTAGAAAACAATTTGGCAGCTTCATAGTAAGGGACTCTAAAGGGACATGAGATTTTTAAGGGTGATGAATACGTTAACTGTCTGGATTATGGTTATCGTTTCATACGTGTAAACATATGTCAAAACTATCAAATGACACACTTCATATATGTGCAGTTTACCTAACTAAAGCTGTTGGAAACAAAAAGCTCTTTCACAGGAAGAACGTCTAAAACATTGGATAAGACACAGACGGAAAGAAGGATGTAAAACCATACAAGATGAAGCCAGAGGACTGTGGCCTTTAACCTAATAGCAATGAGAAGTAATAGCTATGCTTTAAGCAAGGGGGTACCATGATGAAAGACACATTTTTTAAAACATATACTAATTATGGTTGCAGTGTAGACCAAGGTCCTGGGAGGTAGAATGGCAGGGAAAACATTCCTGAGGTTATTTCAGTCATCTAGGAGAAAAATAATGACCTGACCTGGGTGAAGGCACAGAAGAGAAGCAGAGTTAAACACATTAGATGTGCCATTCCCACTAAGAAAGGTACAGTAGAAATGACGACTCTCTGGCTGAGAGGATACAATAGTTCTCCTTTTATTTTAATATAAAACATATTTCTGAGATGAGCAGCTCTATAATACAGCAGTGCTCTATGGTGCAGTAGTAGGCAAGGTGTGCACATATTACTACAGCAATGTACGTAAAAAGGCTTCCTACCTTTACAATCCATGCCAAGTTGTTCAATCAGCAACATGAAATTCTTAGAGTAAGACAACTCACAATGCTCTGAAGCTGTTTCAGATGACTGAATGAAGCCGACAAGGTCATCCATAGAAGTAATTTGCTTTTTGACCTACCAATGAATAATACCATTTCAAAATGTCCCCCAAATATTTATAAAATATACTAGGTGTAGAGAAGTGATAAATAGCCATCTTTTTATAAAAGCAAAAACAGGGGCATCTGAGTGGCTCAGTCCGTTGAGCATCCGACTCCATTTTGGCTCAGGTTATGACCTCAGAGTTCCTGAGTTTGAGTCCCACGTTGACCTCCACAAGGACAGCATGGAGCTTGCTGGGGATTCTCTCTCCCCCTCTCCCTCGGCCCCTCCCCCACTTGTGCGTGCTCTCTCTCAAAATACATTTTAAAAATAAGTGAATGAACATTTAAAAGCGAAACCACAGAGACTTTTTAAAAGAACGGATTTTTATCAAAAAGACACTGTTATCCATAGCTAGTATTTCTAAGTAACTTTTTCACAGCAAATGTCTCTACAACAAAGGAAGATTTTCTATTTTTTCACTACATCTTTCATAATTTTTTGCCACTGAACAATATTCCTAACAAATATGTATCAAAATGATATAATAAAATAAAAATAAAATAAATAATAAATAAAATAAAATTACATTGTCTCTTTTGCTTACCTTGTTCTTTTTCTTAGAAATTTTCTTTGCAGGTCTGAAAAAACCCAACAATTCTTTTCAGGCAAATATTAAATACTTAAAATACAAAGCCTATCTAAACCTATTGCTTCTGATATAAAATCTCTGCATTTGAAACTAATTTTCTACAAAGGGGATTAAACAACAGAGTAACATTAAACCATATCGAAAACATACTACTGCTAATATTAACAAAGGATTAGGTGTATCCAGTTCTAATATATGTGCTGCTGAAGCAAGCACAACAAAGTACTAACGTTAGGTAAAAACTAAAAAAAGCAAAGGAAAATCCTAATGCTACTAGCATTATTTGATAGGAATGATACCATTGTTTGTGTTGTCATTTTACTAAAAATAAGCTTTTACTGGCACTAAAACCTACTTGGAAAGTGCAAGTTAACTCCCTATATGAAAGAACCCCTTTTTAACAATCATGATATTAACGTGTTGAAGAGTCACTATGCAGCTACTCTCTAGGCATTACTATGAGCACTTTACATGTCTTCAAGGTAATTGAAGCCCCACAACAATCCTATGAAGTAGGTTATTATATTAGGTATTTTACACAGGAAGAAAATGAGGCACAGAAAGTCGAAGGGACTTGCCCAAGAAGCCCTCGTCGCTGGCCAAAAACAGACCCTGAATTCAAACCCAGGAATGTGCCTTCAAAGCATGTGTTTTATACTATGTGGTTAAAGTAATACTCCAGTGTTTCTAACTAATATGACAGCAAATGAATCTATATTATGATTCGATTTCTAGCTATAGTGATATATAACAATTTCTGAATCTTACATATTTTTAAGAGACTTTATACTTGGCAAGATGGGAAATATACTTTCAATAAACTAAAGATTTGCTTCTTCTAGAGAAGTTCCTCAACAGGCATTCGTTCATTCATCCATTCCACTGTTTATTCCCACATTCAACACATACTTATTGAGCATACAATCTGTGTCAATGGCACTGTTGGTACAGGAAGCATGGTTTTTGTAATTTAGAGCTCTCTAGTCCAAAAGGAATAATCTGTTATGGATTACTAGTTTATTTTCCAATTGTAAATGAACAAAATCTTCCCCTTTCCCCAGAACCGAAATAATATTAAGTTAATAGAACCAGATACTTTAAAGTCCTTAACAAAATCATAGCTATTTGTGATATTATCAAAGGCACTGCATATTTAAAAGCATCAAGGAAGGATTAGTTTTATTCAGAATGGCCTCAGTGTTTGCATACATTTATGATAAGGGTGTGTGTGTGTGTATACAAATATATACATATAGAACTTATACACATATACTTATATATACATATATAAGAAATTATACATTTAATTTGTATATTATGCATATACATATACATACAATATGTCTATTATACATATAATATACATATAATAAATATACATATACATACATGTCAGAAATTATATAGCCATATATATATAAATATATATATAAATATATATATAAATATATATATACACACTTGCAAACATACATATATATTTTTAAATCTGCATATTCAATTGTATGAGAATACCCCATTGTGGAACCAATTCAGAATAAACCAACTTCTTGCACAAAATCACATGAATAAGAGTACTAAAGACAATTACTATAATCTTTAAAAGATAATGTAATACAATCAACAAACTTCCTAATGTTTGGAAAAGCAAACAATATTAAATTAACTAACCATGTCTATCTCTATTGATCATTTCCAACAGAATACACACTCTAAAAGCTCCCATCTTAAAATAAAAAGAGAAAGAAAATGCCTTTGCAATTCACATTCTTTTTCAGTTATCATCCATTTCTCTATTACCTTTCCCAAATAAATGCTCTAAGGAGTTGTTTACAGTTACTCATCTTCCATGCTTCCATGGTGACTACTGAAACTGCTCCTTGACAAAGTCACTTACCTTCATCATAAATTTTCAAGCAGTGTGTTTGATATGTTGAGTATTTCTTGCTTTAGCTTGGACCTACCTACACTACAGCACTTTATTTCCACAAAAGGTAATCACTGCTAAAATTCCTTCACAGGCACATAAAGAATTTATAGATTTTTACCTGATTTCTTGCTGATCCTTTTCAATGAAATGGCTGCAATCATTCTTTTGTAGTGGACCACCAGTTAGGGAATCTGCCTTCTGCAACACTGATGTGATCACAGATACTTTTGAAGTCCCTTTTTCATTTTCACCTTTCTTTAACTTCTTCATATGTAAACCAGGTTCCTTCCTTAAAAAGCAAAGTCATTAAAAAGCCATAAAAAAGCCAATGCTTTCTAATAATTTTACTGATAAAGAATAAAAAGACAATCTTCATCAAGTTCTGAATTTTACCCATCTGACTTAATTTGATTAATTCAGAGAACAGTGCTGAAGTACCAACCATACACAAGGAAATACTCATCTGTTGCTTCAAACACAGGTAAATATACAATTAGAATACAATGTGATTTGTAAGAATGGACATGTGAAAAGCTGTGAGGACAAGAAAGGCTTTACTGAAGAGGGAAAATAAACAACAGAGGTCACCAGGGAAAGAAACGGGAGAAAACCATTTTCTTAGAGATTAGAATGTGAGCACAAAGATTACACAGATGGCATCTAGGTGCCTTGAAAGGAAAAAGTATAAGCTTTTAGGAACTTGGAAAAACATCATAAAATACATGGAAGCAAGTAGTAAGAGATCAGTCAGGAAAGAAATTCTGAAGAAACTTGAAGGTTACACTAAAAAGTTAGAGTTCATTGCCTAAAGGCAGGGACTCTTAGACATGGGAGTAATAACTAGATGTGTGCTCTATTTTTGGCTTTGCTTTTAAATATAAGAATGCTTAATTTCAACAAAGTTTTAAAGTAGCATGAGGTCCATATAACAAGAAAGGAGAAATCAGTGAAATATCTTAGGGGAAAAACTCTTTTAAAATACCCATATGTCAGAGCGATATCAGTATCATAGTTGAATAAGATGTACCTTGTTGCGTCTCCCGACCTACAACAAACTGGCATCTTATCCACCCACGGGCAAAACTGCCTTTGCAGGAGCTGTGGGAACCTAGCACTATATTCCAAGGGACCGAGGAAAAGTCTTGCCTACCCGTGCATCAGGTAACAGGCTGACATACTACAGTCTAATCTGTGGACCTAGCAATAGCCCATAAAGTGCCTCCAGCCCCTCCCTCTCAGCCACATCTGGGAAGCCCTCCCTAGAAAACACTCTCTAAGATAATCACCCGTGGATGAGAGAGGCTTTTTGGAAAACCAGGTCTCCTGCAGAGAATTTCCAGCATCCCACTGGAGCAAAAAAATCAGGTTTGGACACACTGAAGAGGTAGTCATTAAAGACTGGAGGAGGTGACTGCTACTTCAAATGCAAAGACAGCAATGCAAAACTACAAAGAATATAAAATATCAAGGAAATATGATACCATCAAAGGATCACAATAATCTTCCATAATCAATCAGAAACACATGGAGATCTGTAATTTGTTCAAAAGAGAATTCAAAAATAGCAGTTTTAAGGAAACTCAGTGAGTTACAAGAAAAACACAAAAAGCCAATTCAGTAAAATCAGAAAAACACTCTATGAATAAAAGGAGAAGCTTAACAAAGAGCTGGACATAGTAAAAACTAACTAAACAAAAATCCTGGAGCTGAAGAGTATAATGAAGGAGATGAAAAAAGCAAGAGTGATCACTGACAGGAAATGGATCAACCAAAAAAAAATGTGAATTTAAAGACAGGAACTATCAAATTATCCAGTCAGCAGAGAACAAAGTAAAAATAATGAAAAAGTGTGAGGAAAGACTATGTGACTACAAGTGAACCCTCATAAGGCTATTCACAACTTCTCAGCAGAAACCTTACATGCCAGGAGGCAGTGGGATTACATATCCAAAGTGCTAAGAGAAAAAAGACTACCAATCAAGAATACTTTACTCAGCAAAATTATCCTTCAGAAATCAAATTGAATAAATACATTTGATATACCGCATTAACAGGATAAAAAAAAATTATATCATCATCCCAGCATGTGAGGAAAAAGCATTTGACATAATTCATCTTTTCAGGATAAAAACTCTCAACAAAGTGCGTACTGAATTGTCACACCTGGACATAATGAAGTCCAATATGATAAGCCCATAGCCAACATCATATGCAGTGGTAAAAAACGGAAAGCTTTTACTCTAAGTTCAAGAACAAGGCAAAGTTTCCCACTTGACCACTCCTATTCAACAGGATAGAGGAAGTCCTAGCCAAAGCAGTCAGGCAAGAAAAGGAAATAAAAGGCATCCAAACTGCGAGATCATGACCAGAGCCAAAATTGGACGCCTAACCGACCGAGCCACCCAGGCGCCCCTGCATATTTTTCTGATTCAGCACACTGAATGTATCCTGCCACTGCTTTCTTGCCTGCCAAGTTTCTGTGGATAGGTCTGCTGCAAACCTGATCTGTCTTCCCTTTTAGGTTAGGGAACTTTTTTTTTTTTCCTTTCTGCTTTCATGATTCTCTCCTTGCCTGAGTATTTTGTGAATTTGATTATGATATGCCTTGTTGGTCGGTTTTTGTTGAATCTAATGGGGGTCCTCTGTGTTTCCTGGATTCTGATGTCTGTGTCTTTCCCCAGGTTTTGTAAATGTTTTCCGCTATCATTTGCTCACATAACCTTAATAACCCTATTTCTCTCTCTTCCGCTTCTGGGACCCCTATGATTCTGATGTTCCTTTTTAATGAGTCACTGGTTTCTCTAATGCTTACATCATGCTCTTTTGCCTTCATCTCCCTCTTTTTTTTTTCTGCTTCGTTATTCTCTATAAGTTTGTCCTGTATATCATGGATTCTCTGTTCTGCCTTGTCCATCCTTGCTGCCACTGCATCCATCCGGATTGCAGCTCAGTTATATTATTTTCAATTTCATTCTGGCTATTTTTTACTTCTTTTATCTCTGCAGAAAGGGATTCTAATCTATTTTCGACCCCAGCTAATATTCTTATTATCGTGATTCTAAATTCTGGTTCAGACATCTTGCTTGTATCTGTGTTGATTAAATCCCTGGCTGTGGTTTCTTCATGCTCTTTCTTTTGGGGTAAATTCCTGCTGAATTCTGTGGTTCGGGTTGTGCAGATTGTTGTGTTAGTCCTCCAATCAGTGTTCTAGGTGTGTAGGATGGTTTCGTGTTGGCCTGGCTGTATTTCATGGATGGGAGACACACACAAAACTTCCATGCTGTTCCGCCATCTTGGCCCCTCCCCCCATTCACAAATATTTTAAAAACTTATCTCAGGGTACCTGGGTAGCTCAGTCGGTTAAGCATCCAACTTAGGCTCAGGTCATGATCTCACAGTATGTGAGTTTAAGCCCCACGTGGGGTTCACATTGGGCTCGCCACTGTCAGCGCAGAGCTTGCTTCAGATCCTGTCTCCCTCTCTCTCTGCCCCTCCCCTGCTGGCTTGCTTGGTCTCTCTCAAAAATAAACAGTTAAAAAAATTATCTCAATAGATGTGAAATAAACATCTTTTAACATTCAATATTCATTCATGACAGAACTTAGAAAACTAGTATTATAAGAGAACTTCCTTAATATACTTGTAGCAGAAAGACCCTAAGTGACCCCATAGTATCTGCCCTTTAGTGTTGTCACCTTTTCTTTATAAATCTTTTCGCTTAAGATCTGTGACTTGACTCTAGCTATTAGAACATGGCACATGTAAAGGAAAATTGCAGACATAATTCAGTTAATTCAGAGTTAATCAAAAGGAGGATTATGCTAGGCAACCCTGATCTAATCACGTGAACACCCTTCAAGGAGGACTGAGCTTTCGCTGAAGTGACATTCTCCTTGCTGGCCTCCTAAACTAAGCGGCCGTATTGAGGAAGTCTACGTGGCCAAGAACAAGGAACAGCCTTGCTCTAGGCTGAATATTTGTGTCCCCACTCACCCAAATTCATGTGTTAACTCTTAATGTTCAACGTGATAGTATTTAGAAGTGGGGGATTTGGGAAATGATGAAGTCACGAAGGTGGAGCCCTCATGAATGGGATTAGTGCCCTTATAAAGGAGGGCTGTGAGAGCTCCCTTGGCCCTGTGCCAAGCAGGAAGACCAGCGTCCATGAGCCAGGAAGCAGGCCGTCGCTGTACACTGAATCTGCCAGTGCCTTCATTTTGGACTTCCCAGCCTCCAGAACTGTGAAAAATAAAACTTTTTTTTTTTTTTTTCATAAGCCTATGGTATTTTGTTAGAGCAGCCCAAAAAGACTAAGACAAGTGTCTGGGAACGCTTAGGACCTAAGCCTCCAACTAGCCTCCAGCTAGCAAAGAGCTGTGGAAATGAGTCCAGTCATACGGTCACAAGGAAATTCTCTTATAAACAAACTCAATGGGCTTGGAAGCAGATTCTTCCCCGTTGAAGCACCCAAATGGGGAAGCGCAGTCTAGCAGACACCTTGAGTACAGCCTTGTGAGAACCTGAACAAAGGACCCAGCTAAGCCATTGCTTAGCTTCTGGCCCATAAAAATGTGAGATAAATGCGTGTGGCTTTAAGACACTGTGTGGATGGTGATCTGTTGTAAACGGCAAGAGCAAACTAAGAGACTAATAAAAGACGCACACTTTTAAAAACCCCACTATCTACATAGTTATAGAAAACTACTTTTACATGTTGCAATTTCAAGAAGACATGAACACTCACTATCCTCACATTTACTCAACGTCATTCTTGTAGTAGGAAAGAAAAAAAATGAAAGCTCTAGGAATTGGAAAGAAAAATGCCACTATTTATAGATTATATGTCACTGCATGTACCAAATCCAAAAGAATCTGCAGATAAAACACTCGAGTAAAAAACAATATATTGTGGGGAATAATCTTAGATAATTAAAAGACTAGTTGTTTGGAAAAATCAGTATAAGAAATGTCTTTCCTTACAAACTGTTGGCCGATTCGATGCAATTCCAATGAGAACCGGCTTTGGAGAGCTTGCCAAGTTGATTATAAAAGACCTGTGGAGCCCTTCTTCCTTTCTTCTTTCTCATCCCCAACATTTTAGTTCCCAGTCCTAGAAACAGAGGCATGGAGTTGTGGGGGTCCAGAGTGAGGTGTTAGAGCTTAGAATGGGGAAGGCATTATGTGTAGGACAGTCACCCTGCACAGTGTTGGAGCTCAAGTGAGAGCATCCCTGAAAAGTGAATGGTATAGAATAATGAAGTATCACAGCCTGAACAGGGTAGGGAGGCATCTGCACAGGGGAAGAATAGCCCAGTGGGGGTTTTCAGAACCTGCAGGGGGGCAAGTCATCTGCAGAAGAGGTGGCCTGGCACAGGGTGTCTGAGAAAGGAGATATTTACATGTCTCAAAGTACTTCCCCATAAAATACTAAATAATTGGAAAGTGGAAAGTTAACATTCCAGGCGAGAAACCTGGCAGATACTACCTCCGGTGGCCAACATTAACATCACCAGTATGGGGACAAATCAAAATTGTAGGTCACATGATAGGATGCAAAGAGTAGGTTGTAGTGATACTCTTGCTAAACATGTATGGTCTGAATTTTACCATAAGGAAGCCTAAGAAAAATCCACATTGAAAGACATTCCACATTACTGGAATTTACTCGTCAAAAGGTTAAAAGTCATGAAAGTCGAGGAAAGACAAAGGAACTGTTCTGGAGTGAAAGAGACTAAGACACACAATTCAATACATGGCTCTAAACAGGACCTTCCTTGGTATAACGTATACTACAGATAAGTGACCAAACTTAAAAAGAATTATGAGGAATAAATGATAGAATTATACTGAACCCTTGAACAAAAGAGTTTTAATGGGTGCACTGACTACACACAGATTTTTTTTTTTTTCAGTACTGGAAATGTAATTTCTTTTATAATTTTCTTCATGGTATTATTTTCTGTAGCTTACTTTAAGAATATAGTATGATACGTATAATATACAAAAGATTACTGGTAGTAGTAGTGGTTAAGTCTTTGGGGGTCAAAAGTTGTTCATGGCTTTTTGACTGTGGGGGGCGTGGTCAGAGCCCTTAACCCCGTTGATTAAGAGTCGAGTGTATTAGAGTTAATGTTCTGATTGTGAAGGTTGTATGGTAGTTATGTGGAATGTACTGACTTGTAGGATTTAAATGCTACAGGAATCAGGCATCCCATTAGCAGTTTACTTGCAAATGGCTCTGGGGCGGGGGGGGGGGAGTTTTTTTTGTTTTGTTTTCTCTAATTTTTCTTGTCTCTAACTTTGTTTCCAAAAAGCAAATCAAAAATAAATAAATGAATAAATAAATAAATAAATAAATAGAAAAGTTGAAAAGCCTTAGGCAAATCTTATTTCTCCATGTGGAAAGAGCTACGAATCAGTGTTTACAATTAAAATTATAGATAGGTTTTATGGTAGTATAAAAAAAATTGTAATATGTACAAACATTGGCAATAGCCATAGCAGGAATATATCAACATAACGTCTAAATCTTTAGGCCCACATATAGTCATAAAAATTGGGAAAAACAAAAAGCCATCCATGAACACTACTGAAGTATTAATGACAACTTGGTTGTTTGGGTGCTGTTTAAACCGCTGGTAGTGGAGCAGTCTGATGTATGTAAAACCCTCTAGTGGTAGTTTCCACGTACAAAATGTGCTTAAAAGTTAATGAGATGCCAAGAAACATAGTTTAAAATATTATAAAGATTTTCATTACACACATATGATACAAAAACTTTTTCCTTTAATCAAGATTTTGCCGTATAGTGTGTTCAATTGGGAAGCAATGAAAATGTTTTGTAAGCATCCAGTAAATTTTTTCTATTTATTTTTCAAATTGTATAATTTTTGTTCAAAATCTGTACATATTCTCATGACGCTTTCCATACTGGATCTTGATTTAGAATTGAATCATCAGTAGATACTAAAGGATTTCTACAGGATCCTCATTCAAATTTGGTAGCAGCTGAAAAGGAAAAGAAAGAATTATCTTCTTTCTCCAAAATACTTTTCACTACAAGTGATTAAAAAAAAAAGAAAAGAAAAGAAAAGGAAAGGAAAGGAAAGGAAATAGAAAAAACAAAGTTGGGGCCTTTATGAGTGTTAAGAAAAATGAAAAATACCTACGTACAACTGCAATATGAAACCCAAGATTAGTATTAAATATATTTTGCTCAGGGTTGCACACTGAATTAATTGCTATTGTGGATAAATGTCAGAGTTTCTGTTTTTTTCATTACAAGATGAAAGTACAAGATGAGGACACAGTCCACCCTGAACAATCATAAACTATAAACCGAAAAATCAAACAGGCATTTCCAAACAGAGCCAAGTATACAGATGTAAGTGACAGGTATGAAACACAGCACTACTGGAACATATGGAAGGGACATCCCAGCTTTGTGTCAATATTGTCTGCTCTTTGGTGAAGGTGATATGTCAGCTGATACCTGAAGGATAAGGAAAAAGTATGCTAGGTAGAGGGAAGAAGCACATACAAAGAGCTAGAAGTGAGGAAGAACACTTGTGCAATTAATTATGAGTAGTTTAGTTTGACAAGGCGCTAGAGCAAAGCAGCAGAGTAGGGCAAATAGTGAGAGACAAGGCTGAATAATCTGGCAAGAAGCAAACTGATCTGGGTGTTTTCGTTCCATGCTAAGGAACTTGAAGTTTTACCCAAGGGCAAAAGCAATGACAAAGTCAATGAGTGAAGATTGAAACCCGTTACCTGTCAAGTGACAGCTATATGACCTCTAATTACTTAACCAAGCATTACTAAGACGACTTTGGCTTTTTGGGTCTTCTATCACTAGCAGAAACAACAATTTGATAAAGCACACCTTTTCTGAGACTTGTGCAGGTTGACAGTTCCACAGGGATGGCACCAGTGAAGGAAGATTGTCGCCAGAAATAATAACAGATATATAGACTTAGGGAGATTGAAAAAAACTTCTTTAACGTTTATTTATTTTTGAGAGAGAGACAAACCACAAGCGGGCAGGGGCACAGAGAGAGGGAGACACAGAATCTGAAGCAGGCTCCAGGCTCCGAGCTTTCAGCACAGAGCCCTCTGTGGGGCCTGAACCCACCTGAGCTGAAATCAGTCGCCCAACCGACTGAGCCACCTGGGTGCCCCTAGACTTGTGGGAGATTTTAAAAGAGCTATGACACATGAGGACTAAATGAGGAAGAAGTGTGTTCTTCATTATGCTCATGCTTTTACATTTTTTATTAGCTATGTACAAAAAAATGTGAATGTAGCATCTATTATCCAAACAATGGAAAGGGATGCCATTTACTATTTATAGTTTATTTCAGAAATCAATGATATCTAACTTCATACATTTTGGCAACATACCTTCTTCTAGTGCTCTGGTTATTCTTTTCTCAAACTCCCGCTGCGTCTGAAATAAGCCAAATATTATTTAGAATGTGTAAGGTAAACAAAAGTCATTGTAGGAATTATATATAGCTTACGACATGTGGTCTTGAAATAATACTTGTAGAGATTAAACCAAAGTTAGGGATTGCTTAAATAGGAAGACAATCACATGAATAAAATAAATTCCTATTTTATTTTAGTTTTAGATAATGGAGAACAGATACATACATACATACATACACACACATACATATATGTACATATATGTATATATATATGTGTGTGTGTAATATATAATACATATATATTACATATAATATGTGTATAATACATATATAATGCTATTTAAGCGAATCTGATAAAAAGCACAATTAATATTGATCTATTGAATATGTATAATCTCTGAAAGGTGATGTTTGATCTTACTGGTACAAAAAAGTTTAAACAAGATTCATATTGTATACTGAATTATTACTTGGAAATGATTAGAAAAACTGCCATTTGTGAAAGTTTAATCAGGTTTTTACCTTAATGAATTGTTCCTTAAAATGGGCTTTCCATTTTTTCACTCTTAGAAAAACAAAATTTGAAGGAATGCTTTTTGCTATTAGTTTTTCAGGACTGACTCTTAAATATATATAAAATGAAGAAAGTGGGACTGTCATACTGTCATGTGGAACTTCTATTGGCAAAAATTTGAGTAAAAATATTTTGCTATCTGTATTATGACTAAAACACTTATTTCTTTTCATATGCACACAAAGATTTCAGAAAATCTCCTTGAAGAAAGGAAAAATAGAGGGTTACAACAGTTTTCAAACTTAGCTTCTGATTTATAACTTTCTCAATTACAGATAAGGAAAACAGTATAAAATTTTCAATTGTAACTTTGTTTCCTTTCTCCAAATTAGGACCAAGTTTTGAAACACTTGACTACAGGTGACCCTTGAATAACACAGGGGTTGGGGTACATTCACAAACCTGTATACAATTTTTCATCCCCCCAAAACTTAATTACTAATAGCCTACTGTTGACCGGAAGCCTTACCGGTAACATAAACAGTCGATTCATACGTGTTTTGTCCAGTAGAATAAGCTAGGGCAAAAAATGACATTGAGAAAAACGGAAGGAAGAGGAAATACACTTACAATACTGTACACTATCCAAAAATAATCCATGTGTAAGTAAAGTAGACCCGCACAGGTCAAAACCATGTTGGTCAAGGGTCAAGTGTATATTACAACTGTTCCTGTCTAGAATGTTCTTATTTAGATCTTCCTTAGACAAGTTAGCCTCTCCCTGAATGCCCCAATCTGGCTCCAAAATAGTGTACTGAACATAGTCAACACTGTGGTGATAAGGATTCCAATGTCTTTACAAATTTGGGTGTGAGGACAAATGTTTTAGCTGACATGTTTCCCAGTATTTTCAGAGACTGTTTTCCCTAATACCTTTTTTTAATTGGAGTATAGTTGACATACAATGTTACACTAGTTTTTCAGTATACAAATTCAGATTGGACAATTGTATACACTATGCTATGCTTGCTACCGTACGTGTAGTTACCCTCTGTCACCATGCAACATTAATACAATATTTTTGATGATATTCCATATGCTGTATTCTTCATTCCTGTGACTTATTTACTTTATAACTGCACCTCCCCTCTAGCAACCACCAATTTGTCCTCTGTAGTTATGATTCTGTTTGTTCACTTGTTTTGTTTTTTTATATTCCACATGTAAGTGAAATCAGATAGTGTTTATTTGTCTTTCTCCGATTTATTTCACCTAGCATAATACCCTCTAGGTCTATCAATGTTGTCACAAATGGCAAGATCTCATTCTTTGTGATAGCTGAGCTATATTTCATTGTATACATACTACACATTGTCTTTATCCATTCATCTCTCCATGGACACTTAGGTTGCTTCCCTATTTTGGTTATCACAAACAATGTTTCCATAAACATAGGGATGCATACAACTTTTCAAATTACTGTTTTCATTTTCTTTGGGTAAATACGCAGTAGTGGGATTCATGAATATCTATTTTTAAGTTTTTGAGGAAACATAACACTTTTTTGACAATAGCATTATATTCGGGCCTTATAAAATGAATGGGACAACATTACTATACCAGACTTAAAAATTAATAACTTAATACCAGATGATGGGGGAAGGCTTTATTCAAACAATTTTGTGTTACCATTAATAAATACGATATAAAATATAAACCACGTTTTTTATATGACATGACTTAAGGAGCTACCAAGGTAATGTTGCATCTTTTCCCCAAAAGCTCTTTTCCTAAATATTTACCTCTGTGACCTTTATGTTTATTTCTAGGTAAAAACTGTGTTTCAATGGCGAAAATAGCTTTCAAGTCCATGAATAAGAACACGTGTACTTTTATGTATACCTTTCCATTGATCAGAAATATAAGAGGCTGAGAAAATTATACACAGAAAAAATATATATCAGCAAATTTTAATTCAAAGAACATTTTTAAAGGATTTTTAATTAGAAGGATTTTCTCATTAACTGTTAGCATTCAAATATGGCCCATAGAAATCTAAGGTTCGGTTGGGGGCACTGCAGGATTGAGGGACAAGGAAGTCACAGCCGTAGTCTCCATCTCTCCTTTAGTTAGACAGCTCTACTTCTCTCTGTTTTACACAATATAGTTTAATGCAAAAAAAAATACATTCTATTCTTTGAAAAAAAATTATTTTGAAGGTATAAAAGTCACTAATTTAGTCAAAGTCCCGAATTTTGCGTAATAGACAAAAAGGGCTCAGAGAGAGTGTACTTTGCCTGAGGTCATGAATCCAACTAGATGCAGACCAGGAATACACGTGTGGTCTTACCAGGCCTAGAGTTCTATGCCCGTTACTTCCTCATAGTCAGGAAAAATACGTGTATTTTAAGAATAACTCAGAGAAAATGAATACATAAAACTTTGTCATGTGGCTCAATAATGTTTAGGTATGAGGCCCACAATAGTAGCTCTAAAACTAAATTACAAATTTTAAAGTCATCAATAAAAATAAAGGAACAGAAATTATGTTAACTCCTTTTAGTAGCAGTCAATTTTTAAGCACAACTTTTTTAAACCACAGGACAGAGAACTCGAAAGAGAAAATCTTTAGGTGAAGCAAGCAAGCTGAAACTGAGGAAATTCTTCCTGAAAGAATTATTTCTTCCAAAGAAAATTTGGTTTATCAAAATCAATCAACAAATGAGTGAACCCATGGTGTGGTTATTTATAGCAAAATTTCAAACCCAACACAGATTTCTCTTTCCCATCTAGCATGCTTTTGCCTAACCTCTCATCATTCGTTGGTATGTACAAAAGACACAATTCACTTTATTTATAATTTAAATCCAGTCAGAAATTATAGGTGAACCTTCACGTCTCACATGTGGACTTATCTCTACCCCTCCCTCCCGACGGGAAGGGAGAATTACCTAACGGGTGAATTTGGGAGAAGGAGCTAAGCAGTGCTTACGTGTTTCTGAATCTCCTCTTTGAAAAAGATGTGCCTGCCCACAGTAACATGAATTTGGGTCTGCTCTCAGCTCTGTGGTAAGCACCCGGCCCCCGGGGTGGGGGTCAAGCAATTGTTTCCTCAATTTACAACTGTGTGGGGAAGTGCCCAATTTAGGAGGAAGCCCAAAGTGGCTAACATAACCTAAATCATATCCTCCAATTTGTTAGTGTGTATTAGTAATAAAGCTACTAAGTTTCTCTCCATCTCCCTGTCTCCTGTGTTCTGAATTTAGAACGAGAAGAGCAGGGTTACTTGCCGCCTACCCAGTGTCACCTGTCACAGCTCCACCGAGAAAAATGACTAGACAGCACTTACAGAAACATTCTCTTCTTCCTTGACTTCATAACTAACGTACATTGTTCAAAGGCCACGCCAACTCGAAAGAGAGAAAAAGTTGAAAGGAACCATTTTAGGAACAAACATAGAAAGTCAGACAAACTGAGGACACAGAGGAGTACATCTGAAATGAAAGAACATGACAAAAGAAGAAAAAAAACTAAGTGAAACAGAGATAAGTAATGTACCTCATAAAGAGTTCAAGGTAACGGTCATAAAGATGCTCCGTGAACTTGGGAGAATGAATGGATCCAGTGATAACATCAACAAAGAGATAGAAAATATAAAAAAGAACCAATCAGAGCTGAAGGATACAATAACAGAAATGACGAATACACTAGAGGGAATCAACAGCAGATAAGAAGATGCAGAAGAACAGATCAACAATTTGCAAGACAGGGTAGTAGAAATCATCCAAGCCAAAAAAAAAAAAAGAGAGAATTTTAAAAATGAGGCTAGGTTAAGGGACCTGTGGGACAACATCCAGTGTAATAATACTTGCATTCAAGGGGTTCCAGAAAAAGAAAAGAGAAACGGGCAAAGAACTCATTTGAAGAAATAAAAGCTTCATTTTAAAAATTCAAATATTTGTTTGATTTAGCTATTTATAAAATGCTCTACAATCGCTCAGCAAGATATTTTATGAAAGTTGAAACAAAGGTGGTATAAGTCAAAAAAAAAAGGAAAAAGAAAAAAGAGTGCCATAAGTAAGAAAGCAATTAAAGATGTATTCTCGTGTAAGAAAACAGCAAATCTTTTAACTTAAAAGAGAAATTAACCTTTTTAGTGTTACAAGTTGATTTCATTCATAAAAAGGACTTACCGTGGATTCTTTTTTTTTTTTTTTTTTTTTTTTTTTAAGTAGCCTCCATGCTTAGTGTAGAGCCCAATGCAGGACTTGAACTCATGACCCTGAGATCAAAACCTGAGCTGAGATCAAGAGTTAGACGCTGAACTGACTGAGCCACCCAGGCACCCCCATGGATTCTTCTAAATAGTAAACATTCATAGGTCGTTAAGTGTTTGGAGGACGATCATTCACTGACACACAGGGGTGCAAAAACTGGATTATAGCAAAACTTTCAAATGTTTATGAACCACTGCCAACTGAAAATAAGTCCAAGCATCTGAGTGTACCTGCGGTTAGCAGGCAATAACATTTACTTTCTAAAATCAAATTTAAATGAAAGCTTTTCAAGAAATTTAACATGGGTCAGTCTAGTTATATTTACTGAATAGAGTTAATGCTAGGTGTCTCTTGTGGTGCACCTGGGTGGCTCAGTTGTTTTTAGTGTCCAAATCTTGATTTTGACTCAGGTCATGATCGCATGGTTTTGAGACTGAGCCCCACATTCGGCTCTGTGCTGAGCATGAAACCTGCTTGGGATTCTCTTTCTCCCTCTCCTTTTGCCCCTCCCCTGCATGCACTCACTCATTCTCTCGCTAAAATAAAATAAAAATTAGTATCTCTTGGAAATGAGAGATCAAGGGACTAAAATATATATATAAAATTTACCTCAGTTCTTTCTTAGCACATATAATTATGACTTTTACTTCATATGTATTAGTTACTTAAACAACTCAGAATTTCACCAAATTAAAAGCAACTATTATATCAGATATCTGAAACCCAAACTAAAACAGATAATATAACTCACCTTCCACAAGGAAGTCTCCCAGTAGTCATATGACGGCCGTGGGTTTAAGGTAGGAATCACTAAGTTCCCTCTTGGAGTAAGGTTTCCATTGAGCACTAAATTATTTTCAAAATGTCCACAATAAGGTGGTTCCAGGCCTGGGCTCACACTAAGGGTCCTGAGTAAAGTTTGGTGCTGCTGTCTCTCCTCA
Organism: Panthera pardus; assembly: GCF_024362965.1. NCBI lineage: Eukaryota > Metazoa > Chordata > Mammalia > Carnivora > Felidae > Panthera > Panthera pardus. The sequence continues at coordinate 828,751 of NW_026526654.1, forward strand.
AGAAGTTTTGTATTGCTCTCTGGCAGTCTCTCCTTAGCCCTGTGAAGATTAAAAAAACACAAATACATTTTCTTTTTACCTAAATCTTTCCTAAATGACTTACGTTTTTTAAGTTTCCATAATAGTAAATAGCATTTGCCTTTGAACAGTGTTTTAACACTGAACATGTGACACAGCACACCTACTATCTAAAATTATACTTTTAAAATTGTTCTAAAGAAATGCTTATGATTCCAGGGGGATTCCTAACAATTCAGACCAGGAAAGGGAGAGAAGTGGCTATCAGTGATGTACATGGCTTAACAAATAATACTTGCTGTCTTCTGGAGTGGCTGTACTGACAGGATCCTTCAGGATGCCATTATATATACATACTTATATTTAGGAAACCTGTTCACAGATATAAAACTAAACCATCCCTCAAAGACATTTTCAAGCGTTTGCTTTCACCACTCTTGTACATTTCACTCATTATCTCAAAGAAACTGAGCATCTGACACTGACGAATCATTGAGACCAACAATCTCTAGGGGAGATAGTAGATGGCAGAGTGTGATCAGAAAGAACTAAAACAGCTACAGAGGCAATTAGCTTGTAACAGTCACCAAGGCACTGGAGGCAGAATCTGCCCTTTCTGTCTTCCGTCTTCCACATGCCTCCCTCCCACCACGGTGCTCTTTTTAGCCACTCTGGGAATTATGCTACCCTTCAGCCCTGTGCGAGTCTTTCTGTATTTCACCTGGATGCCTTTATGTAAAGTAGAAAAAGCATAAAGGATGGTTTGTCTCAAGGCCCACTCTAGTAATCATACCAAAGATCACAATCGAGAGAATAAATGTACCAAGCTGCCAGGATGAGTAGTAGTAGTACTTGACCTTTTAGGTTAAAGATGTAATCTTCCAAAAAGAAACTCATCGACATTTCAATTTAGGGTAATTCTGACAAGCAATTTTATAATAATATGCTTCTAAATGAGAAAGCTTCAAACAATGCACTTAAAGACTAGCAGATCCGATCGATGGAAAATATACAGGGCGGGGGGTGCGGGGGGGGGTGGGGGAAGAGGTCCTGTAAAAGCGAAAAAAAGAGGAGGGATGCAAACTGTCCTGGACTAACATTTCAAAGGTAAGTTCACTTAGAAACATCATTTTCCAAAATGACACCATCTAGTTGGCTTGCACTTCCTACTCATCTCATGATCTTGGCTCCACAGACATTATGCTGTGGAGGCAAATTAATAAGCTAAATTTCTTGTCTATGATTCTCTTTTGACTTACCTGTTCAGCTTATTTCTCAAGGACTTTCTAACTTTTAATTCTTCTAGGTAGAGTTGCCTGTAGGTTTCCAACTCTGTTTTAGTAGAATCTTCTTGAGAAGTCTTCATTGTAGAGACCTATTCCAGATCTCTAATTCTAAGTTCCATTTAACTTCTCGCTGAAGCATGAGCATTTTCTCTTAACTGGTCCAAATGTTCTCAAGCTGCTGCTTGTGCCTAAAGCAAATTAACAGGATAGTTTTAAAATAGCTATAATCTGAATAATTAATTATACCTGTTTCCTTTAGTTCGGAGTCAATGATTCAGAGAGCAATTTTAAATGAAAAAAAGCTCAAGTGTAAAATATTTATCATCAATGTCAACTGAATTAAATATGATTTATAAAATTAAAGTTCAATCATTCTTGTATTAGTATTCACGCAATCTGATAATTCAAATAATAGAATCAATGACAAAAATTTAGAAGTCAACAATAAACTTAATAATCCAAGTACAGTGCAATTTTTAAATCATAATTTTTCTTTTCCTCTTAATAGTGAGACTAGTTGTTTAAACCATCATTTTTTCTTATCCTCTAGATTTAGTAGGAATAACGATGAAAACTGAAATGTTTAAAGGGAGGAACAAATGCCTCCAGGAATCTACAAATTACCATAAAGCAAGTAGAGGAAACCCCTACAATACATCTATCCAAAATGTAATTTGCAGTGAAATGAATTACAGCACATTACAGATCAATCAATTAACCTGTAAAAACAGGTCGACTTCGTGTCATTTTTCTACTATGTCCAGTCGTGCTCTTTCTTCAATCTCCCGTTTATACTCTTCCACTTGACCGCGTTCTACCATATTCATTTCCATAAATTGTTTCAATTTTACTACTTCTTGCTGTAACTTCTTGTTATTGCTCTCTAGTTTTTCACGTTCTTCTTCGAAAGCTTTCATTGATAATAACTCTTGTTGAAGAACTTGATTTTTTTTGCATCCAGGTGTAGATATTTTGAAGATGTAGTTTCCAGTTCTGTTGTAAAGACATCAGCCTGCATGAATAAAACACTATAGTTTGGAAGTGGAGTGAAAAGAGTCTAACTCAAAACTACTATCAAAATGTGTTTTTCAGATTTTAAGTAATCTCTACGCCCAGTGTGAGGCTTGAACTCACAATCTCAAGATCAAGAGTAACTGAGCCAGCCAGGCACTCAAATTTTTAAATAAACTCATTTGCAATAAAATGTTACCTGTCTTAGTATGTGGAACCATAAACAACTCAGAAAATCAAGAGACACGTTAAAGACATCAGGTGTTACTGAAATAGATCTTTGCTATCATTCTCTTTACTACACATTTGCACTTGATTCTATACTTTTATTTTTCTATGATTTTTTCATATCTTTCTTTCATACAATAAGTCCCCTCTTAGGAGAAAGTCTCTTAGCCCTTCCCGCATCTTAACACTCCATAACTTTTAAAGACGTTTTAGCAATATCATATTGACTTATGTATGCCCAAGTCAAAAAATACGTCTCAAGATAAGACTCTGAAAATAAGACTCTAACTCATGAATCTAGAAGTAATGATTCTAATGCCACGGCCTGTTTCTGAACAGCAAATGTTTTATGCTAATTTGAACTGCATTCCCAGGAGAAATGATTCTCTGGGATGTGTTAAGAAATCACATCTCCCAGTATAAAACTTTAATTGAATGATCCACGTATTTTTTTGAGGCAAAAACAAAAATTTAATTCAATACTGTTATCTTGTAATCCTTTGTTACTTTCTAGAAAATAAGAGATAATACTAAACAACAACAACAACAACGACAAAACTGGCTGGAGTTTCAGTGATGCTGAGTTGGGAAGGACTTCCATCCATTCTATATGATTGGTAAGACAGGGTGAGTGGATGTGGTGGTTTTATAAATTCGTTGATACTTCTGTGAAAATCCCTCCCCTTAAATATATGCTGGCTTCAGTAACTGGTTTCTAGTGAACAGAATATGCAGAACTGCTGTGATATTTAAGGCCAGCCTAGAAAATGTGATACAGCTTCCATCTTTCTTTCTCTAGGGAAGCTCACCCTTAGAACCCAGCCACCACGTTGTGAGGAATACCAGGCTACCTAGTGAGTCTTCATGTACATACTCCAGCTGAGACTAGCCAACGTCCTAGCCAAGGCCAGCCTCAACAGCCAAACACGTGTGTGAACAAGCCTTTAGATGATTCTAGTCTCCAGCTTCCAGTTATGCCAGCTGATGCCAAATGAAGAAGAAATGAGTTGCCCTACTCTGCTCTCCCTAAACTAAAGACTGGTGAACAAGAGACATGCTGTTTTGAACTACTAGGTTTTGAGGTGGCTTATTAGGCAGCAGTAAATTGCTACCACAGATACTGATACTAAAAATGGTGTGCTGCTATTCAAAAAAACCTAAAACTAAACTTCCTTTGAACCAGGAGGTAGGCTGAACCTGGAAAGATGTAGAAAAGCATAAGAATGAGACCGAAAAAGGGCCTCCACAAGACTCTTAGTGGAAACCTGATGGCCTGTGAAGAGGCTGACAGCAAGGGTTTCTAAGCAAGTGAAGAAAATGACACTGGAGGAAAGGGAAGTCATGCTACAAAATACCTGAAAGTAAAACGGATAGGAAAGAGAAACTAAAGAAAGACTATGCAACTGCAAGGAACCAGGACTTACTGGGTTCAAGTATCTGTTTCTCGTTTACAGCCTCTCTACATGTTGAACTGTCAAATAATGCTAAAATAAAGAAATGGCTTTTGGGTTAAGAGAAAATCCAGGGTGCTACCAGGAAAACAGAAAGATTTAAGGTATGCCTCCAATTTCTTTAAGGATCTTGAGTATAAGATTTTTTTTAAAGTGGGTTCCACACCCAACATGGGGCTTAAACTCAGCACCCAGAGATCAAGTGTCACATGCTCTACCAACTGAGCCAGCCAGGAGCCCCAAGAGTAGACGAATTTTAAAGGCATTGTCTTAATATAAGAGCTTCACAGGAAACCTGAAGCGAAAAGCTTATCTCAAAAGGACTTGGGAGGGTCGCTTTGCTAAAACACGGCATGAAATCCAGTAATATTTACAGAAAACTAAAAAAAGTTAGAGATTTATAATAGCAAAACATACTATTTGCTACCTTGGACTAAAAGAGACCAAATAGTGCAAAATGAAAAGAGGCTTTGGGTCTTAGAAATCCCACAGGGAGGAGGCAGGATGAAAAAACTGCTGCAAATACAGGTCATTCCTTATGAAAAGGAAGGAACCAAGAGTTTAAAGAGTAAAGAAAGGGAAGAGACATGGAGAAAGTATTCCCGTGGTTAGGACTAAGTCCTAACTTAAGAACTGACAGCGTACATCAGGCTCTATTTCAAAACTCTTATGGACTAGGGTGCTTCCCATCTTCTTTTTCTGAATGGGACAGTCTTCAGCAGTTGACTAGAATGTTGCATTTGTGAGTGATAAATAACTGTCTCTTTCGTTCTCAAGTCCTCATATTGAGAACCCTTGCACTCAAGGGGCTATACTTCAGATACCATAACCCAGGCAGCTTATCCCCACTGCACCTATGATAGTAAGATCTTGGACTCAAGCCCTGAACCTAATGCCATGATAACTGAGACTCGCAGGAGGTATTGGAGGGGGAGGGGAGTGAATGTATTTTTCAGGTGGGAGGAATACAAACATTTGTGGCCAGTGGGTAAATTATATTGCTTTTTAAAGGTGTCCATAGGTTTTAAATATTAATTCCATTTTAAAAAAAGGCCATGGAACAACTTAGTGACTTGCTCCTAATGAACAGAATATGTGACTATGATCCTGTGTGTATTCCAAGCCTAGGTGACAAAAGGCGATACAGCTTCTGCCTTGCTCTGTATCTCAGGCTGCTTACTTGGAATCTAGCTCCCCATCTAGTGAGGAAGCCTAGGCCACAAAGAGGGTCTAGGTGTGTCAGTTTAAGTGTTTCTGCTGCCTCCTGAACTGAAGTCCAAGGCAACAGCCAGCATCAACCACCAGACGTTAGTGAACAAATCTTCAAATGGATCCAGCCCCAAACCTTTCAGTTGCCCCACCTGAAGCTGAGCGGGGCAGAGACTAGCTGTCCTGGCCACACTTTTCCTAACAGATTTGTGAACAAAAGAAATCTAACCTTTGGGGAGTTTGTTAAGAAAAAAACAAAGATGATAAATTGCAAAGTGGATGAAAAAAAAAGAGATGACACCTAAACTTGTATAGGAGAAATTGGTCTCCATTAAAGTAGGATGTAATAAATGTTAAGATTAATTTATTAACAACCAATGGTGCTAATGAGAAGAAGCAGATAACTAGAAGCAAGATCTAAGAAGTTTTTCTCTCAGTTTTTCCCCAGTTAGGATCATATTAGCTGCTCATTTTCCATATGTGGCCTTTATTATATTGAGGTATGGTTCCTCTAAGCCTACTTTGTTGAGGTTTGTATCATGAATGGATGTTATAGTTTGTCAAATTCTTTTTCTGCATCTATTGCAATGATATGATTTTATGCTTTTTTGAAAATTATGTGATATGAGGTATCACATTCATTGACTTGCAAATATTGAACCACCCCTGCAAACCAGGGATAAATCCCATTTGGTTATAGTGAATGATTTTTTTTAATGTTTATTTATTTTTGAGAAAGAGCACAAGAGGGGAGGGACAGAGAGGGAAACACAGAATCTGAAATAGGCTCTAGGGTCCAAGCTGTCAACAGAGCCTGACACTGGGATCAAACCGACGGACCATGAGATCGTAACCTGAGCTGAAGTTGGATGCTTACCTAAGCCACCCAGCTGTCCCTGCCCCCGGTGAATGATTTTTTAATGTATTGTTGGATTCAGTTTGCTTATTTTGTTGAAGATTTTTGCATGTTCATCAGAGATGCTGGCCTGTAATTCTCTTTGTGGTGTCTTTATCTGGTTTTGGTATCAGGGTAAAGCTGGCATAGAATGAATTGGGAAGTTTCCCTTCTTTTTATGTTTTTCTGGAACAAGTTGAAAAGGACAGGTTAAACTTTCTTTTTCCTTTTTTTTTTTTTTTTTTTTTTTTTGGATTAGCTCTTCTTTACATGTTAAAATTTACGTCTGAAGTCATCTGGTCCTAGACTTGTGTTTGTTGAGAGTTTTTTGATTCCTGATTCAGTTTCCTTGCTGGTTATTGATTTTTTTCAAATTTTCTATTTCTTCTTGTTTTAGTTTGGTAAGTTATATATTTCTAGGAATTTATTCATTTCTTCTAAGTTGTCCAACTTGCTGGCTTACATTTTTTCACAACATTCTCTCATAAATGTTTGCATTTCTGTGGTGTTGGTTCTTATTTCTACTCTCACATTTGTGGTTTTATTTATTTTGGTCTTTTCTATTTTCTTGTTGATTACTCTGGCTAACACCTTATCAGTTTTATTAATTTTTACAAAGAACCAGCTCTAGGTTTCATTGATCTGTTCTAGTATTATGTGGTTTTTTTTTGTCTATCATTCATTTCTTCTTTAATCTCTTTTTTAAATTTTATTTTGAGAGAGACCACACATGAGTGGGGGATGGGCAGAAATATAGAGGGAGAGAGAGGGAGAGAGAGAATCCAAGACAGGTTCCTTGCTGCCATCAGAGAGCCTAACACGGGGCTCGATCTCACAACTGTGAGATCATGACCTGCGCCAAAATCGAGAGTCAGACACTTAACCATTTAAGCCACCCAAGGGCCCCCTGTTCTGATCATTATTACTTGCTTTCTTCTGCTGGCTTCAGGCTTCATTTGTTCTTTTTCTAGCTACTTTAGGTGTAAGGTTAGGTTTGAAATTTTTCTTGCTTCTTGAAATAGGCTCATATTGCTATGAACTTCCCTCTTAGGACCACTTTTGCAGCATCTCAAAGGTTTCAGACCATTGTTTTTTCATTTCCATTTGCATACACGTTTTTAAGCTTCTTCTTGTATCTCTTGCTTAACCCATTCCTGTGTAGTAGCACGTTATGCAACCTGAATGTATTGTTTTTAAAATTTAAGGCGTGTTTTTTGTTTGTGATCCATTCTTGACAATATTCCATGTACACTTGAAGCCAACGTGTATTCTCTTTTAAGATGGAACATTCTGAAAAAATCTCTTAAGTCCAATCTGGTCTGCTCTGTCATTCAAAACCATTGTTTCTTTTTCTTTCTTTCTTTATTTTTTTAATATATGAAATTTATTGCCAAATTGGTTTCCATACAACACCCAGTGCTCATCCCAACAGGTGCCCTCCTCAATACCCACCACCCACCCTCCACTCCCTCCCACCCCCCCCATCAACCCTAGTTTGTTCTCAGTTTTTAAGAGTGTATTATGCTTTGGCTCTCTCCCACTCTAACCTCTTTTTTTTTTCATTCCCCTCCCCCATGGATTCCTGTTAAGTTTCTCAGGATCCACATAAGAGTGAACACATATATCTCTCTTTCTCTGTATGTCTCAAAGCCACTGTTTCTTTGGTGATTTTCTGTTAAGATGTATTTGTTGGTGATTTTTTTGTTAAGGTATTGATGTAAATGGGGTGTTAAAGTACCCTATTACTGTCTTATTAATTAGTTCCTTTATGTTGGTTATTGTTTTATGTACTTGAGTGCTCTCATGGTGGGTGCATAAATATTTACAATTGTTAGATCTTCCTATTGGATTGTACCCTTTATTATGATATATTAGCATTCTTTGGCTCTTGCTTCAGTCTTTGTTTTTGGTTATTTATTTTGAGTGAGAGTTGGGGAGGGATATAGAAAGGGGGAGAGATAATTTCAAGCAGCCTCCATGCTGTCAGCCTGGAGCCCAACATGGGGCTCAAAGCCACCAGTCATAAGATCATGACCTGAGCCAAGACCTAGTCGGTCGCTCAAATGACTGAGGCACCCAGGTGCCCCACAGTCTTTGTTTTAAAGACTCTTTTGTCTAAAAAAGTATCGCTATTTTTTCTTTTAACGTGATAAATTTTTCTCCATCCCCTCGCTTTCATTTTTTTTAATAGAATTTATTGTCAACTTGGCTAACATACAGTGTGTATAGTGTGCTCTTGGCTTGGGAGTAGATTCCCGTGGTTCATCACTTATAGACAACACCCAGGGCTCATCCCAACAAGAGCCCTCCTCAATGCCCACCACCCACTTTCCCTTCTTACCCACCGCCCCCCTCAACCCTCTATTTGTTCTCTGCATTCAAGAGTCTCCTATGGTTTCCCCCTCTCCTACTCTGTTTGTAACTATTTTTCCCCTTCCCTTCCCCCACGGTCTTCTGTTAAGTTTCTCAAGTTCCACATAGGAAAAAAAACATATGATATCTGTCTTTCTGTGACTTATTTCACGTAGCAAAATACCTTCTAGTTCTATCCATATTGCAAGAGACAGCACGATTTCACTCTTTCTCCTTGCCAGGTAGTATTTCAGTGTATATATAAACCACATCTCTTTGTCCATTTATCATTTGGTGGGCATTTAGGCTCTTTCCACAATTTGGCTATTGTTGAAAGCACTGCTATAGACATTGGAGTACATGTCCCCCTATGAATCAGCACTCCTGTATCCTTTGCATAAATTCCCTGTAGTGCTATTGAGGGATCGTAGGGTAGTTCGATTTTCAATCGTTTTTGCAGAACCTACGCACTGTTTTCCAGAGCGGCTGCACCAGTTTGCATTACCACCAACAGTGCAAGCATCCCCTCACTTTCAATCTGCAGGTGCCTTTATGTCTAAACTGAGGTTTTTATAGGCAGCATACAGATGGGTCTTGTTTTTTAATCCATCCTGTCACCCTAGGTCTTTTGGTTGGAGAGTTTATTCCATTTATATCCAAAGTAATTATTGACAGGTATGTATTTATTGTCATTTTACTACTTGTTTTGTGGTTGTTTCTGGAGATTTTCTCAAATCCTTTATTGTTTTTCTCCCTTTGATGTCTTTCTAATTTGCTTTAATGATATATTTGGATATGATAAGCATTAATTTGTATATCACCTCTTCTGCGTGTAGCAGTCTATATTAAGTTGATGGTCACTTAAGTTAGAGCTCATTTTTTTTTTCTCCTCTCCATGTTTTCATAAGGTATTATATTGTATAAAATTTTGGGGCATTCCTTGACGATTTTTTTTACAGAAATATACAATTTTACTGCTTTTACATTTCCTGCCTTTATACTGTCACTTTTGATCTCTCCTTTCCACTCAGAGTCCCTGATAATATTTCTTACAGGCTGATTTAGTGGTCACAAACTCCTTCCATTTTTGTTTGAGAAATTCTTTATCTCTCCTTTTATGAATGATAGCCTTACTGGATAGGGTATATTTGGCTGCAGATTTTTCTCATTCAGCACTTTGAATATATCATGCCATTTCCTTCTGCCTTGCAAAGTTTCTGTTGAAAAATCTCCCGCTATCCTTGTGGGTTTTCCCTTGGAAGTGAATGACTTGTTTTGCTGCTTTTAAGATTTGTAGCAGTGGGGCGCTTGCGTGGCTCAGTCGGTGAAGCATGACTTGATCTTAGCTCAAGTCATGACCTCGCAGTTCGTGGGTTTAAGCCCTCCAGTGGGCTCTGCACTGACAGCACAGAGAGTGCTTGGGATTCGCTCTCTCTCTCTCTCTCTCTCTGCCCCTCACCTGCTTGTGTCTGCGTTCTATCACAGAAAAAAAAAACACTAAAAAAAAAAGATGTTACCAATATATTTTGCAAATTTAATTACATGTCTTGGGTGTTGATGTTGATGGAAGTTCTCTGTTCCTCCTGGATCTGGATGTCTGTTTTCTTCTCCACATTAGGGAATTTTTCAGTTATTGTGTCTTCAAATCAATTATCTGTCCCCTTCTCTCTGTCTTCTTCTGGGACTCCTATCATGATTGTTTTTACATTTGATGGAGTCACCGAGTGCCTTAAGTCTATTCTTGCATTGGATAATTCTTCTTTGTCTTCTTCAGCTTCACTGCTTTCCATTACTTTGTCTTCTAGGTCATTAATTTGTTCCTCTGCTTCTTCCAGCTTGCTGTTCATTTTTACTTCACTCTTCATCTCTGATTCTTGAACTCTTTTATGTCTGTGGTAAGTGTCTCTCGGATGTCTTTCATTCTTTCCTCAAGTCCAGTGAATATCCTTATGATCATGGTTTTAAATTCTCTATTAGGCGTGTTATTTACATCTGTCCCATTTAGGTCTCTGGCCATGGCCTTATCCTGTCCTTTCATTTGGGATAAATGCCTCTGTCTTTTCATTTTGTCTAAGTATCTGCAGCTTCTGTGTGTTAGAGAAGCCAGTTACGTCACCTGCTCCCGAAAGTAATGGACTTAGGAAAAAGACGTCATGTAATGCCCAAGGTCTAGCACTTCAGGGAGTGTCACCAGTGTGTGCTGCATGTCTTCTGCTGTTGTGTTCTGGCTATGCTATCCTTCAGGCCAGTCGTCTGCAGAGGCTCTCCTTGCCTGGGCTGGTGAGTGGTCCCTGGCCTGAATATAGCAAGTTTTAACTAGGTGTGCTCTGGTCTGCTTAGGAAATGAGACCTGTCACCACCTCTACTGGAACTGAGGCCAAGGGAAACTCTCTGGTTGGGAGATGTGGTGTGGGCAGGCATTTGTTTGTCTTGGTCTTCTGGGGGAGGGGTCTGCTGTGCTGGAACTCAAGCAAGAGTGACTGAGAAAGGTAGTTCCACCAGAGTACAAGGGGGTGGTGTTTGGTGTAAGCAAGTTAGGTAGCCAGTGTTAGCAATGCACTGCTTCCTGCAGGTAGCTTTATGTTTGTGGTGAGGGGCAGGAGAAGGAGATGGTGCCAGCCAGCAGTTTTGTTCCTACAGACAGGTCTCTCTGAACTTTGCCTCTGAGGGATGTGCTCTGAGAAGAGCAAATAATCTCCCCAATGTGTGCCCCAGGCACTCTTCAGACCACTGTACCCATGCTATATGCTCCCACGTTGTTTGCCTGCCCTCTGTCCAAGAGCAGTGCAGTACCTCAGGGCACTAAACCAGCTAAACCGGATGCCCTTTAAAACTCCAGACCTTAAGCAGTACTGGTTGCAAGAACTCACGAAATGCAGCCCCTCTTGTTTTCCAAGCCAGTGGCTATGGGGAAATGTTCTCTTTGTGCGTTCCCCTGTACGTTCCTCTCTCTCACCCTTACCCACAACCTCGACTCCCTCCCCTCTGCAGCAGCCAGGATCTGTTTCTCTTCTAGATGACATTTCTGCATCAAGGACCTTTTTTGATGTGGCCTCTTCTCTCCCTTTTGTTGTGGAGTTTGTTCTGTCAGTCTTCAGGTTGATTTCTGGGGTATTTAGGGTGAGCTGATTGTTATCTAGTTGTATTCGTGGGATGAAGCAAGCCTAGAGTCCTCCTACTCCTCTGCCATCTTCCTGTCTTTAAGATCTTTTTCTAAAATTCCCTTCAATTCCAACAACTCTTACAAGTAGGAAGGAATGCCTCTTTAGAATGTCCTCTCAAGTTAAGGTAGGAGCACAGAGACATACGATTTGAAGCACAATAGTTGAAAAACTAGAAAGGGTCAATTTGATAACCAAAATTTGGTCTTTGATCTGATTTCAATTAAAGGAAATAGGCAGCTTTGAGTATTTTTTAATCCATTGAATGCTCAATCTTCACTCTCCTTTCCTCAGTGAGGAAATAAAGAGACTGTTATGGAATCATTTTTCATCTTTTCAGTAGCAAAACAAATGTACTGTCTGTTAACACTACTTAAATTAACTGCACATTCTCCTTTACTTACTCCAACCTTGTTTGTGTGGGGAGGTAAGACCATTTCATCTTTGTGTTGTCCCACAATGCTTCTCCATATCACACAAGTTGGCTTCAAAAGTTTGTTGTCATTCAAATTACCAATCTACTATTTGTCTCTGATAAATCAACTTAATACTACTTCACTTTGTACAGCTATAGTATTTGAATGATCTAATGTCTATTCCATTATTTACACACTGAACTATAACTTATGGCTATGCCTATCTTTCTATTTAAGTGCAAGAAGGGGAAACAGGCTACTGTGTTTTCCAAGAATGTAGGATCTGTGCCAAGAACAGGAATAACACAAGTGTTAATTTGCAAGATAACTAGGAAGAAGTTTTCATAAAATTTGATATGGTACTGGCATAAGGACAGACATATAGATCAATGTATTAACATTGAGAATATAAAAATAAACTCTCACATTATAGTGAACTGATTTTCCACAAGGGTGGCAGACAAATGGAATAAGAATAGTCTTTGTAGCAAATGGTACTGGGACAAATGGATATCCACATGCAAAGTAATAAAATCAGACCTCTACCCCATTGCATATATACAAAACTAACTTAAAATCTAAGAGCTGAAATGATAAAACTCTTAGGAAAAAGCTTAGGTCTATATGTTTATGACTGGATTTGGCAATGATTTCTTAGACATGACACCAAAAGAGAAAAGCAGATTAAGAATACTTCATCAAAATTAAAAATACTATGCTTCAAGTATCACCATCAAGAAAGTGAAAAGGCAAGTGACTAGGAGAAAATACCTGAAAATCCCATATCTGTTAAGGGATTTGTATGTAGGATGTTTAAATAAGTCTTCCAATAACGAAAAGACAATCCAATATAGAAAAGGGCAAAAAATGGATTAGTTCTTTAAAGGCGATACAGAAATGGATAATAGTCACGTTAAAAGGGGGATGTTCGGGGTACCTGGGTGGCTCAGTCAGTTAAGCTTCTGACTTGGGCTCAGGTCACGATCTCACGGTTTGTGGGTTCGAGCCCCGCAATGGGCTTTGTGCTGACAGCTGAGAGAGCCTGGAGCCTGTTTCAGATTCTGTGTCTCCCTCTCTCTGCCCCTCCCCTGCTCACACTGTCTCTCTCAAAAATAAAAGAGACACGTTCAACATCATTAGTTCTAAGAAAATGCAAACCAAAAACCACAAGATGCCATTTCATACCCACTAGAATTGCTATCATAAAAGCAACAGATAATGACAAACATTGGCAAGAATCAGGAAAATGGGAACTCTCAAAAACTACGGATGAAAATGTAAAGCTGCCACTTTGGAAACAGTCTGGCAGTTCCTCAAATGTTTAAACTAGAAAAACAATTCTTCCAAACTTATTTGAGAGAGAGTGCACAAGTGGGGTAGAGGGACAGAGGAGAGTGGGGAGAGAATCCCAAGCAGGTTCCATGCTCAGAGCAGAGCCCAATGTAGGGCTTGATTCCTCAACCCTGAGATCATGACCTGAACTGAAATCAAGAGCTGGACACTCAACCGGCTGAGCCACCCAGGTGCCTGCCCCTCCTCAAAAGGTTGAAAAAAAACAAAACAAAAAAAAACAAAATAGGTTTATTTAACAGAGTTACCATATGAACCAGCAACTGTATTTTTAGGTATACACCCAAGAGAAATCAAAACGTGTTCACATAAAAAGTTGTTCATTACACAAAAAATAACCTCAAAATGTGTGAAAGACCTCAATGGAAGACAGGAAGCCACACAATCCTCGAGGAGAAAGCAGGCAAAACCCTCTTTGATCTTGCCTGCAACAGCTTCCTATTCAAAAGGTCTCCGGAGGCAAGGGAAACAAAGACAAAAATGTACTAGGGGGACCTCATCAAAATAAAAAAGTTTCTGCACAGCGAAGGAAACAATCAAAAAACTAAAAGGAAACCGACAGAACGGGAGAAGGTATTTGCAAATGACATATCAGATAAAGGGTTAGTATCCAAAATCTACAAAGAACTTCTCAAACTGAACACCCAGAACACAAGTCATCCAGTGAAGTAATGGGCAAAAGACATGAATAGACACTGCTCCAAAGAAGACATCCAGATGGCCATACAAATCAAAACCACACTGAGATACCACCTTGCGCCTGTCAGAAAAGCTTACATTAACAACTCAGGCAACAACAGATGTTGGTGAGGATGCAGAGAAGAGGATCTCTTTTCCACTGATGGTGGCAATGCAAGCTGGTGCAGCCACTCTGGAAAACAGTATGGAGTTTCCTCAAAAAACTAAAAATACACCTACCCTACAACCCAGCAATTGCACTACTAGGCATTTATGCAAAGGATACATGTGTGCTCTTTCAAAGGGACACATGCACTGCCATGTTTATAGCAGCATTCTCAACAATAGCCACAGTATGCAAAGAGCCCAACTGTCCACCAATGGATGAACGGAAAAGAAGATGTGGTATGTGGCGCCTGGGTGGCTCAGTCGGTTAAGCGGCTGACTTCGGCTCACGTCATGATCTCACGGTCCGTGAGTTCGAGCCTCGCTTCGAGCTGTGTGCTGACAGCTCAGAGCCTGGACCTGTTTCAGATTCTGTGTCTCCCTCTCTCTGACCCTCCCCTGTTCACGATCTGTCTCCCCTGTCTCAAAAATGAGTAAAACGTTAACAAAAATTAAAAAAAGAAGATGTGGTATGTATATATTCCATGGAGTATTACTCGGCAATCAAAAAGAATGAAATCTTGCCATTTGCAACTACGTGGATGGAACTGGAGCATATTATGCTAAGTGAAATTAGTCGGAGAAAGACAAAAATCATATGACTTCCCTCGTATGAGGACTTTAAGAGACAAAACAGATGAACAAAAGGGAAAAGAAACAAAAATAATATAAAAACAGGGAGGAGGACAAACACAAGAGACTCATAAATATGGAGAACAAACAAGATTGCTGGAGGGGTTGTGGGAGGGGGGATGTGCTAAATGGGTAAGGGGCATTAAGGAATCTACTCCTGAAATCATTGCTTCACTAAATGCTAACTAATTTGGATGCAAATTTAAAAAAAAATAAAAACTATAAAACAAAAAGAGGAACCACGCCAGGCTCACCAAAATATTTCTCAACCCAGGAAGCCTCTGGTTGGGGAATCAGGAGATAAGGACCTTCTAGAGAAGTCAGAGCTATGGACTGAGTTGCCCGAATGCAATCTTAAGTTTTTGATTCACAGAGAAGACCTTAAAGTGGCAGCTAATTTCATACCATGACCCTAATTCCTTTCTATAGAGATGTACAGAAACTCCCTCGTTATTCTTTAATAAGCTTCATCAGCTTCGCATATGCTTACAAATTTTAGTTTTTGAGACCTTCATGATTTCTTTAGGGCACAGTAGCAGGACAAGGCCTAGCACTCTCATTCATAGAAGACTGATCAACAGAGTGTCATATTACTCGCCTGAAAAGTTCCCTATTACAATGTGACTCATTTGTAAGACGTCTAGAAAAGAAAATGATTTTCAATGACTCTTCAGCCACAAAAAGGACCAGTCAACAGAATGTTCTAATTCCCCTGACGGGTATAGCTATCTAATGAAACTTGCATGTATATTATACAGCTTTTGTGACTGACAGAAAAGAGTTGGTCACTGTATCTATCTCCTTGCTCCCGCTTAGGATTTACAATGAGCATCCTCCAAAGGAGGGTGAGAGTGGGGGACATTAATTGTTCTGCTTGGAAAACAGTTGGGGTTTCACTACATATCAATAAATTAGAATCCTGAATGGCACATTAGTCTTTTCTGAGATTGAATTGTGAAATCTCTGAAAGGCTGATGAACTCAAGTGAGTGGAAAAAGAAAATGGGTTTCTGAACTTGCAATGGTAGGAGCACTATGTTACTAGGTAAGGCCCTGACAGAGCAGACATTTCTACTTTTTCACTGGCATTTCTTGTCATTTACAAAATCCAACAAAGAGAAAAGTCCATTCCTTTGAGAAGGACGTTTGCATAAAGACCTGCTAGTCATTCTTGACGAAGACAGTATATTGCAAACTTGTAATTACAAATTACAATTCATCATGAAAATAACCCGTTCTCAAACTCTCACTGAAGGGTTGAGACTACAAGAGAAAGACAGAATTCAAGATGACATGGTCACTCAAAGTATGCGGAAGTTTGAAACACGTTGAAAAATATTAGCAGGGACTCACACATCTGTATGCCAACGTTCACAGCAGCATTATTAACAGTAGCCAAAACGTGGACAAAACAAAACGTTCACTGGGATATAGATAAAATGTTGCTTTTTTTAGACTCTCACAATGTTTTTATGAAAATCTCACTATAAACACCATTACTTTATGAGTTCAATCAACTTCATCTATATTGAAGAATTACAACATTGTAGCAAGTAGGAATAATATCAACCAAACCTTTGGAGCAGTGAGATTTTCCATAGGATCCAAAACATACTTATGTACTACTACTAGTGAAATAAGGATTCCTTTTCAGTAGGACAGACATTAAGAACCCGACTTACTAAACTTGTCTTTATCACGTTGCTCTCAAGATCTTGAATTTGGGCCGCTTGATGTTTGCTGGTTGCTTCTTCCGTGGCATTTTTAACCTGTAGCCTAAAAGGCAGATCTTAAGATAATTATTCTCGCACATAAATTTAAAACAACATCATATAGTTTCTGAACAAATGAAGGTCTTACAGAAATTCTTTAAATTTTATTAAGAGGAAGATTTGGGAATGTTCCCTTTCATTTTTTTTGTGGATAAGGTGCAAAAGTGAGACATAATATGCCACAATTTTGCATTTCAAAATAGCCCAAAGCTGGACTTTGTATCCAGCTTAACAATGATATACTGGCATAAATAATACATTTCCCATACTACACTGTTTATCTTCTTTATAAATAAAAAAGTCATTTTCTGTGAGGCTTAAATTATACTTTTGCACATGATCTTTCATCTCCTCAGTATATCTTACGGCCTCTGCATGTCGTTCCTGTTCTTCCTGCAACTAAAATAAAGAAAAAAATCATTTTAACCACTGAAAATATAGTAAAACACCATCGCCTGTTAATTTTTTTTGACCTGAGAGAGAGACAGTGAGAGAATATGCAGAAGTGGGGAAGAGAGACAGAGGGAGAGACAGAGAAAATGGTAAGCAGGCTGCAAGCTCAGGGCAAAGCCTGATGTGGGCCTCGGCCTCATGACCGGTCTCATGATGTGGGATTTGGGATCATGACCTGAGTGGAAATTAAGAGTCAGGACCTCAAGCAACTATACCGCCCAAGCGCCGATGTAAGTAAAATCTTTTTGGAGCCAGCCTCTCTCTCCTCTACATGCTGACTGACGGCTACTTTGAGGCCATAACAAGAGTTCAGCTTCTGCAACAGAGACTATGGCCTACAAAGACGAAATGTTTCAACACTCTTACAGGATAGTTTACCAGCCTTACTCTCCTACAAAAACATAAAATTGTTAATGTTTTTAAATTATATATGATCAGATAAACCTTCAAATGTATCTATTGGTCAAATGGGGAAATATAGGAATTTACCTTATGGTAAACATTTCTAGTTTCATATTCCAAGCACCACATCAACTATGATTTTACATATTCACATAGGTGAATGCCGTTGCTATTCTCATGATTACAAAACTGAACAAGCTGTTTTCAGTGACAACAAAATGATGAAATTTTTAGAAGCAATATCCTAGTAGGGGCCAGAATGCCTGGTCTGAATTCCCAGTTCTGCTGGTTATGAGCTGTAAGACCTTGAGCACACTACCTAAAACTTCCGTGTCTCAGTCTCTGCATCTGTAAAATGAAGGTAATAACAGCACCTACTGGGGTACCTGAGTGGCTCAGTCGGGTCAGCGTCTGGCTCTTGATTTCGGCTCAGGACATGATCTCAGGGTCATGTGATTGAGCCCCACATCGAGCTCTGCATGGACAGCGAGGAGCCTGCTTGGGATTCGCTCTCTCTCTCTCCGTCTCTCTCCCTCTCTCTCTCTCTCTCCCCCTTTTTCTCTCTCTCCCTACATGCCCTTCCCCACAATCTCTCTGTCTCTCTCTCTCTCTTTCTCAAAACAAAGGACCTTAAAAAAGTGATCTCTAAATAAATAATAGTATCTACCCCACTGGGAGGTTGGGAAGATTAAATTAGGAAATAAGGAATCAAAAAGTTAGAAGGGTATGTGGAACATAGTCAGCTCTAAGTGTCTGCATGTAGCATGGTTACTGTTGCTATAGTTAGCATTCCAGTACAATGTGATAGTTTAGGCAGGTGGCCTGTCAATACAAGTTTTCCCCTATACAAATTATACTGAAGTTATTCTTCATTCCACCGCAAGTGGTAGCAAATGGGGAGCATGAGGCCCAGAATCTCCTCAGTACTTCAAAAACTTTGCCAATGCCACTAGCCAACAGTACTTTTTCCCACTTATAATCATTTTAACATACTTCCTCTCTTTACCACGCAGTGGACAATGTTCACAGACTACGGTACAAATAGCACCTCCTTTACTGAGTAGTAGATCCTTTACATGACCATCAGAGGCAAGGGAAAGCCACTGACATGGAAATAATCGAGTCTTGTGAAACTAAAGTTCCTCAATCGTTTCATGTCCATACTGTTTACGTTAGGCTGCTTTAGCATGTACTCTGATGAAGAGATTAAGGCTTTGTGGTAAAAGCATATCAGAAAAGCTGTCCCCAGATATTTGCAGTTGGTAAAGTGCTATAAATCTGTAAATCCCAGTTTGGGGGCGCCTGGGTGACTCGGTTAAAAGCGGCCAACTTCGGCTCAGGTCATGATCTCGCGGTCCGTGAGTTTGAGCCCTGCGTCGGGCCTCTGTACTGACAGCTCAGAGCCTGGAGCCTGTTTCAGATTGTGTGTCTCCCTCTCTCTGACCCTCCCCTGTTCATGCTCTGTCTCTCTCTGTCTCTAAAGTAAATAAACGTTAAAAAAATTTCTTTTTTTAAATCCCAGTTCTGGCTGTGTAAAGAAGACAAATTTAGCGTGCTTTTTCATAGTGAGAGGGAAACAAGAACTAAACACTTGAACATTTCTCCTCTATTTGATTAAGTGCTTTCATTAATTGTTTTACTTATATAAGTGTGTGTGTATAGAGATATACACACATTTTTTTAACGTTTAATTTTTGATACAGAGCACGAGTCTGAGTGGCGCAGAACGTGAGGAACACAACAGATCCAAAGCAGGCTCTGTTGACAGCAGAAAGCCCGATGCAGGGCTCCATCTCAAGAACATGGAGATCATGACCTGAGCCAAAGGCAGACTCTGATAGGACTGGAGCCAGCCAGGTAACCCTCAATTTAGTATTTCATTTCTTAGCATATATTTAGAGTGAAAGCTTTGTTATACCAATGTTTCCAAGAAGAATTTATTGATACGGTATAAAGCACTTAATTTTATCAGAAAAGCTGTTAAGTTAAAATATTTTCAATTTATACAAGGATAAGTACCACACGTATCAATTATTACTATCCCTTAAATTTATACTTAGGAAGACGAAATTACCTGTCATGAAAAAAAATTAATAATGACAAATAAAGGACTGAATTTTTCTTCACAGGCTAGATGACAAGTGTCAAGAGAGTTAAAGCTAATGGGAGTTAGAACCGTCAGAGAAAGTTCACTGGAAAGGAGACTGTGAGCCAAGTCTGAATAACATAGGTTTACTCAAGAGGAACAGAAACTAAAAAGACAGTAAGGACAGCATGACGAATGGCTGAGAGATGGTGAAATCAACCCAAATAACTCAGAGCATAAAATCTGATGGCAGAGACATTAAAAACGGAGGTCCACACAAGGACTACGTGATTGTTCATAAGCAGCAGTATTAATAGGAAAGAAGTGGACACAACCTAAATGTCCATCAACTGATGAATGAACAAGGGCTTTAGCCCACAAGGGAGTACTGTTTGACAATAAAAATAAATGAAGCACTGATATAAGCTGTAACCAACACAGAAGAACCCAGAACACATTAAGTGAAGCTAGCTAGTCCCAAGGGACCACACATTGTGTGACTCCATTTATATGAAATATTCACAAGAGGCAACGCCATTGAGAGACTAAGTAGTAGACTGGTGGTTGCCTGAGGCGGGGGGGCAACGGGGAAGGGTTTCCTTTCAGGGTGAGGAAAACATTCTACTTGATGGCAGTGATGGTTGCACGAGTGTACACAGAGACAGTGAACTGTGCATGGCGAATGGGTGACTTTCATGGTATGTGTATTGTACCTCAAAAAACCTTTAAAAAAAACCCAATGGCAGGATACAGAGACTGTTCTTAATTCTCGCCTTTTGGGCGTCCATACTACACATGATCTGAATATTTCCGTGCTTTGACAATATGTCTTAAAGGCAAAGAAAATGAAGGAAATGCCGAAGTTCAAGTGGATTGTTAAGTGATATTTCTGTACAAGTCATCCTGAAATCAATACGCATTCTTCCCAAAAGGGAAGATGAGAACTAAGACAATTATCTGAAACATTCCATTAAACATTATCTTCTGATTTGATCCAGCTCGCCTCATCATGGTAATAGAGATATCATTAAAAAGATTGTTTAGTAGGGGCAAAAGTCCCTTGGGCACCCGGGTGGCTACTTCAGTTAAGTGTCCAATTCTTGCTTTCAGCTCAGGTCATGATCTCACTGTTCATGAGACTGAACTTCACATTGGCTCTACACTGACAGCATGGAGCCTGCTTGGCATTCTCTCTCTCTCCTCTCTCTGCCCCTCCCCTGTTAACATGCACGCACACACTCTCCCTCACTCTTTCTCTCTCAAAATAAATAAACTGTCACAAAAATTTTAAAGAAAGAACGAAAAAAGTCTCTCAATTTCTGTGAGGAAGGATACAAAAGCCTCAACTTTCCTAAGAGTAAGTATTATAAGAAAACAATGTATAACACCAATAGGAGAAGAAGAGGCAGAAGTTTACGAAATAATTGCAATGTAAAGATACTAAAATCATAATAAATTAATTATAATGAAAATACCAAAGAAAGCGGTCCATGGAAATTGGTATCCTAAAACACTTTATATCATTTAACGAGCTATAAGTTAGCTGTTGACAGGTTACATTCACTACATACCAGACTTCTGATTTGACCTAATTTCTTCTTGAGATCCCGTGTTTCATCTTCTAGAAGAATTTATGATGTAACTTCTGGGGAAGCCTCTGACATAGACTGTTTCTTCAGAGTATCAGCCAGTTCTTGTTGAAGTTGTCTCACAACTACCTAATAAGACATTTCTGTTACAGATTTTCTAAACCATCTTATTATTAAATTATGTTAATAGACAACTCTCACATACGTACTTTGAGAAATATCAACACATACATCAATTCACCGTCTTTTTGTAACACATACACAATTTTGTTCACTGAATTCAAAGACACAAAAGATGTTTTCTCCCTGCCTAGTTCTGATTTTTTATGGTGTCTCTTTCCAGTCTTAACATGACAATTTCATCCTGCAACATGTGGTTTTTATGCAACAGACCTTGTGTTTTCTCATGATTATCAGAAAGCTAAGTAAAACCAAGCACATTTTCAGATAGCACTCAATAAAATGGCAGTATCATGATTTTCTTTGAAATGAAAGTATCATCTATGTTTCAACAATGAAAAGGTTGCAGGGGGTGCCAGGGTGGTTCAATTGGTTAAGTGTCTGACTCTTGATTTTGGCTCAGGGAATGATCTGACATTCTGTGTGTTCAAGCCCCACATCAGGCTCTGTGCTGACAGTCAGGAGCCTGCTCAGAATTCTCGCTCTCCCTCTCCCTGCCCCTCCCCTGCTTGTATTCTCTCTCTCTAATGAATAAAGAAACATAAAAAGAAAGGAAGGAAAGAAGGAAGGAAGGAAGGAAGGAAGGAAGGAAGGAAGGAAGATTACAGTAAGTGAATATCCAACTGGAAAAAAATACAGTTGGCTCCAAATCTCACATTTTATACAAGCATAAGTTCCCAAAAGTTCAGAACTTTAACTTAACATAATGAAGGCATGAAAGTAAAAAAGAATTGGTGAGAAAAGTGTTCAGAATCTCAGAATTGGAAAAGCCTTTCTCTGATTTACAACAAACCCGAAGGCCTGAAATAAAAGATTAATAAATCTGACTACACTTAAAAATTTAGTTTACAGTAGATATCGAACAAGCTACCCCACAGTAAAATCCTTAGCTCTGCATATACTCGGACAGATTAAATATCCTAAAATTCTTCTTTCCTGAGAATATTTCATAGATATCTACTTTGCTACCATTTCCATAGTCAGTTATAAGAATTATATCTATTGATAACTGACAAATCTAGGCACTGTACTATAATAGAAACACTTCAACATACATCAATGAACTCATTTGGTTATAACAATTCTAGAATGGAGAGATTAAAATGGTGAGCTGCAGGACTCTGCCCAGGTCTTCTCACTCCACAACTAGTGCTCTTGCACCAACCACTGCCACTTCTCTAGTGTAAATACACAAGTGCGAAAGAAGTCTTGTATTTCAAAATACTCATAGGAAATAAGGTGAAATTTATACATCTCTTAGAAAATCATGAGATTATTTACTGCTGCAATAACTTGTATTTCCTCTTCATGTGATAACAGTAACAAATAGAAAAGAGGGAAATACACTCAAATATTTTATTAGGAATAAAATTCCTATCAATATATTATCATTAAGTATATACCACAGCATGACATTGTTATCAAAAGTTCCTTGTAATGAAATAGGATGCTACTTGAAGCAAAACTGTTACTTTTCTCAAAAGTAGGAGACTTGATACCGAAAATATGATCAGGGAACTGGCTACACTCGTCCTCCTGTCCATTAGCGAAGTGTTCAACTAACCTAGTAATATATCAAGGCAGTGAAGTAACTGTTCAAAACCAAAACACATGTTGCTAGTAGAAATAGTTTTGTGATTAGGGAAAGCTCAATTCCTACAGAAAGTAATAAAAGCCTCTCCTTTGGATGAGGACATTATGAATGTCACTAGTTGTTGCAGACAAATGCATTTAATCAAGAATATTATTTTATCCAGTGAAGCAAAAATGCCACCGTCCCCATGCCCCTCCGCAAAATATATGTGCTTTTAAAATCCTCTATAGTTTCCATGAACAGAGTTCAGTTTCATATATACATATATATATTTATACACACACACGGAGTAAAAGTAATAACTAAAACATAGAATGTATACAAATACATACACACATGTACTTCCAAATAACTAAAGAAGATACCTTAGAATTAGTTTTCTTCTGAGCCATTTCTACCTCCTTTTGCTTGTAAAGGTGATTGTTTAGACTTCCATCTTGTAAGACTCTGGCCTTCTGATCTGGAGAAAGTTGCCACTGAGTGTCATTGCGCTCTTCTACAACCTGGAGACACATTTCATTATGATTCTGGTCTCATACCGTTAAAAAAAAAGTTCAAAAATTGAAGAGGAAAACTTTAAAAAAATGTTCAAAAGAACATGATCCCATGTTTAAATTTATTTTAAACCTAAATAATATATATTGAGTCAAAGGGATATTATAAAATATATATGTATTGCACTATGTAATATTGATGGAAATACAGTTTTTATCAAAATCTTATTTACGTGATTTTTTGTGGCCTTCAATTCCATGTTTAGCGTTCTAAGAGCGAGTTGAACTTGTTTTCTTTCAACTTCTTTCTTATAATAGTCTTTGTTGCTCCTTAACTTTTCCCTAATATTTTCATATAACATATCAGGATTTCTTCTTTCTTCTTCTTTTTCTTGTTTTAAGGTCTATCTGCAATTACATGCGCTTCTTTTATTTTTTTTAATTCCTTTTTTTTAACATTTATTTACTTTTTAAGACATAGATAGAGAGAAAGCATGAACGGGGGAGGCACAGAGTGAGAGGGAGACACAGAATCGGAAGCAGGCTCCAGGCTCTGAGCCATCAGCCCAGAGCCCGACGGTGGGCTCGAACTCACGGACCCCGAGATCGTGACCTGAGCTGAAGTCGGATGCTCAACCTACTGAGCCACCCAGGCACCCCTACATGTGCTTCTTTTAAAATTTCAAAAAAAGTTCATTTTATGATCTGGTTCCACAAATGTTGGCTTATTATTCAAATGAAAAATTACTATGTTCTCCAATTGTTTTCCTTGTAAGGCTCATGTTTTTAATTTGTCATTTTAATCTCTTCCAAACCATATATACAGTTGAAAAAAGCCAGGAGAAAGCATTATGCAATTTAGTTAGTTTTAGTCAGTAATAACCTGGTAGATGTTGTAGGAAAGGAAGTTTGAAATTATTCAGGAAAGTTAGAGTTGAAAATTATCCCCTTTCCCACAGGTATAATTATTCCTCCATAGGACAGATAATTCAGTTTCTCATTAAAAGGAGAAGTTGCTGTTTATAAGCAAGTTTATCAATTTCCTGGAAATAAAATTTCCACTTGACGAAACCTTACAGGTACCTCCAAAAATGATGTGCAGTGTAAGAGAGCATTTGTGGATGTTGTTTACACAACATACACGTGCACTGTCATCCAAGACTATGCTGACGAGTCTAATATCTGTTGCCTATAATTTTTGTTTCTTCTTCCACAACACTTGCAACTTACCTTGTTGAGGGTGATTACCTACTTTACGAATCACTTAAACGTCCCTTTTAGAACAACACAGGATACGTATTGATTAAGTAAACAATAGAGTAATATGACCTTTCAGCATACACTCTTGAATTAAATGTTATGACAGAGATGTTGAAAAAACTTATCAGTAATCACTTTCCGTATTACTTTTTTTAATGTTTATTCATTTTTGAGAGAGAAAGGGAGAGCCCATGCAAACAAAGGGGGAGAGAGAGAGAGAGGGAGGCAGAAAATCCGAAGTGGGCTCTGCACTGACAACACACAGCTCGATGTGGGGCTCAAACTCACGAACCCTGAGATCATGACCTGAACCAAAGTCGGACGCTTGACTGAGCCACCCAGGCGCCCCCAGTTTACATTGTTTAAATTTTTTGTTGAGAGAGAGATGACACAAGTGAGCGACGTCAGAGAGAGAGCAAGAGAGACAGAATCCCACGAAGGGCAGACAGAGAGGGAGAGACAGTGAGAGAAGAGGAGCTCACCCGAAGTGGCGCTCGTGCTCACCTAAAGCCGGGCTCGAGCCCACCCAAAGCAAGGCTCAAACTCACGAGATCATCACCTGAGCCGAAGCCAGATGCTTAACCAACTGAGCCACGCAGGCACCCCCACTTTACCTTTTAACCCCTGCATGTTAAGAAGCAAACGGATCGATTTAGGGGAATTTTACTGTCTTGAGAAAATTGACCATTTTATAATCTGTTGGTAGATACACAAAGTAATATAAACTTTCCTGAGAACAATTTAAAAAATATGGATCAAAGTCTTTTTTTTAAATTTTTATACTTTAACCAGATTATATTATATTGAAGAATTGATTCCAAGTAAGTAACCAGGCATGTAGAAACAGTTTTATATAAAAGACATTCCTGACAGCATTAATTAAAATAATGAAAGATGAAAAACAAGCAGAATTCAATCTCTTCAATAATGATGTTTCTTGGACTATGGTGGACTTTTATATGGCCGTTAAAATTGTGATTTGGAATACACATTAAATTATAAGTATATTCTATTAAGAACTTGCTGTGTTATTTCCAAGAATCGCACACCTCACAGCACTAAACAAGTATTCTTTCCAGGAAAATCCCATAAGGTAAGTCAGCAATTACAAAATTTTCCCTACACATCTGTAGTATAAAAGGAAACAGTTGAAACATTTCCTTCAAGCCAAGAGCAGAATTCACGTTCCCATTCCACTTTTTGATGCTCTAACCGTGATATCATGTCTTTGGCTTCTCGTAGCTCGTTTTGTAGTGCACTAACCATTTTTTCCTTTTTTGTCATTTTTCCCATAAGAAGTTTACAGTGATTTTTTGTTAAGTTTCCTTAATTTCTAATAAGAAACACGTATATCTTGGATTTTCAAGAAGCCAGCATAATCTGCATCAGAGAAGAAACAGAAATAAAATAAATGAGTACTTTTTGTATATACAGGCCTGTGCATCTTCAATTCACTCATTCACACATTGAATAAATATATAACTTCAATGGAAGATGTTACACTCAGCTCTACAGATACAATAGAGAAGACCCCTGGCTCTCGATTAGCTTAAAGTCTAGTGAAGGAGAAAGACAACTCAAACGGTAATTCTAAATTCAGATAGTTCCTATTAGAAGACAGAGTTCTGTGATCATAACTTGATCTAGATTGGGCCCAAGGAAGATAGATGTCCCTGACGAAGAGATAACTATACTGAGGAATGAAGGAGGAGCAGGAGGCAATTAAGCAAAGGAGGAAGACAAGCACTCTCGACAGTCTAGAGCATGTGCCGAAGTTCCACTGTAATCTGCTCCTGGCCAAGATGGTGTAACACGTACTAATTGATCTTCCTACCTGAAGCAAGCCAAAACAAAACAGACAAAATACAATTTTAACATGATTTTCAAGACGCAGAACTTCAATGAAGGAACATGATCCCTGAAAACCAAACACGTTTGCCTAACATGTATGCCCAAGCTCACTGCCTTGAGAGAGATTTCAGGCTACGACACAGGAGACATAAATTATTTAAGTAGATTTCATCAGACTCCTTGATTCGAGGAAGCAAAACTGAGAGTCGGGTGAAGTCAAGGCAGATAGAGACGACAGGTCAGCATCCAGGAGACGAGAAAGCAGGACACAGAAAGAACCCTGGGCATCTGCACAGGGTCCCCTTTGGCTAT
This sequence comes from Panthera pardus, assembly GCF_024362965.1. Lineage (NCBI taxonomy): Eukaryota > Metazoa > Chordata > Mammalia > Carnivora > Felidae > Panthera > Panthera pardus. The sequence goes on from NW_026526654.1 coordinate 855,596, forward strand.
TCGGCAGAATAACAACCAGTGCATACATGGAAGGAAGTCATCAAGGGAAAAAAATCTGAAAAGAGTAGAGGAAACACTGCCTGCTGCTCCCACAGCACAAGGGACAGTATCTATTCACATTAGCTAAGATAGAAAAACTCATAAAACTCCATCAACCCCCCCAACTGTTTAAAATCTAAGCACACCTGCTGGAATGACCAACCCACCAATATGAGTAGGGAAATAAAGCAACCAGAGTCACAACAGAGAGCATGAAACACACTCCAAAGATACCTGTTGAAGGGCCAGGCCCTGGAAAGTGCTCACAGGTGCAGGACACATGACAACTAGGAAAACACATAAAGTACCGAACACTGATGAAATGTAAGAATTCTCAAAAGAAACTCCAGGAAGAAATGAGAGCTAGAGAATTGCTCAAAACGATATAAACAATATCGGTTCAAGAATTTAGAATAATTTTTGTAAGATTAAAAGCTGAGCTTACAAAAAAGCATAGAAGACAGCAGAGAATCTTTTGCTGCAGGGATCAAGGAACTAAGAAATTGTCACAGCAATTAAGAAATACTGTAAATAAGATGCAAAATAAACTAGATGCAGCAACAGCAAAGATGGAGGAAACAGAGGGGAGAATAAGTGACATAGAAGATGAAATTATGGAACATGACGAAGCCAAGAAAAAGGGTGATAAGAAAATATTAGACCATGAGGGGAGTATTAGAAAACTAAGTGATTCGATGAAATGTAATAATATCCGGATCATAAGACTTCCAGCGTAAGAGAGAGATAGAAAAAGGGCAGAAGGTTTACTTGAACAAATTATAGGTGAGAACCTCCCTAATCTGGAGAAGGAAGCAGACATCCAAATCCAAAAGGCACAGACAACTCTCTTCAGATTCAACAATAGGTCTTCTCCACAGCATATCATAGTGAAGCTGGCAAGTTACAAAGAGAAAAGAGAATTCTGAAAGCAGCAAGGGACAAACGGGCCTTAACCTACAAAGGTAGACACATATGGGTAGTAGCAGACCAGCCAGCTGAAACTTGGCAGGCCAGGAGGTGATGGTAGGAAAAAGGCCATGTGATGAATAGGAAAATATGCAGCTAAGAATCCTTTCTCCAGCAAGGATGTCATTCAGAATAGAGGGAGAGATAGGCTTTCCCAGAAAAACAAAAACTACAAGAGCTCATGACCCCTAAACCAGCCCTGCAGGAGATCCTAAGGAGACTCTGTGAGTGGAATGTTGTCAAGGCTACAAAGGACCAGAAACATCACCACAAGCATGAAAGCTCCAGACAACACAATGACATGAAATCCATATCTTTAAATAATCACTCTGAATGTGAATGGACTAAATGCCCTTATCAAACACATAGGGTATCAGAATGGATTAAAAAACAAAATCCATCTATATGCTGTCTACAAGAAACTTATTTGAGACATGAGGACACCATTAGATTGAAGGTTAGGGGATATAGTAGCATGTATTATGCTACTGGAAGTCAAAAGAAAGCTGGGGTAGCCATACTTAGATCAGACAAATGAGATTTTAACATAAAGTCTCTAACAAGAAATGGCGAAGGGCATTATATCATAATTAAGGGATATATCCATCAAGAAGAGCTAACAATTGTAAATGTTGGTGCTCCCAACTTGAGAGCCCCCAAATATATACCTTGATTAATCACAAACATAAGCAATCTTATTTATAATCATATGGAAATTGCAGGTGACTTTAATACTCCCTAACAACAACGGACAGATCACCTAGGCACAAAATCGGTAAAGAAACAAAGGCCCTGAAGGAATCGCTGGACCAGATGGATTTGACAGATCTATTCAGATATTTCATCCAGCAGCAGCAGAATACACATTCTTCTCTAGTCTACGTTCTTCTCTAGTCTACATTCTCCAAAACAGATCATACAGTGGGTCACAAAACAGCCCTCCATAAATATAAAAGAACGGAGATCACACCATGCGTATTTTCATTCACAACACTATGAAAATTGAAATCAAACAAAAGAAAAAGTTTGGGAAGCCTCTAAATGCAAGGAGGTTAAAGAACATCATACTGGAGAAAGAATGGGCCAACCAGATGATGAAAGGAAAAATGAGAAAAAATATATGCAGGCAAATGAAAATGAAAACATGACAGTCCAACCCCTTCGGGATGCAGCAAAGGCAGCCCTAAAAGGAAAACACATTGCCATCCAGGCCTTTCTCAAGAAATAAGAACAATCTGAAATACAAAATCGCACCTCACACCTAAAGAAACTAGAAGAACAGCAAAGAAACCCTACAGCCACTAGAAGAAATAAGAAAGATTAGAGCAGAAATAAACACTATAGATTCCAAAAGAAAAACCCCAAAAAACAAACAAAAAAATAGAACAAATCAATGAATCTAAGAAAGAGTTGTTTTTTTTAAAGAGTAAATAAACTTGATAACCCCCTAGCCAGCTTTCTCAAAAAGAAAAGAGAATCCAAATAGATAAAATCATGAATGAAAAAGGAGAGGTCACAATCAACACCACAGAAATACATTTATTAGAGAATACTACGAAAATGTATATGCCAACAAACTGGACAACCTGGAAGAAATGGACACATACCTAGACAACTACACAGTACACAAACTCAAATGTGAAGAAATAGAAAATTTGAACATACCCATAACCAGAGAAGAAATTCAATCAGTTATCAAAAATCTCCCAAGAAATATGATTCCTGGGCCAGAAGTCTTCCCCCAGGAATTCTACCAGACATTTAAAGCAGAGTTAATACCGATTCTTTTCCAGCTGTTGAACAAATGGAAGAAAAGCTTCCGGACTCTTTCTATGAAGCTAGCATTACCTTGATTCCAAACACAGAGACCCCACTAAAAAGGAGAATCACAGGCCAATATTCCTGATGAACATGGATGCCAAAATTCTTAACAAGATACTAGCAAATCCAATTCGGTAGTATATGAAAGAATTCTTCACCATGATCAAGTGGGATTCATTCCTGGGCTACAGGGCTGGTTCAATATTCGCAAATCAATCAAAATGATACATCACCTTAATAGAAGAAAGGATACGATCACTCATATGATCCTGTCAATAATTACAGAAAAAAAACATTTGACAAAATACAGCATCCTTTGTTAATAAGAAACCCTCAAGAAAGTTGGGATACAAGGAACATACCTTAACATCATAAAAGCCATATATGAGGAGCCTGCTGTGAATATCCTCAATGGGGAGAAACAGAGAACTTCCCCCCTACCCTGCCCGCCGAAGATAAGGAACACGAAAGGGACGTCCATTCTCACCAGTGTTATTGAACATAGTGTTGGAAGGCCTAGCCTCAGCAATCACACAACAAAATGAAATAAAACACATCCAAATTGGCAAAGAAGAAGTTAAACTTACACTTTTCGCAGATGGCATGATACTCTACATGGAAAACCCGAAAGACTCCACCAAAAAGCTGCTCCAACTGATAAATGAATTCAGCGAAGTCACAGGATACAAAATCAACACACAGAAATTGATTGCACTTCTATATACCAATAATGAAGCCACAGAAAGAGAAATCAAGAAACCGAGCTCATTTACAATTACACCAAGAACCATAAAATACCTAGGAATCAACCTGACCAAAGCTATAAGAGATTTGTATCTTGAAAACTATAGAAAACATATCAAAGAAATTAAAGAAGACACAAAGAAATGGAAAAATATTCCATGCTCATGGACTGGAAGAAGAAATATTGTGAAAATGTCGATAACGACCCAAAGCAATCTACACATTCAGTGCAATCCCAATCAAGGTTGCACCAGTATTCTCAGAGCTAGAACAAACAATCCTACAATTTGTATGGAACCACAAAAATCCCAGATAGCCAAAGTAATGTTGAAAAAGAAAACCAAAGCTGGAGGCATCACAATCCCAGACGTTAGCCTCTACTACAAAGCTGCAATCATCAAGGCAGTATACTGTCGGCACAAAAAGAGACGCAAAGGCGAATGGAATAGAGAATCCAGAAATGGACCCACAAATGTATGGCCAACTAAACCTTGGCAAAGCAGGTAAGAGTATCCAATGGGAAAAAGGCTCTTTAGCAAATGGTGCTGGGAGGGCTGGACAGCAACATGCGGAAGAATGAAACAGGACGTTTCTTACACCGTGCAGAAACTCAAAATGGATGAAAGGTCTCAATGTGAGAGAGGAAACCATCAAAACCCTGGAGGAGAACACAGGCCACAACCTCTTTGGCCTTGGCTACAGCAACTTCTACTCAACACACCTCCGAAGGCAAAGGACATAAAAGCAAAACTGGACTCTTGGGACCTCATCAAGGTAGAAAGCTTCTGCACTTCAAAGGAAACAATCCACAAAATTAAAAGGCACCAACGGAATGGGAGAAGATATCTGCACATGACATATTAGATAAAGGATTAGTACCCGTACTCTAGAAAGAATTGGCCAAACTCAACACCCTAAAAACAAATAATCCAGGGAAGAAATGGGCAGAAGACATGAATAGACACTTTTCCAAAGAAGACATCCAGATGGCCAACAGGCACATGAAAGGATGTTCAACGTCGCTCATCATCAGGGAAATACAAATCAAAACCACATTGGGATACCACCTCCCACCGGTCAGAGTAGATAAAATTAACAATTCAGGGAACAGACATTGGTCAGGATGTGCAGAAATGCGAACTCTCTTGCACTGTCAGTGGGAATGCATGGTTGGTGCCGCTGCTCCAGAAAACAGTGCGGAGGTTCCTCAAAAAATTAAAAATAGAATTACCCTACAACCCAGCAATTGCACTACTAGGCGTATATCCAAGGGATACAGGAGTGCTGATTCATAGGGGCACATGTGCCCCAACGTTTATACTATCAAGAATCACCAAATTATGGAAAGAACCCAAATGTCCATCAACTGATGAATGGGTAAAGATGTGGTTTATATATACAATAGATATTACTTGGCAATGAGACAGAATGAAATCGTGCCATTTGCAACGACATGGATGGAACTGGAGGGTAGTATGTGAGGTGAAATCAGTCAGAGAAAAACATATATATTTTCACTCAAATGTGGATTTTGAGAAACATAACAGAAGAACATGGAGGAATAGAAGGGGGAAATAGTTTCAAACAGATAGGGAGTTAAATAATAAGAAACTCTTAAATACAGGGAACAAACTGAAGGTTCATGGAGGGGTGGAGGAAAGGGGAGAATAGGTGATGGGCATTGAGGAGGGCACTTGTTGGGATGAGCACTGGGTGTGGTATGTAAGTAATGAATCGTGGGAATATATTCCCAAAGCCAAGAGCACAATGAATACACTGTATGTTAGCTAACTTGATAATAAATTGTATTTAATTAATTAATTAATTAATTAAACTACAGCCATGTGTGTATGTGGGGAGGGGAATCTAACAATACACTAAGAGATAATTTGTTGTTAACAAATGGGGTTTATCCCAGAAATGCAGAGTTGGTTTAAGTTTCAAAAACGAATTAGTGTTATTCACCATAATAACAAATTTTAAAAAAGAAAATTATATGATCATCTCCGTAGATAAGTTCCTTGTCAAAATTCAACATCCATTCCAGATAAAAACTTTTGGCAATCGTGGAATACAAGGGAACTTCAAAATGATTTAAAACAAAACAAAACGAAACAAGTCATGATAACTCTACAGCTAACGTTGTATATAATGGTGAAAAACTGAATGCATTTCCTATAAGATCAGGAAGAAGACAGGAATGACATTCACTGAATGACTTCTTTTGTTCAGCACTATACTAGCAGTTCTAATCAGGGCAAACAAGATAAAGCAACAAAGGACATCCAGATAGAAAATGAAGTGAAACTGTCTCTATTAGCAACGACATGGTCAAAAAATAGAAGTTGGCAAACTCCAACCTGTGGGCCACGTTACTTGTTTTGGTAAATTAAATTTTATCAAAATACAGCCATGTCCATTAATTTATGCAGTATCTATTGGCTGCTCTTATAGTACAATGGCAAAGCTGATTAGTTGTGACAGAGAATGTATTGGCTACAAGTCTACAGTATTTACCATTGTTAGTAAAATAGTAGTTAAAAATGAATTTTTATGACCTTTGCTTATATAGAAAATTTGACAGAATTAAGAAAAATGCTACTAGAATTAATACAAGAATTTACCATGGCACATGGATCTCTCAGTCGGTTGAATGTCTGTCTCTTGGTTTCAGCTCAGGCTATGATCCCAGCCTCATGGGATGGAGCCCCATGTCAGGCTCGCACTGAGCATGGAGAGTTCTTAAGATTCTCTCTCTCTCTCTCTCTCTCTCTCTCTTTCTCTCTCTCTCTGCCCCTCTCCCCTGCTCATGTACTCTCTCTAATATTAAATATATCTATACATATAAATTTATCAAGGTTGGAGGATACAGAATCTTTACACAAAAATCAACTGTATTTCTATATATTAGCTATAAAGAATCAATAATTAAAATTTCGGGGCATCTGGGTGGCTCAGTTGGGCTCAGGTCATGATCTCACCGTTGGTGAGTTCAAGCCCCACGTTGGGCTCTGTACTGACAGCTTGGAGCCTGGAGCCTGCTTCAGATTCTGTCTACCTCTCTCTCCGCCCCTCCCCAAGTCATGCTCTGTCTCTCTCTCAAGAGTAAACATTAAAAAAAATTAAATTTAAGATATATTATTTACAACTGCACTGAAAATAAAAAAAACAATCACAGTTAATATCATAAAAGACAGAAAGACCTATATATTAAACACTACAAAATATTACTGAGAAAATTTTAAAAGGCCTATATCAAGGGAGAGATATATACTCTGTTCAGGGGTTAAAAGATTCAATATTGTCAAGAAGTCAATTATCCCCAAATAAATGTGTAGATTCAACATAATCTAAACTTAAATTCCAGAAGACCACCAGAGTTGGTTTTTGTTTGTTTGTTTGTTTGAAGAAACAGACAAACTGAATCTAAAATTCACGTGGAAATGCAAAGGATCCAGAGTAGCGGAAGAACACTGAAAAGAACAGAGCAAGACGACAAACACTACCTGATTTCAAAAATCCTTATAAACTGGCAGTGATTAAAACAGCATAATATTTGGACAAAGATGGACAAAGAGATCAATGAGACAGAATAGAACCAATACTTAAACCCTCACACATGTGGCCAACTGATTATGACAAAGGAACAATGGCATAAAGTGGAGAAAACACAGCCTTTTCAATAAATGGTGCTTGAACAACTAGATATTCATATGCAAAGGAATGAACTTGTGTCCATACTCTGTATCACAAATAAAAAAGAATATAAAATGGGTCATAGATCTAAATGTAAGACCTAAAACTATAAAACTTCTAAAAGAAAGCATGAGATAAAAGCTTTGTGACCTTGTGCTATGCAAATATTTCTTAGATACGAAAACCAAAAGCAACAATCATACAAGAACAAATGCATATGTAAACTGGACTTCACCAAAAAGAAAAACTGCTCTTCAAAAACACTGTTGAGACAAGGAAAAGTCACAGAGTGGGAGAAGAAAAACCTTGCAAAAAAAAGGGAGGTGAGAAAGGAACTGTATCTAGCTCTTTCCACCATCTTTCTGTGCCACCATCATGATGCATGTGAATGTCATGGCAGATGCTCCCCAAAGCATAATACTGAAAAGAGAAGCAAACTCCAGGTTCTTACTAGGCCATGCTCCAAAGACATTGTCCTTTTTCTAACTGTGATGATGGTGACACTGGTTACACTGGTGAATTTAAAATCATTGATGATCACAGAGTTGGGAAAATTGTTGTGAAATCACAGGCAGGTTAAGCAAGCATGGAGTGACTGGCCCCAGAATTGATGGACAATGCAAAGATCTAGAAAAATGGCAGAATAATCTGCTCAGTTTGGTTTCATTATACTGACCACCTCAGCTACAGTCATGGACAATGAAGAAGCAAGATGAAAACACACAGAAGGGGAAATCCTGGGATTCTTTTTCTAGGGATGTAATATATATGTGCAAATAAAATGCCTCAGTGGAAACAACAACAACAACCACAAAAAAAAAAAGAAAACAAAATAAGAAGGAACTGTGTCTAGATTATACAAAGAATTCTGAAAACTCAACAATTAAGAACACAAACAAACAAATTTTTTAAAAAACCAAAGATTTGGACAATTCAAAGAAGATACACAGATGGCAAACAAGCACAGGAAAATATGCTCACCATCATCCGTTATTAGGGAAATGTATATTGAAACCATAATGAGATATATACTAAATATCCATCCGAATGGCTAGGATTTAAAAAGCTGACAATACTAAGTGTTCATGAATATGTATGTAGGAATTGGTGCTGACACAGACTGCTGGTGGGAATGGAAAACCATACTACTCCTTTAGAAAACAATTTGGCAGCTTCATAGTAAGGGACTCTAAAGGGACATGAGATTTTTAAGGGTGATGAATACGTTAACTGTCTGGATTATGGTTATCGTTTCATACGTGTAAACATATGTCAAAACTATCAAATGACACACTTCATATATGTGCAGTTTACCTAACTAAAGCTGTTGGAAACAAAAAGCTCTTTCACAGGAAGAACGTCTAAAACATTGGATAAGACACAGACGGAAAGAAGGATGTAAAACCATACAAGATGAAGCCAGAGGACTGTGGCCTTTAACCTAATAGCAATGAGAAGTAATAGCTATGCTTTAAGCAAGGGGGTACCATGATGAAAGACACATTTTTTAAAACATATACTAATTATGGTTGCAGTGTAGACCAAGGTCCTGGGAGGTAGAATGGCAGGGAAAACATTCCTGAGGTTATTTCAGTCATCTAGGAGAAAAATAATGACCTGACCTGGGTGAAGGCACAGAAGAGAAGCAGAGTTAAACACATTAGATGTGCCATTCCCACTAAGAAAGGTACAGTAGAAATGACGACTCTCTGGCTGAGAGGATACAATAGTTCTCCTTTTATTTTAATATAAAACATATTTCTGAGATGAGCAGCTCTATAATACAGCAGTGCTCTATGGTGCAGTAGTAGGCAAGGTGTGCACATATTACTACAGCAATGTACGTAAAAAGGCTTCCTACCTTTACAATCCATGCCAAGTTGTTCAATCAGCAACATGAAATTCTTAGAGTAAGACAACTCACAATGCTCTGAAGCTGTTTCAGATGACTGAATGAAGCCGACAAGGTCATCCATAGAAGTAATTTGCTTTTTGACCTACCAATGAATAATACCATTTCAAAATGTCCCCCAAATATTTATAAAATATACTAGGTGTAGAGAAGTGATAAATAGCCATCTTTTTATAAAAGCAAAAACAGGGGCATCTGAGTGGCTCAGTCCGTTGAGCATCCGACTCCATTTTGGCTCAGGTTATGACCTCAGAGTTCCTGAGTTTGAGTCCCACGTTGACCTCCACAAGGACAGCATGGAGCTTGCTGGGGATTCTCTCTCCCCCTCTCCCTCGGCCCCTCCCCCACTTGTGCGTGCTCTCTCTCAAAATACATTTTAAAAATAAGTGAATGAACATTTAAAAGCGAAACCACAGAGACTTTTTAAAAGAACGGATTTTTATCAAAAAGACACTGTTATCCATAGCTAGTATTTCTAAGTAACTTTTTCACAGCAAATGTCTCTACAACAAAGGAAGATTTTCTATTTTTTCACTACATCTTTCATAATTTTTTGCCACTGAACAATATTCCTAACAAATATGTATCAAAATGATATAATAAAATAAAAATAAAATAAATAATAAATAAAATAAAATTACATTGTCTCTTTTGCTTACCTTGTTCTTTTTCTTAGAAATTTTCTTTGCAGGTCTGAAAAAACCCAACAATTCTTTTCAGGCAAATATTAAATACTTAAAATACAAAGCCTATCTAAACCTATTGCTTCTGATATAAAATCTCTGCATTTGAAACTAATTTTCTACAAAGGGGATTAAACAACAGAGTAACATTAAACCATATCGAAAACATACTACTGCTAATATTAACAAAGGATTAGGTGTATCCAGTTCTAATATATGTGCTGCTGAAGCAAGCACAACAAAGTACTAACGTTAGGTAAAAACTAAAAAAAGCAAAGGAAAATCCTAATGCTACTAGCATTATTTGATAGGAATGATACCATTGTTTGTGTTGTCATTTTACTAAAAATAAGCTTTTACTGGCACTAAAACCTACTTGGAAAGTGCAAGTTAACTCCCTATATGAAAGAACCCCTTTTTAACAATCATGATATTAACGTGTTGAAGAGTCACTATGCAGCTACTCTCTAGGCATTACTATGAGCACTTTACATGTCTTCAAGGTAATTGAAGCCCCACAACAATCCTATGAAGTAGGTTATTATATTAGGTATTTTACACAGGAAGAAAATGAGGCACAGAAAGTCGAAGGGACTTGCCCAAGAAGCCCTCGTCGCTGGCCAAAAACAGACCCTGAATTCAAACCCAGGAATGTGCCTTCAAAGCATGTGTTTTATACTATGTGGTTAAAGTAATACTCCAGTGTTTCTAACTAATATGACAGCAAATGAATCTATATTATGATTCGATTTCTAGCTATAGTGATATATAACAATTTCTGAATCTTACATATTTTTAAGAGACTTTATACTTGGCAAGATGGGAAATATACTTTCAATAAACTAAAGATTTGCTTCTTCTAGAGAAGTTCCTCAACAGGCATTCGTTCATTCATCCATTCCACTGTTTATTCCCACATTCAACACATACTTATTGAGCATACAATCTGTGTCAATGGCACTGTTGGTACAGGAAGCATGGTTTTTGTAATTTAGAGCTCTCTAGTCCAAAAGGAATAATCTGTTATGGATTACTAGTTTATTTTCCAATTGTAAATGAACAAAATCTTCCCCTTTCCCCAGAACCGAAATAATATTAAGTTAATAGAACCAGATACTTTAAAGTCCTTAACAAAATCATAGCTATTTGTGATATTATCAAAGGCACTGCATATTTAAAAGCATCAAGGAAGGATTAGTTTTATTCAGAATGGCCTCAGTGTTTGCATACATTTATGATAAGGGTGTGTGTGTGTGTATACAAATATATACATATAGAACTTATACACATATACTTATATATACATATATAAGAAATTATACATTTAATTTGTATATTATGCATATACATATACATACAATATGTCTATTATACATATAATATACATATAATAAATATACATATACATACATGTCAGAAATTATATAGCCATATATATATAAATATATATATAAATATATATATAAATATATATATACACACTTGCAAACATACATATATATTTTTAAATCTGCATATTCAATTGTATGAGAATACCCCATTGTGGAACCAATTCAGAATAAACCAACTTCTTGCACAAAATCACATGAATAAGAGTACTAAAGACAATTACTATAATCTTTAAAAGATAATGTAATACAATCAACAAACTTCCTAATGTTTGGAAAAGCAAACAATATTAAATTAACTAACCATGTCTATCTCTATTGATCATTTCCAACAGAATACACACTCTAAAAGCTCCCATCTTAAAATAAAAAGAGAAAGAAAATGCCTTTGCAATTCACATTCTTTTTCAGTTATCATCCATTTCTCTATTACCTTTCCCAAATAAATGCTCTAAGGAGTTGTTTACAGTTACTCATCTTCCATGCTTCCATGGTGACTACTGAAACTGCTCCTTGACAAAGTCACTTACCTTCATCATAAATTTTCAAGCAGTGTGTTTGATATGTTGAGTATTTCTTGCTTTAGCTTGGACCTACCTACACTACAGCACTTTATTTCCACAAAAGGTAATCACTGCTAAAATTCCTTCACAGGCACATAAAGAATTTATAGATTTTTACCTGATTTCTTGCTGATCCTTTTCAATGAAATGGCTGCAATCATTCTTTTGTAGTGGACCACCAGTTAGGGAATCTGCCTTCTGCAACACTGATGTGATCACAGATACTTTTGAAGTCCCTTTTTCATTTTCACCTTTCTTTAACTTCTTCATATGTAAACCAGGTTCCTTCCTTAAAAAGCAAAGTCATTAAAAAGCCATAAAAAAGCCAATGCTTTCTAATAATTTTACTGATAAAGAATAAAAAGACAATCTTCATCAAGTTCTGAATTTTACCCATCTGACTTAATTTGATTAATTCAGAGAACAGTGCTGAAGTACCAACCATACACAAGGAAATACTCATCTGTTGCTTCAAACACAGGTAAATATACAATTAGAATACAATGTGATTTGTAAGAATGGACATGTGAAAAGCTGTGAGGACAAGAAAGGCTTTACTGAAGAGGGAAAATAAACAACAGAGGTCACCAGGGAAAGAAACGGGAGAAAACCATTTTCTTAGAGATTAGAATGTGAGCACAAAGATTACACAGATGGCATCTAGGTGCCTTGAAAGGAAAAAGTATAAGCTTTTAGGAACTTGGAAAAACATCATAAAATACATGGAAGCAAGTAGTAAGAGATCAGTCAGGAAAGAAATTCTGAAGAAACTTGAAGGTTACACTAAAAAGTTAGAGTTCATTGCCTAAAGGCAGGGACTCTTAGACATGGGAGTAATAACTAGATGTGTGCTCTATTTTTGGCTTTGCTTTTAAATATAAGAATGCTTAATTTCAACAAAGTTTTAAAGTAGCATGAGGTCCATATAACAAGAAAGGAGAAATCAGTGAAATATCTTAGGGGAAAAACTCTTTTAAAATACCCATATGTCAGAGCGATATCAGTATCATAGTTGAATAAGATGTACCTTGTTGCGTCTCCCGACCTACAACAAACTGGCATCTTATCCACCCACGGGCAAAACTGCCTTTGCAGGAGCTGTGGGAACCTAGCACTATATTCCAAGGGACCGAGGAAAAGTCTTGCCTACCCGTGCATCAGGTAACAGGCTGACATACTACAGTCTAATCTGTGGACCTAGCAATAGCCCATAAAGTGCCTCCAGCCCCTCCCTCTCAGCCACATCTGGGAAGCCCTCCCTAGAAAACACTCTCTAAGATAATCACCCGTGGATGAGAGAGGCTTTTTGGAAAACCAGGTCTCCTGCAGAGAATTTCCAGCATCCCACTGGAGCAAAAAAATCAGGTTTGGACACACTGAAGAGGTAGTCATTAAAGACTGGAGGAGGTGACTGCTACTTCAAATGCAAAGACAGCAATGCAAAACTACAAAGAATATAAAATATCAAGGAAATATGATACCATCAAAGGATCACAATAATCTTCCATAATCAATCAGAAACACATGGAGATCTGTAATTTGTTCAAAAGAGAATTCAAAAATAGCAGTTTTAAGGAAACTCAGTGAGTTACAAGAAAAACACAAAAAGCCAATTCAGTAAAATCAGAAAAACACTCTATGAATAAAAGGAGAAGCTTAACAAAGAGCTGGACATAGTAAAAACTAACTAAACAAAAATCCTGGAGCTGAAGAGTATAATGAAGGAGATGAAAAAAGCAAGAGTGATCACTGACAGGAAATGGATCAACCAAAAAAAAATGTGAATTTAAAGACAGGAACTATCAAATTATCCAGTCAGCAGAGAACAAAGTAAAAATAATGAAAAAGTGTGAGGAAAGACTATGTGACTACAAGTGAACCCTCATAAGGCTATTCACAACTTCTCAGCAGAAACCTTACATGCCAGGAGGCAGTGGGATTACATATCCAAAGTGCTAAGAGAAAAAAGACTACCAATCAAGAATACTTTACTCAGCAAAATTATCCTTCAGAAATCAAATTGAATAAATACATTTGATATACCGCATTAACAGGATAAAAAAAAAATTATATCATCATCCCAGCATGTGAGGAAAAAGCATTTGACATAATTCATCTTTTCAGGATAAAAACTCTCAACAAAGTGCGTACTGAATTGTCACACCTGGACATAATGAAGTCCAATATGATAAGCCCATAGCCAACATCATATGCAGTGGTAAAAAACGGAAAGCTTTTACTCTAAGTTCAAGAACAAGGCAAAGTTTCCCACTTGACCACTCCTATTCAACAGGATAGAGGAAGTCCTAGCCAAAGCAGTCAGGCAAGAAAAGGAAATAAAAGGCATCCAAACTGCGAGATCATGACCAGAGCCAAAATTGGACGCCTAACCGACCGAGCCACCCAGGCGCCCCTGCATATTTTTCTGATTCAGCACACTGAATGTATCCTGCCACTGCTTTCTTGCCTGCCAAGTTTCTGTGGATAGGTCTGCTGCAAACCTGATCTGTCTTCCCTTTTAGGTTAGGGAACTTTTTTTTTTTTTCCTTTCTGCTTTCATGATTCTCTCCTTGCCTGAGTATTTTGTGAATTTGATTATGATATGCCTTGTTGGTCGGTTTTTGTTGAATCTAATGGGGGTCCTCTGTGTTTCCTGGATTCTGATGTCTGTGTCTTTCCCCAGGTTTTGTAAATGTTTTCCGCTATCATTTGCTCACATAACCTTAATAACCCTATTTCTCTCTCTTCCGCTTCTGGGACCCCTATGATTCTGATGTTCCTTTTTAATGAGTCACTGGTTTCTCTAATGCTTACATCATGCTCTTTTGCCTTCATCTCCCTCTTTTTTTTTTCTGCTTCGTTATTCTCTATAAGTTTGTCCTGTATATCATGGATTCTCTGTTCTGCCTTGTCCATCCTTGCTGCCACTGCATCCATCCGGATTGCAGCTCAGTTATATTATTTTCAATTTCATTCTGGCTATTTTTTACTTCTTTTATCTCTGCAGAAAGGGATTCTAATCTATTTTCGACCCCAGCTAATATTCTTATTATCGTGATTCTAAATTCTGGTTCAGACATCTTGCTTGTATCTGTGTTGATTAAATCCCTGGCTGTGGTTTCTTCATGCTCTTTCTTTTGGGGTAAATTCCTGCTGAATTCTGTGGTTCGGGTTGTGCAGATTGTTGTGTTAGTCCTCCAATCAGTGTTCTAGGTGTGTAGGATGGTTTCGTGTTGGCCTGGCTGTATTTCATGGATGGGAGACACACACAAAACTTCCATGCTGTTCCGCCATCTTGGCCCCTCCCCCCATTCACAAATATTTTAAAAACTTATCTCAGGGTACCTGGGTAGCTCAGTCGGTTAAGCATCCAACTTAGGCTCAGGTCATGATCTCACAGTATGTGAGTTTAAGCCCCACGTGGGGTTCACATTGGGCTCGCCACTGTCAGCGCAGAGCTTGCTTCAGATCCTGTCTCCCTCTCTCTCTGCCCCTCCCCTGCTGGCTTGCTTGGTCTCTCTCAAAAATAAACAGTTAAAAAAATTATCTCAATAGATGTGAAATAAACATCTTTTAACATTCAATATTCATTCATGACAGAACTTAGAAAACTAGTATTATAAGAGAACTTCCTTAATATACTTGTAGCAGAAAGACCCTAAGTGACCCCATAGTATCTGCCCTTTAGTGTTGTCACCTTTTCTTTATAAATCTTTTCGCTTAAGATCTGTGACTTGACTCTAGCTATTAGAACATGGCACATGTAAAGGAAAATTGCAGACATAATTCAGTTAATTCAGAGTTAATCAAAAGGAGGATTATGCTAGGCAACCCTGATCTAATCACGTGAACACCCTTCAAGGAGGAGTGAGCTTTCGCTGAAGTGACATTCTCCTTGCTGGCCTCCTAAACTAAGCGGCCGTATTGAGGAATTCTACGTGGCCAAGAACAAGGAACAGCCTTGCTCTAGGCTGAATATTTGTGTCCCCACTCACCCAAATTCATGTGTTAACTCTTAATGTTCAACGTGATAGTATTTAGAAGTGGGGGATTTGGGAAATGATGAAGTCACGAAGGTGGAGCCCTCATGAATGGGATTAGTGCCCTTATAAAGGAGGGCTGTGAGAGCTCCCTTGGCCCTGTGCCAAGCAGGAAGACCAGCGTCCATGAGCCAGGAAGCAGGCCGTCGCTGTACACTGAATCTGCCAGTGCCTTCATTTTGGACTTCCCAGCCTCCAGAACTGTGAAAAATAAAACTTTTTTTTTTTTTTTTCATAAGCCTATGGTATTTTGTTAGAGCAGCCCAAAAAGACTAAGACAAGTGTCTGGGAACGCTTAGGACCTAAGCCTCCAACTAGCCTCCAGCTAGCAAAGAGCTGTGGAAATGAGTCCAGTCATACGGTCACAAGGAAATTCTCTTATAAACAAACTCAATGGGCTTGGAAGCAGATTCTTCCCCGTTGAAGCACCCAAATGGGGAAGCGCAGTCTAGCAGACACCTTGAGTACAGCCTTGTGAGAACCTGAACAAAGGACCCAGCTAAGCCATTGCTTAGCTTCTGGCCCATAAAAATGTGAGATAAATGCGTGTGGCTTTAAGACACTGTGTGGATGGTGATCTGTTGTAAACGGCAAGAGCAAACTAAGAGACTAATAAAAGACGCACACTTTTAAAAACCCCACTATCTACATAGTTATAGAAAACTACTTTTACATGTTGCAATTTCAAGAAGACATGAACACTCACTATCCTCACATTTACTCAACGTCATTCTTGTAGTAGGAAAGAAAAAAAATGAAAGCTCTAGGAATTGGAAAGAAAAATGCCACTATTTATAGATTATATGTCACTGCATGTACCAAATCCAAAAGAATCTGCAGATAAAACACTCGAGTAAAAAACAATATATTGTGGGGAATAATCTTAGATAATTAAAAGACTAGTTGTTTGGAAAAATCAGTATAAGAAATGTCTTTCCTTACAAACTGTTGGCCGATTCGATGCAATTCCAATGAGAACCGGCTTTGGAGAGCTTGCCAAGTTGATTATAAAAGACCTGTGGAGCCCTTCTTCCTTTCTTCTTTCTCATCCCCAACATTTTAGTTCCCAGTCCTAGAAACAGAGGCATGGAGTTGTGGGGGTCCAGAGTGAGGTGTTAGAGCTTAGAATGGGGAAGGCATTATGTGTAGGACAGTCACCCTGCACAGTGTTGGAGCTCAAGTGAGAGCATCCCTGAAAAGTGAATGGTATAGAATAATGAAGTATCACAGCCTGAACAGGGTAGGGAGGCATCTGCACAGGGGAAGAATAGCCCAGTGGGGGTTTTCAGAACCTGCAGGGGGGCAAGTCATCTGCAGAAGAGGTGGCCTGGCACAGGGTGTCTGAGAAAGGAGATATTTACATGTCTCAAAGTACTTCCCCATAAAATACTAAATAATTGGAAAGTGGAAAGTTAACATTCCAGGCGAGAAACCTGGCAGATACTACCTCCGGTGGCCAACATTAACATCACCAGTATGGGGACAAATCAAAATTGTAGGTCACATGATAGGATGCAAAGAGTAGGTTGTAGTGATACTCTTGCTAAACATGTATGGTCTGAATTTTACCATAAGGAAGCCTAAGAAAAATCCACATTGAAAGACATTCCACATTACTGGAATTTACTCGTCAAAAGGTTAAAAGTCATGAAAGTCGAGGAAAGACAAAGGAACTGTTCTGGAGTGAAAGAGACTAAGACACACAATTCAATACATGGCTCTAAACAGGACCTTCCTTGGTATAACGTATACTACAGATAAGTGACCAAACTTAAAAAGAATTATGAGGAATAAATGATAGAATTATACTGAACCCTTGAACAAAAGAGTTTTAATGGGTGCACTGACTACACACAGATTTTTTTTTTTTTTCAGTACTGGAAATGTAATTTCTTTTATAATTTTCTTCATGGTATTATTTTCTGTAGCTTACTTTAAGAATATAGTATGATACGTATAATATACAAAAGATTACTGGTAGTAGTAGTGGTTAAGTCTTTGGGGGTCAAAAGTTGTTCATGGCTTTTTGACTGTGGGGGGCGTGGTCAGAGCCCTTAACCCCGTTGTTTAAGAGTCGAGTGTATTAGAGTTAATGTTCTGATTGTGAAGGTTGTATGGTAGTTATGTGGAATGTACTGACTTGTAGGATTTAAATGCTACAGGAATCAGGCATCCCATTAGCAGTTTACTTGCAAATGGCTCTGGGGCGGGGGGGGGGGGAGTTTTTTTTGTTTTGTTTTCTCTAATTTTTCTTGTCTCTAACTTTGTTTCCAAAAAGCAAATCAAAAATAAATAAATGAATAAATAAATAAATAAATAAATAGAAAAGTTGAAAAGCCTTAGGCAAATCTTATTTCTCCATGTGGAAAGAGCTACGAATCAGTGTTTACAATTAAAATTATAGATAGGTTTTATGGTAGTATAAAAAAAATTGTAATATGTACAAACATTGGCAATAGCCATAGCAGGAATATATCAACATAACGTCTAAATCTTTAGGCCCACATATAGTCATAAAAATTGGGAAAAACAAAAAGCCATCCATGAACACTACTGAAGTATTAATGACAACTTGGTTGTTTGGGTGCTGTTTAAACCGCTGGTAGTGGAGCAGTCTGATGTATGTAAAACCCTCTAGTGGTAGTTTCCACGTACAAAATGTGCTTAAAAGTTAATGAGATGCCAAGAAACATAGTTTAAAATATTATAAAGATTTTCATTACACACATATGATACAAAAACTTTTTCCTTTAATCAAGATTTTGCCGTATAGTGTGTTCAATTGGGAAGCAATGAAAATGTTTTGTAAGCATCCAGTAAATTTTTTCTATTTATTTTTCAAATTGTATAATTTTTGTTCAAAATCTGTACATATTCTCATGACGCTTTCCATACTGGATCTTGATTTAGAATTGAATCATCAGTAGATACTAAAGGATTTCTACAGGATCCTCATTCAAATTTGGTAGCAGCTGAAAAGGAAAAGAAAGAATTATCTTCTTTCTCCAAAATACTTTTCACTACAAGTGATTAAAAAAAAAAGAAAAGAAAAGAAAAGGAAAGGAAAGGAAAGGAAATAGAAAAAACAAAGTTGGGGCCTTTATGAGTGTTAAGAAAAATGAAAAATACCTACGTACAACTGCAATATGAAACCCAAGATTAGTATTAAATATATTTTGCTCAGGGTTGCACACTGAATTAATTGCTATTGTGGATAAATGTCAGAGTTTCTGTTTTTTTCATTACAAGATGAAAGTACAAGATGAGGACACAGTCCACCCTGAACAATCATAAACTATAAACCGAAAAATCAAACAGGCATTTCCAAACAGAGCCAAGTATACAGATGTAAGTGACAGGTATGAAACACAGCACTACTGGAACATATGGAAGGGACATCCCAGCTTTGTGTCAATATTGTCTGCTCTTTGGTGAAGGTGATATGTCAGCTGATACCTGAAGGATAAGGAAAAAGTATGCTAGGTAGAGGGAAGAAGCACATACAAAGAGCTAGAAGTGAGGAAGAACACTTGTGCAATTAATTATGAGTAGTTTAGTTTGACAAGGCGCTAGAGCAAAGCAGCAGAGTAGGGCAAATAGTGAGAGACAAGGCTGAATAATCTGGCAAGAAGCAAACTGATCTGGGTGTTTTCGTTCCATGCTAAGGAACTTGAAGTTTTACCCAAGGGCAAAAGCAATGACAAAGTCAATGAGTGAAGATTGAAACCCGTTACCTGTCAAGTGACAGCTATATGACCTCTAATTACTTAACCAAGCATTACTAAGACGACTTTGGCTTTTTGGGTCTTCTATCACTAGCAGAAACAACAATTTGATAAAGCACACCTTTTCTGAGACTTGTGCAGGTTGACAGTTCCACAGGGATGGCACCAGTGAAGGAAGATTGTCGCCAGAAATAATAACAGATATATAGACTTAGGGAGATTGAAAAAAACTTCTTTAACGTTTATTTATTTTTGAGAGAGAGACAAACCACAAGCGGGCAGGGGCACAGAGAGAGGGAGACACAGAATCTGAAGCAGGCTCCAGGCTCCGAGCTTTCAGCACAGAGCCCTCTGTGGGGCCTGAACCCACCTGAGCTGAAATCAGTCGCCCAACCGACTGAGCCACCTGGGTGCCCCTAGACTTGTGGGAGATTTTAAAAGAGCTATGACACATGAGGACTAAATGAGGAAGAAGTGTGTTCTTCATTATGCTCATGCTTTTACATTTTTTATTAGCTATGTACAAAAAAATGTGAATGTAGCATCTATTATCCAAACAATGGAAAGGGATGCCATTTACTATTTATAGTTTATTTCAGAAATCAATGATATCTAACTTCATACATTTTGGCAACATACCTTCTTCTAGTGCTCTGGTTATTCTTTTCTCCAACTCCCGCTGCGTCTGAAATAAGCCAAATATTATTTAGAATGTGTAAGGTAAACAAAAGTCATTGTAGGAATTATATATAGCTTACGACATGTGGTCTTGAAATAATACTTGTAGAGATTAAACCAAAGTTAGGGATTGCTTAAATAGGAAGACAATCACATGAATAAAATAAATTCCTATTTTATTTTAGTTTTAGATAATGGAGAACAGATACATACATACATACATACATACACACACATACATATATGTACATATATGTATATATATATGTGTGTGTGTAATATATAATACATATATATTACATATAATATGTGTATAATACATATATAATGCTATTTAAGCGAATCTGATAAAAAGCACAATTAATATTGATCTATTGAATATGTATAATCTCTGAAAGGTGATGTTTGATCTTACTGGTACAAAAAAGTTTAAACAAGATTCATATTGTATACTGAATTATTACTTGGAAATGATTAGAAAAACTGCCATTTGTGAAAGTTTAATCAGGTTTTTACCTTAATGAATTGTTCCTTAAAATGGGCTTTCCATTTTTTCACTCTTAGAAAAACAAAATTTGAAGGAATGCTTTTTGCTATTAGTTTTTCAGGACTGACTCTTAAATATATATAAAATGAAGAAAGTGGGACTGTCATACTGTCATGTGGAACTTCTATTGGCAAAAATTTGAGTAAAAATATTTTGCTATCTGTATTATGACTAAAACACTTATTTCTTTTCATATGCACACAAAGATTTCAGAAAATCTCCTTGAAGAAAGGAAAAATAGAGGGTTACAACAGTTTTCAAACTTAGCTTCTGATTTATAACTTTCTCAATTACAGATAAGGAAAACAGTATAAAATTTTCAATTGTAACTTTGTTTCCTTTCTCCAAATTAGGACCAAGTTTTGAAACACTTGACTACAGGTGACCCTTGAATAACACAGGGGTTGGGGTACATTCACAAACCTGTATACAATTTTTCATCCCCCCAAAACTTAATTACTAATAGCCTACTGTTGACCGGAAGCCTTACCGGTAACATAAACAGTCGATTCATACGTGTTTTGTCCAGTAGAATAAGCTAGGGCAAAAAATGACATTGAGAAAAACGGAAGGAAGAGGAAATACACTTACAATACTGTACACTATCCAAAAATAATCCATGTGTAAGTAAAGTAGACCCGCACAGGTCAAAACCATGTTGGTCAAGGGTCAAGTGTATATTACAACTGTTCCTGTCTAGAATGTTCTTATTTAGATCTTCCTTAGACAAGTTAGCCTCTCCCTGAATGCCCCAATCTGGCTCCAAAATAGTGTACTGAACATAGTCAACACTGTGGTGATAAGGATTCCAATGTCTTTACAAATTTGGGTGTGAGGACAAATGTTTTAGCTGACATGTTTCCCAGTATTTTCAGAGACTGTTTTCCCTAATACCTTTTTTTAATTGGAGTATAGTTGACATACAATGTTACACTAGTTTTTCAGTATACAAATTCAGATTGGACAATTGTATACACTATGCTATGCTTGCTACCGTACGTGTAGTTACCCTCTGTCACCATGCAACATTAATACAATATTTTTGATGATATTCCATATGCTGTATTCTTCATTCCTGTGACTTATTTACTTTATAACTGCACCTCCCCTCTAGCAACCACCAATTTGTCCTCTGTAGTTATGATTCTGTTTGTTCACTTGTTTTGTTTTTTTATATTCCACATGTAAGTGAAATCAGATAGTGTTTATTTGTCTTTCTCCGATTTATTTCACCTAGCATAATACCCTCTAGGTCTATCAATGTTGTCACAAATGGCAAGATCTCATTCTTTGTGATAGCTGAGCTATATTTCATTGTATACATACTACACATTGTCTTTATCCATTCATCTCTCCATGGACACTTAGGTTGCTTCCCTATTTTGGTTATCACAAACAATGTTTCCATAAACATAGGGATGCATACAACTTTTCAAATTACTGTTTTCATTTTCTTTGGGTAAATACGCAGTAGTGGGATTCATGAATATCTATTTTTAAGTTTTTGAGGAAACATAACACTTTTTTGACAATAGCATTATATTCGGGCCTTATAAAATGAATGGGACAACATTACTATACCAGACTTAAAAATTAATAACTTAATACCAGATGATGGGGGAAGGCTTTATTCAAACAATTTTGTGTTACCATTAATAAATACGATATAAAATATAAACCACGTTTTTTATATGACATGACTTAAGGAGCTACCAAGGTAATGTTGCATCTTTTCCCCAAAAGCTCTTTTCCTAAATATTTACCTCTGTGACCTTTATGTTTATTTCTAGGTAAAAACTGTGTTTCAATGGCGAAAATAGCTTTCAAGTCCATGAATAAGAACACGTGTACTTTTATGTATACCTTTCCATTGATCAGAAATATAAGAGGCTGAGAAAATTATACACAGAAAAAATATATATCAGCAAATTTTAATTCAAAGAACATTTTTAAAGGATTTTTAATTAGAAGGATTTTCTCATTAACTGTTAGCATTCAAATATGGCCCATAGAAATCTAAGGTTCGGTTGGGGGCACTGCAGGATTGAGGGACAAGGAAGTCACAGCCGTAGTCTCCATCTCTCCTTTAGTTAGACAGCTCTACTTCTCTCTGTTTTACACAATATAGTTTAATGCAAAAAAAAAAATACATTCTATTCTTTGAAAAAAAATTATTTTGAAGGTATAAAAGTCACTAATTTAGTCAAAGTCCCGAATTTTGCGTAATAGACAAAAAGGGCTCAGAGAGAGTGTACTTTGCCTGAGGTCATGAATCCAACTAGATGCAGACCAGGAATACACGTGTGGTCTTACCAGGCCTAGAGTTCTATGCCCGTTACTTCCTCATAGTCAGGAAAAATACGTGTATTTTAAGAATAACTCAGAGAAAATGAATACATAAAACTTTGTCATGTGGCTCAATAATGTTTAGGTATGAGGCCCACAATAGTAGCTCTAAAACTAAATTACAAATTTTAAAGTCATCAATAAAAATAAAGGAACAGAAATTATGTTAACTCCTTTTAGTAGCAGTCAATTTTTAAGCACAACTTTTTTAAACCACAGGACAGAGAACTCGAAAGAGAAAATCTTTAGGTGAAGCAAGCAAGCTGAAACTGAGGAAATTCTTCCTGAAAGAATTATTTCTTCCAAAGAAAATTTGGTTTATCAAAATCAATCAACAAATGAGTGAACCCATGGTGTGGTTATTTATAGCAAAATTTCAAACCCAACACAGATTTCTCTTTCCCATCTAGCATGCTTTTGCCTAACCTCTCATCATTCGTTGGTATGTACAAAAGACACAATTCACTTTATTTATAATTTAAATCCAGTCAGAAATTATAGGTGAACCTTCACGTCTCACATGTGGACTTATCTCTACCCCTCCCTCCCGACGGGAAGGGAGAATTACCTAACGGGTGAATTTGGGAGAAGGAGCTAAGCAGTGCTTACGTGTTTCTGAATCTCCTCTTTGAAAAAGATGTGCCTGCCCACAGTAACATGAATTTGGGTCTGCTCTCAGCTCTGTGGTAAGCACCCGGCCCCCGGGGTGGGGGTCAAGCAATTGTTTCCTCAATTTACAACTGTGTGGGGAAGTGCCCAATTTAGGAGGAAGCCCAAAGTGGCTAACATAACCTAAATCATATCCTCCAATTTGTTAGTGTGTATTAGTAATAAAGCTACTAAGTTTCTCTCCATCTCCCTGTCTCCTGTGTTCTGAATTTAGAACGAGAAGAGCAGGGTTACTTGCCGCCTACCCAGTGTCACCTGTCACAGCTCCACCGAGAAAAATGACTAGACAGCACTTACAGAAACATTCTCTTCTTCCTTGACTTCATAACTAACGTACATTGTTCAAAGGCCACGCCAACTCGAAAGAGAGAAAAAGTTGAAAGGAACCATTTTAGGAACAAACATAGAAAGTCAGACAAACTGAGGACACAGAGGAGTACATCTGAAATGAAAGAACATGACAAAAGAAGAAAAAAAACTAAGTGAAACAGAGATAAGTAATGTACCTCATAAAGAGTTCAAGGTAACGGTCATAAAGATGCTCCGTGAACTTGGGAGAATGAATGGATCCAGTGATAACATCAACAAAGAGATAGAAAATATAAAAAAGAACCAATCAGAGCTGAAGGATACAATAACAGAAATGACGAATACACTAGAGGGAATCAACAGCAGATAAGAAGATGCAGAAGAACAGATCAACAATTTGCAAGACAGGGTAGTAGAAATCATCCAAGCCAAAAAAAAAAAAAGAGAGAATTTTAAAAATGAGGCTAGGTTAAGGGACCTGTGGGACAACATCCAGTGTAATAATACTTGCATTCAAGGGGTTCCAGAAAAAGAAAAGAGAAACGGGCAAAGAACTCATTTGAAGAAATAAAAGCTTCATTTTAAAAATTCAAATATTTGTTTGATTTAGCTATTTATAAAATGCTCTACAATCGCTCAGCAAGATATTTTATGAAAGTTGAAACAAAGGTGGTATAAGTCAAAAAAAAAAGGAAAAAGAAAAAAGAGTGCCATAAGTAAGAAAGCAATTAAAGATGTATTCTCGTGTAAGAAAACAGCAAATCTTTTAACTTAAAAGAGAAATTAACCTTTTTAGTGTTACAAGTTGATTTCATTCATAAAAAGGACTTACCGTGGATTCTTTTTTTTTTTTTTTTTTTTTTTTTTTAAGTAGCCTCCATGCTTAGTGTAGAGCCCAATGCAGGACTTGAACTCATGACCCTGAGATCAAAACCTGAGCTGAGATCAAGAGTTAGACGCTGAACTGACTGAGCCACCCAGGCACCCCCATGGATTCTTCTAAATAGTAAACATTCATAGGTCGTTAAGTGTTTGGAGGACGATCATTCACTGACACACAGGGGTGCAAAAACTGGATTATAGCAAAACTTTCAAATGTTTATGAACCACTGCCAACTGAAAATAAGTCCAAGCATCTGAGTGTACCTGCGGTTAGCAGGCAATAACATTTACTTTCTAAAATCAAATTTAAATGAAAGCTTTTCAAGAAATTTAACATGGGTCAGTCTAGTTATATTTACTGAATAGAGTTAATGCTAGGTGTCTCTTGTGGTGCACCTGGGTGGCTCAGTTGTTTTTAGTGTCCAAATCTTGATTTTGACTCAGGTCATGATCGCATGGTTTTGAGACTGAGCCCCACATTCGGCTCTGTGCTGAGCATGAAACCTGCTTGGGATTCTCTTTCTCCCTCTCCTTTTGCCCCTCCCCTGCATGCACTCACTCATTCTCTCGCTAAAATAAAATAAAAATTAGTATCTCTTGGAAATGAGAGATCAAGGGACTAAAATATATATATAAAATTTACCTCAGTTCTTTCTTAGCACATATAATTATGACTTTTACTTCATATGTATTAGTTACTTAAACAACTCAGAATTTCACCAAATTAAAAGCAACTATTATATCAGATATCTGAAACCCAAACTAAAACAGATAATATAACTCACCTTCCACAAGGAAGTCTCCCAGTAGTCATATGACGGCCGTGGGTTTAAGGTAGGAATCACTAAGTTCCCTCTTGGAGTAAGGTTTCCATTGAGCACTAAATTATTTTCAAAATGTCCACAATAAGGTGGTTCCAGGCCTGGGCTCACACTAAGGGTCCTGAGTAAAGTTTGGTGCTGCTGTCTCTCCTCAAGAAGTTTTGTATTTGCTCTCTGGCAGTCTCTCCTTAGCCCTGTGAAGATTAAAAAAACACAAATACATTTTCTTTTTACCTAAATCTTTCCTAAATGACTTACGTTTTTTAAGTTTCCATAATAGTAAATAGCATTTGCCTTTGAACAGTGTTTTAACACTGAACATGTGACACAGCACACCTACTATCTAAAATTATACTTTTAAAATTGTTCTAAAGAAATGCTTATGATTCCAGGGGGATTCCTAACAATTCAGACCAGGAAAGGGAGAGAAGTGGCTATCAGTGATGTACATGGCTTAACAAATAATACTTGCTGTCTTCTGGAGTGGCTGTACTGACAGGATCCTTCAGGATGCCATTATATATACATACTTATATTTAGGAAACCTGTTCACAGATATAAAACTAAACCATCCCTCAAAGACATTTTCAAGCGTTTGCTTTCACCACTCTTGTACATTTCACTCATTATCTCAAAGAAACTGAGCATCTGACACTGACGAATCATTGAGACCAACAATCTCTAGGGGAGATAGTAGATGGCAGAGTGTGATCAGAAAGAACTAAAACAGCTACAGAGGCAATTAGCTTGTAACAGTCACCAAGGCACTGGAGGCAGAATCTGCCCTTTCTGTCTTCCGTCTTCCACATGCCTCCCTCCCACCACGGTGCTCTTTTTAGCCACTCTGGGAATTATGCTACCCTTCAGCCCTGTGCGAGTCTTTCTGTATTTCACCTGGATGCCTTTATGTAAAGTAGAAAAAGCATAAAGGATGGTTTGTCTCAAGGCCCACTCTAGTAATCATACCAAAGATCACAATCGAGAGAATAAATGTACCAAGCTGCCAGGATGAGTAGTAGTAGTACTTGACCTTTTAGGTTAAAGATGTAATCTTCCAAAAAGAAACTCATCGACATTTCTAGTTAGGGTAATTCTGACAAGCAATTTTATAATAATATGCTTCTAAATGAGAAAGCTTCAAACAATGCACTTAAAGACTAGCAGATCCGATCGATGGAAAATATACAGGGCGGGGGGTGCGGGGGGGGGGGTGGGGGAAGAGGTCCTGTAAAAGCGAAAAAAAGAGGAGGGATGCAAACTGTCCTGGACTAACATTTCAAAGGTAAGTTCACTTAGAAACATCATTTTCCAAAATGACACCATCTAGTTGGCTTGCACTTCCTACTCATCTCATGATCTTGGCTCCACAGACATTATGCTGTGGAGGCAAATTAATAAGCTAAATTTCTTGTCTATGATTCTCTTTTGACTTACCTGTTCAGCTTATTTCTCAAGGACTTTCTAACTTTTAATTCTTCTAGGTAGAGTTGCCTGTAGGTTTCCAACTCTGTTTTAGTAGAATCTTCTTGAGAAGTCTTCATTGTAGAGACCTATTCCAGATCTCTAATTCTAAGTTCCATTTAACTTCTCGCTGAAGCATGAGCATTTTCTCTTAACTGGTCCAAATGTTCTCAAGCTGCTGCTTGTGCCTAAAGCAAATTAACAGGATAGTTTTAAAATAGCTATAATCTGAATAATTAATTATACCTGTTTCCTTTAGTTCGGAGTCAATGATTCAGAGAGCAATTTTAAATGAAAAAAAGCTCAAGTGTAAAATATTTATCATCAATGTCAACTGAATTAAATATGATTTATAAAATTAAAGTTCAATCATTCTTGTATTAGTATTCACGCAATCTGATAATTCAAATAATAGAATCAATGACAAAAATTTAGAAGTCAACAATAAACTTAATAATCCAAGTACAGTGCAATTTTTAAATCATAATTTTTCTTTTCCTCTTAATAGTGAGACTAGTTGTTTAAACCATCATTTTTTCTTATCCTCTAGATTTAGTAGGAATAACGATGAAAACTGAAATGTTTAAAGGGAGGAACAAATGCCTCCAGGAATCTACAAATTACCATAAAGCAAGTAGAGGAAACCCCTACAATACATCTATCCAAAATGTAATTTGCAGTGAAATGAATTACAGCACATTACAGATCAATCAATTAACCTGTAAAAACAGGTCGACTTCGTGTCATTTTTCTACTATGTCCAGTCGTGCTCTTTCTTCAATCTCCCGTTTATACTCTTCCACTTGACCGCGTTCTACCATATTCATTTCCATAAATTGTTTCAATTTTACTACTTCTTGCTGTAACTTCTTGTTATTGCTCTCTAGTTTTTCACGTTCTTCTTCGAAAGCTTTCATTGATAATAACTCTTGTTGAAGAACTTGATTTTTTTTGCATCCAGGTGTAGACATTTTGAAGATGTAGTTTCCAGTTCTGTTGTAAAGACATCAGCCTGCATGAATAAAACACTATAGTTTGGAAGTGGAGTGAAAAGAGTCTAACTCAAAACTACTATCAAAATGTGTTTTTCAGATTTTAAGTAATCTCTACGCCCAGTGTGAGGCTTGAACTCACAATCTCAAGATCAAGAGTAACTGAGCCAGCCAGGCACTCAAATTTTTAAATAAACTCATTTGCAATAAAATGTTACCTGTCTTAGTATGTGGAACCATAAACAACTCAGAAAATCAAGAGACACGTTAAAGACATCAGGTGTTACTGAAATAGATCTTTGCTATCATTCTCTTTACTACACATTTGCACTTGATTCTATACTTTTATTTTTCTATGATTTTTTCATATCTTTCTTTCATACAATAAGTCCCCTCTTAGGAGAAAGTCTCTTAGCCCTTCCCGCATCTTAACACTCCATAACTTTTAAAGACGTTTTAGCAATATCATATTGACTTATGTATGCCCAAGTCAAAAAATACGTCTCAAGATAAGACTCTGAAAATAAGACTCTAACTCATGAATCTAGAAGTAATGATTCTAATGCCACGGCCTGTTTCTGAACAGCAAATGTTTTATGCTAATTTGAACTGCATTCCCAGGAGAAATGATTCTCTGGGATGTGTTAAGAAATCACATCTCCCAGTATAAAACTTTAATTGAATGATCCACGTATTTTTTTGAGGCAAAAACAAAAATTTAATTCAATACTGTTATCTTGTAATCCTTTGTTACTTTCTAGAAAATAAGAGATAATACTAAACAACAACAACAACAACGACAAAACTGGCTGGAGTTTCAGTGATGCTGAGTTGGGAAGGACTTCCATCCATTCTATATGATTGGTAAGACAGGGTGAGTGGATGTGGTGGTTTTATAAATTCGTTGATACTTCTGTGAAAATCCCTCCCCTTAAATATATGCTGGCTTCAGTAACTGGTTTCTAGTGAACAGAATATGCAGAACTGCTGTGATATTTAAGGCCAGCCTAGAAAATGTGATACAGCTTCCATCTTTCTTTCTCTAGGGAAGCTCACCCTTAGAACCCAGCCACCACGTTGTGAGGAATACCAGGCTACCTAGTGAGTCTTCATGTACATACTCCAGCTGAGACTAGCCAACGTCCTAGCCAAGGCCAGCCTCAACAGCCAAACACGTGTGTGAACAAGCCTTTAGATGATTCTAGTCTCCAGCTTCCAGTTATGCCAGCTGATGCCAAATGAAGAAGAAATGAGTTGCCCTACTCTGCTCTCCCTAAACTAAAGACTGGTGAACAAGAGACATGCTGTTTTGAACTACTAGGTTTTGAGGTGGCTTATTAGGCAGCAGTAAATTGCTACCACAGATACTGATACTAAAAATGGTGTGCTGCTATTCAAAAAAACCTAAAACTAAACTTCCTTTGAACCAGGAGGTAGGCTGAACCTGGAAAGATGTAGAAAAGCATAAGAATGAGACCGAAAAAGGGCCTCCACAAGACTCTTAGTGGAAACCTGATGGCCTGTGAAGAGGCTGACAGCAAGGGTTTCTAAGCAAGTGAAGAAAATGACACTGGAGGAAAGGGAAGTCATGCTACAAAATACCTGAAAGTAAAACGGATAGGAAAGAGAAACTAAAGAAAGACTATGCAACTGCAAGGAACCAGGACTTACTGGGTTCAAGTATCTGTTTCTCGTTTACAGCCTCTCTACATGTTGAACTGTCAAATAATGCTAAAATAAAGAAATGGCTTTTGGGTTAAGAGAAAATCCAGGGTGCTACCAGGAAAACAGAAAGATTTAAGGTATGCCTCCAATTTCTTTAAGGATCTTGAGTATAAGATTTTTTTTAAAGTGGGTTCCACACCCAACATGGGGCTTAAACTCAGCACCCAGAGATCAAGTGTCACATGCTCTACCAACTGAGCCAGCCAGGAGCCCCAAGAGTAGACGAATTTTAAAGGCATTGTCTTAATATAAGAGCTTCACAGGAAACCTGAAGCGAAAAGCTTATCTCAAAAGGACTTGGGAGGGTCGCTTTGCTAAAACACGGCATGAAATCCAGTAATATTTACAGAAAACTAAAAAAAGTTAGAGATTTATAATAGCAAAACATACTATTTGCTACCTTGGACTAAAAGAGACCAAATAGTGCAAAATGAAAAGAGGCTTTGGGTCTTAGAAATCCCACAGGGAGGAGGCAGGATGAAAAAACTGCTGCAAATACAGGTCATTCCTTATGAAAAGGAAGGAACCAAGAGTTTAAAGAGTAAAGAAAGGGAAGAGACATGGAGAAAGTATTCCCGTGGTTAGGACTAAGTCCTAACTTAAGAACTGACAGCGTACATCAGGCTCTATTTCAAAACTCTTATGGACTAGGGTGCTTCCCATCTTCTTTTTCTGAATGGGACAGTCTTCAGCAGTTGACTAGAATGTTGCATTTGTGAGTGATAAATAACTGTCTCTTTCGTTCTCAAGTCCTCATATTGAGAACCCTTGCACTCAAGGGGCTATACTTCAGATACCATAACCCAGGCAGCTTATCCCCACTGCACCTATGATAGTAAGATCTTGGACTCAAGCCCTGAACCTAATGCCATGATAACTGAGACTCGCAGGAGGTATTGGAGGGGGAGGGGAGTGAATGTATTTTTCAGGTGGGAGGAATACAAACATTTGTGGCCAGTGGGTAAATTATATTGCTTTTTAAAGGTGTCCATAGGTTTTAAATATTAATTCCATTTTAAAAAAAGGCCATGGAACAACTTAGTGACTTGCTCCTAATGAACAGAATATGTGACTATGATCCTGTGTGTATTCCAAGCCTAGGTGACAAAAGGCGATACAGCTTCTGCCTTGCTCTGTATCTCAGGCTGCTTACTTGGAATCTAGCTCCCCATCTAGTGAGGAAGCCTAGGCCACAAAGAGGGTCTAGGTGTGTCAGTTTAAGTGTTTCTGCTGCCTCCTGAACTGAAGTCCAAGGCAACAGCCAGCATCAACCACCAGACGTTAGTGAACAAATCTTCAAATGGATCCAGCCCCAAACCTTTCAGTTGCCCCACCTGAAGCTGAGCGGGGCAGAGACTAGCTGTCCTGGCCACACTTTTCCTAACAGATTTGTGAACAAAAGAAATCTAACCTTTGGGGAGTTTGTTAAGAAAAAAACAAAGATGATAAATTGCAAAGTGGATGAAAAAAAAAGAGATGACACCTAAACTTGTATAGGAGAAATTGGTCTCCATTAAAGTAGGATGTAATAAATGTTAAGATTAATTTATTAACAACCAATGGTGCTAATGAGAAGAAGCAGATAACTAGAAGCAAGATCTAAGAAGTTTTTCTCTCAGTTTTTCCCCAGTTAGGATCATATTAGCTGCTCATTTTCCATATGTGGCCTTTATTATATTGAGGTATGGTTCCTCTAAGCCTACTTTGTTGAGGTTTGTATCATGAATGGATGTTATAGTTTGTCAAATTCTTTTTCTGCATCTATTGCAATGATATGATTTTATGCTTTTTTGAAAATTATGTGATATGAGGTATCACATTCATTGACTTGCAAATATTGAACCACCCCTGCAAACCAGGGATAAATCCCATTTGGTTATAGTGAATGATTTTTTTTAATGTTTATTTATTTTTGAGAAAGAGCACAAGAGGGGAGGGACAGAGAGGGAAACACAGAATCTGAAATAGGCTCTAGGGTCCAAGCTGTCAACAGAGCCTGACACTGGGATCAAACCGACGGACCATGAGATCGTAACCTGAGCTGAAGTTGGATGCTTACCTAAGCCACCCAGCTGTCCCTGCCCCCGGTGAATGATTTTTTAATGTATTGTTGGATTCAGTTTGCTTATTTTGTTGAAGATTTTTGCATGTTCATCAGAGATGCTGGCCTGTAATTCTCTTTGTGGTGTCTTTATCTGGTTTTGGTATCAGGGTAAAGCTGGCATAGAATGAATTGGGAAGTTTCCCTTCTTTTTATGTTTTTCTGGAACAAGTTGAAAAGGACAGGTTAAACTTTCTTTTTCCTTTTTTTTTTTTTTTTTTTTTTTTTGGATTAGCTCTTCTTTACATGTTAAAATTTACGTCTGAAGTCATCTGGTCCTAGACTTGTGTTTGTTGAGAGTTTTTTGATTCCTGATTCAGTTTCCTTGCTGGTTATTGATTTTTTTCAAATTTTCTATTTCTTCTTGTTTTAGTTTGGTAAGTTATATATTTCTAGGAATTTATTCATTTCTTCTAAGTTGTCCAACTTGCTGGCTTACATTTTTTCACAACATTCTCTCATAAATGTTTGCATTTCTGTGGTGTTGGTTCTTATTTCTACTCTCACATTTGTGGTTTTATTTATTTTGGTCTTTTCTATTTTCTTGTTGATTACTCTGGCTAACACCTTATCAGTTTTATTAATTTTTACAAAGAACCAGCTCTAGGTTTCATTGATCTGTTCTAGTATTATGTGGTTTTTTTTTGTCTATCATTCATTTCTTCTTTAATCTCTTTTTTAAATTTTATTTTGAGAGAGACCACACATGAGTGGGGGATGGGCAGAAATATAGAGGGAGAGAGAGGGAGAGAGAGAATCCAAGACAGGTTCCTTGCTGCCATCAGAGAGCCTAACACGGGGCTCGATCTCACAACTGTGAGATCATGACCTGCGCCAAAATCGAGAGTCAGACACTTAACCATTTAAGCCACCCAAGGGCCCCCTGTTCTGATCATTATTACTTGCTTTCTTCTGCTGGCTTCAGGCTTCATTTGTTCTTTTTCTAGCTACTTTAGGTGTAAGGTTAGGTTTGAAATTTTTCTTGCTTCTTGAAATAGGCTCATATTGCTATGAACTTCCCTCTTAGGACCACTTTTGCAGCATCTCAAAGGTTTCAGACCATTGTTTTTTCATTTCCATTTGCATACACGTTTTTAAGCTTCTTCTTGTATCTCTTGCTTAACCCATTCCTGTGTAGTAGCACGTTATGCAACCTGAATGTATTGTTTTTAAAATTTAAGGCGTGTTTTTTGTTTGTGATCCATTCTTGACAATATTCCATGTACACTTGAAGCCAACGTGTATTCTCTTTTAAGATGGAACATTCTGAAAAAATCTCTTAAGTCCAATCTGGTCTGCTCTGTCATTCAAAACCATTGTTTCTTTTTCTTTCTTTCTTTATTTTTTTAATATATGAAATTTATTGCCAAATTGGTTTCCATACAACACCCAGTGCTCATCCCAACAGGTGCCCTCCTCAATACCCACCACCCACCCTCCACTCCCTCCCACCCCCCCCATCAACCCTAGTTTGTTCTCAGTTTTTAAGAGTGTATTATGCTTTGGCTCTCTCCCACTCTAACCTCTTTTTTTTTTCATTCCCCTCCCCCATTGATTCCTGTTAAGTTTCTCAGGATCCACATAAGAGTGAACACATATATCTCTCTTTCTCTGTATGTCTCAAAGCCACTGTTTCTTTGGTGATTTTCTGTTAAGATGTATTTGTTGGTGATTTTTTTGTTAAGGTATTGATGTAAATGGGGTGTTAAAGTACCCTATTACTGTCTTATTAATTAGTTCCTTTATGTTGGTTATTGTTTTATGTACTTGAGTGCTCTCATGGTGGGTGCATAAATATTTACAATTGTTAGATCTTCCTATTGGATTGTACCCTTTATTATGATATATTAGCATTCTTTGGCTCTTGCTTCAGTCTTTGTTTTTGGTTATTTATTTTGAGTGAGAGTTGGGGAGGGATATAGAAAGGGGGAGAGATAATTTCAAGCAGCCTCCATGCTGTCAGCCTGGAGCCCAACATGGGGCTCAAAGCCACCAGTCATAAGATCATGACCTGAGCCAAGACCTAGTCGGTCGCTCAAATGACTGAGGCACCCAGGTGCCCCACAGTCTTTGTTTTAAAGACTCTTTTGTCTAAAAAAGTATCGCTATTTTTTCTTTTAACGTGATAAATTTTTCTCCATCCCCTCGCTTTCATTTTTTTTAATAGAATTTATTGTCAACTTGGCTAACATACAGTGTGTATAGTGTGCTCTTGGCTTGGGAGTAGATTCCCGTGGTTCATCACTTATAGACAACACCCAGGGCTCATCCCAACAAGAGCCCTCCTCAATGCCCACCACCCACTTTCCCTTCTTACCCACCGCCCCCCTCAACCCTCTATTTGTTCTCTGCATTCAAGAGTCTCCTATGGTTTCCCCCTCTCCTACTCTGTTTGTAACTATTTTTCCCCTTCCCTTCCCCCACGGTCTTCTGTTAAGTTTCTCAAGTTCCACATAGGAAAAAAAACATATGATATCTGTCTTTCTGTGACTTATTTCACGTAGCAAAATACCTTCTAGTTCTATCCATATTGCAAGAGACAGCACGATTTCACTCTTTCTCCTTGCCAGGTAGTATTTCAGTGTATATATAAACCACATCTCTTTGTCCATTTATCATTTGGTGGGCATTTAGGCTCTTTCCACAATTTGGCTATTGTTGAAAGCACTGCTATAGACATTGGAGTACATGTCCCCCTATGAATCAGCACTCCTGTATCCTTTGCATAAATTCCCTGTAGTGCTATTGAGGGATCGTAGGGTAGTTCGATTTTCAATCGTTTTTGCAGAACCTACGCACTGTTTTCCAGAGCGGCTGCACCAGTTTGCATTACCACCAACAGTGCAAGCATCCCCTCACTTTCAATCTGCAGGTGCCTTTATGTCTAAACTGAGGTTTTTATAGGCAGCATACAGATGGGTCTTGTTTTTTAATCCATCCTGTCACCCTAGGTCTTTTGGTTGGAGAGTTTATTCCATTTATATCCAAAGTAATTATTGACAGGTATGTATTTATTGTCATTTTACTACTTGTTTTGTGGTTGTTTCTGGAGATTTTCTCAAATCCTTTATTGTTTTTCTCCCTTTGATGTCTTTCTAATTTGCTTTAATGATATATTTGGATATGATAAGCATTAATTTGTATATCACCTCTTCTGCGTGTAGCAGTCTATATTAAGTTGATGGTCACTTAAGTTAGAGCTCATTTTTTTTTTCTCCTCTCCATGTTTTCATAAGGTATTATATTGTATAAAATTTTGGGGCATTTCTTGACGATTTTTTTTACAGAAATATACAATTTTACTGCTTTTACATTTCCTGCCTTTATACTGTCACTTTTGATCTCTCCTTTCCACTCAGAGTCCCTGATAATATTTCTTACAGGCTGATTTAGTGGTCACAAACTCCTTCCATTTTTGTTTGAGAAATTCTTTATCTCTCCTTTTATGAATGATAGCCTTACTGGATAGGGTATATTTGGCTGCAGATTTTTCTCATTCAGCACTTTGAATATATCATGCCATTTCCTTCTGCCTTGCAAAGTTTCTGTTGAAAAATCTCCCGCTATCCTTGTGGGTTTTCCCTTGGAAGTGAATGACTTGTTTTGCTGCTTTTAAGATTTGTAGCAGTGGGGCGCTTGCGTGGCTCAGTCGGTGAAGCATGACTTGATCTTAGCTCAAGTCATGACCTCGCAGTTCGTGGGTTTAAGCCCTCCAGTGGGCTCTGCACTGACAGCACAGAGAGTGCTTGGGATTCGCTCTCTCTCTCTCTCTCTCTGCCCCTCACCTGCTTGTGTCTGCGTTCTATCACAGAAAAAAAAACACTAAAAAAAAAGATGTTACCAATATATTTTGCAAATTTAATTACATGTCTTGGGTGTTGATGCTGATGGAAGTTCTCTGTTCCTCCTGGATCTGGATGTCTGTTTTCTTCTCCACATTAGGGAATTTTTCAGTTATTGTGTCTTCAAATCAATTATCTGTCCCCTTCTCTCTGTCTTCTTCTGGGACTCCTATCATGATTGTTTTTACATTTGATGGAGTCACCGAGTGCCTTAAGTCTATTCTTGCATTGGATAATTCTTCTTTGTCTTCTTCAGCTTCACTGCTTTCCATTACTTTGTCTTCTAGGTCATTAATTTGTTCCTCTGCTTCTTCCAGCTTGCTGTTCATTTTTACTTCACTCTTCATCTCTGATTCTTGAACTCTTTTATGTCTGTGGTAAGTGTCTCTCGGATGTCTTTCATTCTTTCCTCAAGTCCAGTGAATATCCTTATGATCATGGTTTTAAATTCTCTATTAGGCGTGTTATTTACATCTGTCCCATTTAGGTCTCTGGCCATGGCCTTATCCTGTCCTTTCATTTGGGATAAATGCCTCTGTCTTTTCATTTTGTCTAAGTATCTGCAGCTTCTGTGTGTTAGAGAAGCCAGTTACGTCACCTGCTCCCGAAAGTAATGGACTTAGGAAAAAGACGTCATGTAATGCCCAAGGTCTAGCACTTCAGGGAGTGTCACCAGTGTGTGCTGCATGTCTTCTGCTGTTGTGTTCTGGCTATGCTATCCTTCAGGCCAGTCGTCTGCAGAGGCTCTCCTTGCCTGGGCTGGTGAGTGGTCCCTGGCCTGAATATAGCAAGTTTTAACTAGGTGTGCTCTGGTCTGCTTAGGAAATGAGACCTGTCACCACCTCTACTGGAACTGAGGCCAAGGGAAACTCTCTGGTTGGGAGATGTGGTGTGGGCAGGCATTTGTTTGTCTTGGTCTTCTGGGGGAGGGGTCTGCTGTGCTGGAACTCAAGCAAGAGTGACTGAGAAAGGTAGTTCCACCAGAGTACAAGGGGGTGGTGTTTGGTGTAAGCAAGTTAGGTAGCCAGTGTTAGCAATGCACTGCTTCCTGCAGGTAGCTTTATGTTTGTGGTGAGGGGCAGGAGAAGGAGATGGTGCCAGCCAGCAGTTTTGTTCCTACAGACAGGTCTCTCTGAACTTTGCCTCTGAGGGATGTGCTCTGAGAAGAGCAAATAATCTCCCCAATGTGTGCCCCAGGCACTCTTCAGACCACTGTACCCATGCTATATGCTCCCACGTTGTTTGCCTGCCCTCTGTCCAAGAGCAGTGCAGTACCTCAGGGCACTAAACCAGCTAAACCGGATGCCCTTTAAAACTCCAGACCTTAAGCAGTACTGGTTGCAAGAACTCACGAAATGCAGCCCCTCTTGTTTTCCAAGCCAGTGGCTATGGGGAAATGTTCTCTTTGTGCGTTCCCCTGTACGTTCCTCTCTCTCACCCTTACCCACAACCTCGACTCCCTCCCCTCTGCAGCAGCCAGGATCTGTTTCTCTTCTAGATGACATTTCTGCATCAAGGACCTTTTTTGATGTGGCCTCTTCTCTCCCTTTTGTTGTGGAGTTTGTTCCGTCAGTCTTCAGGTTGATTTCTGGGGTATTTAGGGTGAGCTGATTGTTATCTAGTTGTATTCGTGGGATGAAGCAAGCCTAGAGTCCTCCTACTCCTCTGCCATCTTCCTGTCTTTAAGATCTTTTTCTAAAATTCCCTTCAATTCCAACAACTCTTACAAGTAGGAAGGAATGCCTCTTTAGAATGTCCTCTCAAGTTAAGGTAGGAGCACAGAGACATACGATTTGAAGCACAATAGTTGAAAAACTAGAAAGGGTCAATTTGATAACCAAAATTTGGTCTTTGATCTGATTTCAATTAAAGGAAATAGGCAGCTTTGAGTATTTTTTAATCCATTGAATGCTCAATCTTCACTCTCCTTTCCTCAGTGAGGAAATAAAGAGACTGTTATGGAATCATTTTTCATCTTTTCAGTAGCAAAACAAATGTACTGTCTGTTAACACTACTTAAATTAACTGCACATTCTCCTTTACTTACTCCAACCTTGTTTGTGTGGGGAGGTAAGACCATTTCATCTTTGTGTTGTCCCACAATGCTTCTCCATATCACACAAGTTGGCTTCAAAAGTTTGTTGTCATTCAAATTACCAATCTACTATTTGTCTCTGATAAATCAACTTAATACTACTTCACTTTGTACAGCTATAGTATTTGAATGATCTAATGTCTATTCCATTATTTACACACTGAACTATAACTTATGGCTATGCCTATCTTTCTATTTAAGTGCAAGAAGGGGAAACAGGCTACTGTGTTTTCCAAGAATGTAGGATCTGTGCCAAGAACAGGAATAACACAAGTGTTAATTTGCAAGATAACTAGGAAGAAGTTTTCATAAAATTTGATATGGTACTGGCATAAGGACAGACATATAGATCAATGTATTAACATTGAGAATATAAAAATAAACTCTCACATTATAGTGAACTGATTTTCCACAAGGGTGGCAGACAAATGGAATAAGAATAGTCTTTGTAGCAAATGGTACTGGGACAAATGGATATCCACATGCAAAGTAATAAAATCAGACCTCTACCCCATTGCATATATACAAAACTAACTTAAAATCTAAGAGCTGAAATGATAAAACTCTTAGGAAAAAGCTTAGGTCTATATGTTTATGACTGGATTTGGCAATGATTTCTTAGACATGACACCAAAAGAGAAAAGCAGATTAAGAATACTTCATCAAAATTAAAAATACTATGCTTCAAGTATCACCATCAAGAAAGTGAAAAGGCAAGTGACTAGGAGAAAATACCTGAAAATCCCATATCTGTTAAGGGATTTGTATGTAGGATGTTTAAATAAGTCTTCCAATAACGAAAAGACAATCCAATATAGAAAAGGGCAAAAAATGGATTAGTTCTTTAAAGGCGATACAGAAATGGATAATAGTCACGTTAAAAGGGGGATGTTCGGGGTACCTGGGTGGCTCAGTCAGTTAAGCTTCTGACTTGGGCTCAGGTCACGATCTCACGGTTTGTGGGTTCGAGCCCCGCAATGGGCTTTGTGCTGACAGCTGAGAGAGCCTGGAGCCTGTTTCAGATTCTGTGTCTCCCTCTCTCTGCCCCTCCCCTGCTCACACTGTCTCTCTCAAAAATAAAAGAGACACGTTCAACATCATTAGTTCTAAGAAAATGCAAACCAAAAACCACAAGATGCCATTTCATACCCACTAGAATTGCTATCATAAAAGCAACAGATAATGACAAACATTGGCAAGAATCAGGAAAATGGGAACTCTCAAAAACTACGGATGAAAATGTAAAGCTGCCACTTTGGAAACAGTCTGGCAGTTCCTCAAATGTTTAAACTAGAAAAACAATTCTTCCAAACTTATTTGAGAGAGAGTGCACAAGTGGGGTAGAGGGACAGAGGAGAGTGGGGAGAGAATCCCAAGCAGGTTCCATGCTCAGAGCAGAGCCCAATGTAGGGCTTGATTCCTCAACCCTGAGATCATGACCTGAACTGAAATCAAGAGCTGGACACTCAACCGGCTGAGCCACCCAGGTGCCTGCCCCTCCTCAAAAGGTTGAAAAAAAACAAAACAAAAAAAAACAAAATAGGTTTATTTAACAGAGTTACCATATGAACCAGCAACTGTATTTTTAGGTATACACCCAAGAGAAATCAAAACGTGTTCACATAAAAAGTTGTTCATTACACAAAAAATAACCTCAAAATGTGTGAAAGACCTCAATGGAAGACAGGAAGCCACACAATCCTCGAGGAGAAAGCAGGCAAAACCCTCTTTGATCTTGCCTGCAACAGCTTCCTATTCAAAAGGTCTCCGGAGGCAAGGGAAACAAAGACAAAAATGTACTAGGGGGACCTCATCAAAATAAAAAAGTTTCTGCACAGCGAAGGAAACAATCAAAAAACTAAAAGGAAACCGACAGAACGGGAGAAGGTATTTGCAAATGACATATCAGATAAAGGGTTAGTATCCAAAATCTACAAAGAACTTCTCAAACTGAACACCCAGAACACAAGTCATCCAGTGAAGTAATGGGCAAAAGACATGAATAGACACTGCTCCAAAGAAGACATCCAGATGGCCATACAAATCAAAACCACACTGAGATACCACCTTGCGCCTGTCAGAAAAGCTTACATTAACAACTCAGGCAACAACAGATGTTGGTGAGGATGCAGAGAAGAGGATCTCTTTTCCACTGATGGTGGCAATGCAAGCTGGTGCAGCCACTCTGGAAAACAGTATGGAGTTTCCTCAAAAAACTAAAAATACACCTACCCTACAACCCAGCAATTGCACTACTAGGCATTTATGCAAAGGATACATGTGTGCTCTTTCAAAGGGACACATGCACTGCCATGTTTATAGCAGCATTCTCAACAATAGCCACAGTATGCAAAGAGCCCAACTGTCCACCAATGGATGAACGGAAAAGAAGATGTGGTATGTGGCGCCTGGGTGGCTCAGTCGGTTAAGCGGCTGACTTCGGCTCACGTCATGATCTCACGGTCCGTGAGTTCGAGCCTCGCTTCGAGCTGTGTGCTGACAGCTCAGAGCCTGGACCTGTTTCAGATTCTGTGTCTCCCTCTCTCTGACCCTCCCCTGTTCACGATCTGTCTCCCCTGTCTCAAAAATGAGTAAAACGTTAACAAAAATTAAAAAAAGAAGATGTGGTATGTATATATTCCATGGAGTATTACTCGGCAATCAAAAAGAATGAAATCTTGCC
Source organism: Panthera pardus (assembly GCF_024362965.1). Lineage (NCBI taxonomy): Eukaryota > Metazoa > Chordata > Mammalia > Carnivora > Felidae > Panthera > Panthera pardus. The sequence goes on from NW_026526654.1 coordinate 896,324, forward strand.
ATTTGCAACTACGTGGATGGAACTGGAGCATATTATGCTAAGTGAAATTAGTCGGAGAAAGACAAAAATCATATGACTTCCCTCGTATGAGGACTTTAAGAGACAAAACAGATGAACAAAAGGGAAAAGAAACAAAAATAATATAAAAACAGGGAGGAGGACAAACACAAGAGACTCATAAATATGGAGAACAAACAAGATTGCTGGAGGGGTTGTGGGAGGGGGGATGTGCTAAATGGGTAAGGGGCATTAAGGAATCTACTCCTGAAATCATTGCTTCACTAAATGCTAACTAATTTGGATGCAAATTTAAAAAAAAATAAAAACTATAAAACAAAAAGAGGAACCACGCCAGGCTCACCAAAATATTTCTCAACCCAGGAAGCCTCTGGTTGGGGAATCAGGAGATAAGGACCTTCTAGAGAAGTCAGAGCTATGGACTGAGTTGCCCGAATGCAATCTTAAGTTTTTGATTCACAGAGAAGACCTTAAAGTGGCAGCTAATTTCATACCATGACCCTAATTCCTTTCTATAGAGATGTACAGAAACTCCCTCGTTATTCTTTAATAAGCTTCATCAGCTTCGCATATGCTTACAAATTTTAGTTTTTGAGACCTTCATGATTTCTTTAGGGCACAGTAGCAGGACAAGGCCTAGCACTCTCATTCATAGAAGACTGATCAACAGAGTGTCATATTACTCGCCTGAAAAGTTCCCTATTACAATGTGACTCATTTGTAAGACGTCTAGAAAAGAAAATGATTTTCAATGACTCTTCAGCCACAAAAAGGACCAGTCAACAGAATGTTCTAATTCCCCTGACGGGTATAGCTATCTAATGAAACTTGCATGTATATTATACAGCTTTTGTGACTGACAGAAAAGAGTTGGTCACTGTATCTATCTCCTTGCTCCCGCTTAGGATTTACAATGAGCATCCTCCAAAGGAGGGTGAGAGTGGGGGACATTAATTGTTCTGCTTGGAAAACAGTTGGGGTTTCACTACATATCAATAAATTAGAATCCTGAATGGCACATTAGTCTTTTCTGAGATTGAATTGTGAAATCTCTGAAAGGCTGATGAACTCAAGTGAGTGGAAAAAGAAAATGGGTTTCTGAACTTGCAATGGTAGGAGCACTATGTTACTAGGTAAGGCCCTGACAGAGCAGACATTTCTACTTTTTCACTGGCATTTCTTGTCATTTACAAAATCCAACAAAGAGAAAAGTCCATTCCTTTGAGAAGGACGTTTGCATAAAGACCTGCTAGTCATTCTTGACGAAGACAGTATATTGCAAACTTGTAATTACAAATTACAATTCATCATGAAAATAACCCGTTCTCAAACTCTCACTGAAGGGTTGAGACTACAAGAGAAAGACAGAATTCAAGATGACATGGTCACTCAAAGTATGCGGAAGTTTGAAACACGTTGAAAAATATTAGCAGGGACTCACACATCTGTATGCCAACGTTCACAGCAGCATTATTAACAGTAGCCAAAACGTGGACAAAACAAAACGTTCACTGGGATATAGATAAAATGTTGCTTTTTTTAGACTCTCACAATGTTTTTATGAAAATCTCACTATAAACACCATTACTTTATGAGTTCAATCAACTTCATCTATATTGAAGAATTACAACATTGTAGCAAGTAGGAATAATATCAACCAAACCTTTGGAGCAGTGAGATTTTCCATAGGATCCAAAACATACTTATGTACTACTACTAGTGAAATAAGGATTCCTTTTCAGTAGGACAGACATTAAGAACCCGACTTACTAAACTTGTCTTTATCACGTTGCTCTCAAGATCTTGAATTTGGGCCGCTTGATGTTTGCTGGTTGCTTCTTCCGTGGCATTTTTAACCTGTAGCCTAAAAGGCAGATCTTAAGATAATTATTCTCGCACATAAATTTAAAACAACATCATATAGTTTCTGAACAAATGAAGGTCTTACAGAAATTCTTTAAATTTTATTAAGAGGAAGATTTGGGAATGTTCCCTTTCATTTTTTTTGTGGATAAGGTGCAAAAGTGAGACATAATATGCCACAATTTTGCATTTCAAAATAGCCCAAAGCTGGACTTTGTATCCAGCTTAACAATGATATACTGGCATAAATAATACATTTCCCATACTACACTGTTTATCTTCTTTATAAATAAAAAAGTCATTTTCTGTGAGGCTTAAATTATACTTTTGCACATGATCTTTCATCTCCTCAGTATATCTTACGGCCTCTGCATGTCGTTCCTGTTCTTCCTGCAACTAAAATAAAGAAAAAAATCATTTTAACCACTGAAAATATAGTAAAACACCATCGCCTGTTAATTTTTTTTGACCTGAGAGAGAGACAGACAGTGAGAGAATATGCAGAAGTGGGGAAGAGAGACAGAGGGAGAGACAGAGAAAATGGTAAGCAGGCTGCAAGCTCAGGGCAAAGCCTGATGTGGGCCTCGGCCTCATGACCGGTCTCATGATGTGGGATTTGGGATCATGACCTGAGTGGAAATTAAGAGTCAGGACCTCAAGCAACTATACCGCCCAAGCGCCGATGTAAGTAAAATCTTTTTGGAGCCAGCCTCTCTCTCCTCTACATGCTGACTGACGGCTACTTTGAGGCCATAACAAGAGTTCAGCTTCTGCAACAGAGACTATGGCCTACAAAGACGAAATGTTTCAACACTCTTACAGGATAGTTTACCAGCCTTACTCTCCTACAAAAACATAAAATTGTTAATGTTTTTAAATTATATATGATCAGATAAACCTTCAAATGTATCTATTGGTCAAATGGGGAAATATAGGAATTTACCTTATGGTAAACATTTCTAGTTTCATATTCCAAGCACCACATCAACTATGATTTTACATATTCACATAGGTGAATGCCGTTGCTATTCTCATGATTACAAAACTGAACAAGCTGTTTTCAGTGACAACAAAATGATGAAATTTTTAGAAGCAATATCCTAGTAGGGGCCAGAATGCCTGGTCTGAATTCCCAGTTCTGCTGGTTATGAGCTGTAAGACCTTGAGCACACTACCTAAAACTTCCGTGTCTCAGTCTCTGCATCTGTAAAATGAAGGTAATAACAGCACCTACTGGGGTACCTGAGTGGCTCAGTCGGGTCAGCGTCTGGCTCTTGATTTCGGCTCAGGACATGATCTCAGGGTCATGTGATTGAGCCCCACATCGAGCTCTGCATGGACAGCGAGGAGCCTGCTTGGGATTCGCTCTCTCTCTCTCCGTCTCTCTCCCTCTCTCTCTCTCTCTCCCCCTTTTTCTCTCTCTCCCTACATGCCCTTCCCCACAATCTCTCTGTCTCTCTCTCTCTCTTTCTCAAAACAAAGGACCTTAAAAAAGTGATCTCTAAATAAATAATAGTATCTACCCCACTGGGAGGTTGGGAAGATTAAATTAGGAAATAAGGAATCAAAAAGTTAGAAGGGTATGTGGAACATAGTCAGCTCTAAGTGTCTGCATGTAGCATGGTTACTGTTGCTATAGTTAGCATTCCAGTACAATGTGATAGTTTAGGCAGGTGGCCTGTCAATACAAGTTTTCCCCTATACAAATTATACTGAAGTTATTCTTCATTCCACCGCAAGTGGTAGCAAATGGGGAGCATGAGGCCCAGAATCTCCTCAGTACTTCAAAAACTTTGCCAATGCCGCTAGCCAACAGTACTTTTTCCCACTTATAATCATTTTAACATACTTCCTCTCTTTACCACGCAGTGGACAATGTTCACAGACTACGGTACAAATAGCACCTCCTTTACTGAGTAGTAGATCCTTTACATGACCATCAGAGGCAAGGGAAAGCCACTGACATGGAAATAATCGAGTCTTGTGAAACTAAAGTTCCTCAATCGTTTCATGTCCATACTGTTTACGTTAGGCTGCTTTAGCATGTACTCTGATGAAGAGATTAAGGCTTTGTGGTAAAAGCATATCAGAAAAGCTGTCCCCAGATATTTGCAGTTGGTAAAGTGCTATAAATCTGTAAATCCCAGTTTGGGGGCGCCTGGGTGACTCGGTTAAAAGCGGCCAACTTCGGCTCAGGTCATGATCTCGCGGTCCGTGAGTTTGAGCCCTGCGTCGGGCCTCTGTACTGACAGCTCAGAGCCTGGAGCCTGTTTCAGATTGTGTGTCTCCCTCTCTCTGACCCTCCCCTGTTCATGCTCTGTCTCTCTCTGTCTCTAAAGTAAATAAACGTTAAAAAAATTTCTTTTTTTAAATCCCAGTTCTGGCTGTGTAAAGAAGACAAATTTAGCGTGCTTTTTCATAGTGAGAGGGAAACAAGAACTAAACACTTGAACATTTCTCCTCTATTTGATTAAGTGCTTTCATTAATTGTTTTACTTATATAAGTGTGTGTGTATAGAGATATACACACATTTTTTTAACGTTTAATTTTTGATACAGAGCACGAGTCTGAGTGGCGCAGAACGTGAGGAACACAACAGATCCAAAGCAGGCTCTGTTGACAGCAGAAAGCCCGATGCAGGGCTCCATCTCAAGAACATGGAGATCATGACCTGAGCCAAAGGCAGACTCTGATAGGACTGGAGCCAGCCAGGTAACCCTCAATTTAGTATTTCATTTCTTAGCATATATTTAGAGTGAAAGCTTTGTTATACCAATGTTTCCAAGAAGAATTTATTGATACGGTATAAAGCACTTAATTTTATCAGAAAAGCTGTTAAGTTAAAATATTTTCAATTTATACAAGGATAAGTACCACACGTATCAATTATTACTATCCCTTAAATTTATACTTAGGAAGACGAAATTACCTGTCATGAAAAAAAATTAATAATGACAAATAAAGGACTGAATTTTTCTTCACAGGCTAGATGACAAGTGTCAAGAGAGTTAAAGCTAATGGGAGTTAGAACCGTCAGAGAAAGTTCACTGGAAAGGAGACTGTGAGCCAAGTCTGAATAACATAGGTTTACTCAAGAGGAACAGAAACTAAAAAGACAGTAAGGACAGCATGACGAATGGCTGAGAGATGGTGAAATCAACCCAAATAACTCAGAGCATAAAATCTGATGGCAGAGACATTAAAAACGGAGGTCCACACAAGGACTACGTGATTGTTCATAAGCAGCAGTATTAATAGGAAAGAAGTGGACACAACCTAAATGTCCATCAACTGATGAATGAACAAGGGCTTTAGCCCACAAGGGAGTACTGTTTGACAATAAAAATAAATGAAGCACTGATATAAGCTGTAACCAACACAGAAGAACCCAGAACACATTAAGTGAAGCTAGCTAGTCCCAAGGGACCACACATTGTGTGACTCCATTTATATGAAATATTCACAAGAGGCAACGCCATTGAGAGACTAAGTAGTAGACTGGTGGTTGCCTGAGGCGGGGGGGCAACGGGGAAGGGTTTCCTTTCAGGGTGAGGAAAACATTCTACTTGATGGCAGTGATGGTTGCACGAGTGTACACAGAGACAGTGAACTGTGCATGGCGAATGGGTGACTTTCATGGTATGTGTATTGTACCTCAAAAAACCTTTAAAAAAAACCCAATGGCAGGATACAGAGACTGTTCTTAATTCTCGCCTTTTGGGCGTCCATACTACACATGATCTGAATATTTCCGTGCTTTGACAATATGTCTTAAAGGCAAAGAAAATGAAGGAAATGCCGAAGTTCAAGTGGATTGTTAAGTGATATTTCTGTACAAGTCATCCTGAAATCAATACGCATTCTTCCCAAAAGGGAAGATGAGAACTAAGACAATTATCTGAAACATTCCATTAAACATTATCTTCTGATTTGATCCAGCTCGCCTCATCATGGTAATAGAGATATCATTAAAAAGATTGTTTAGTAGGGGCAAAAGTCCCTTGGGCACCCGGGTGGCTACTTCAGTTAAGTGTCCAATTCTTGCTTTCAGCTCAGGTCATGATCTCACTGTTCATGAGACTGAACTTCACATTGGCTCTACACTGACAGCATGGAGCCTGCTTGGCATTCTCTCTCTCTCCTCTCTCTGCCCCTCCCCTGTTAACATGCACGCACACACTCTCCCTCACTCTTTCTCTCTCAAAATAAATAAACTGTCACAAAAATTTTAAAGAAAGAACGAAAAAAGTCTCTCAATTTCTGTGAGGAAGGATACAAAAGCCTCAACTTTCCTAAGAGTAAGTATTATAAGAAAACAATGTATAACACCAATAGGAGAAGAAGAGGCAGAAGTTTACGAAATAATTGCAATGTAAAGATACTAAAATCATAATAAATTAATTATAATGAAAATACCAAAGAAAGCGGTCCATGGAAATTGGTATCCTAAAACACTTTATATCATTTAACGAGCTATAAGTTAGCTGTTGACAGGTTACATTCACTACATACCAGACTTCTGATTTGACCTAATTTCTTCTTGAGATCCCGTGTTTCATCTTCTAGAAGAATTTATGATGTAACTTCTGGGGAAGCCTCTGACATAGACTGTTTCTTCAGAGTATCAGCCAGTTCTTGTTGAAGTTGTCTCACAACTACCTAATAAGACATTTCTGTTACAGATTTTCTAAACCATCTTATTATTAAATTATGTTAATAGACAACTCTCACATACGTACTTTGAGAAATATCAACACATACATCAATTCACCGTCTTTTTGTAACACATACACAATTTTGTTCACTGAATTCAAAGACACAAAAGATGTTTTCTCCCTGCCTAGTTCTGATTTTTTATGGTGTCTCTTTCCAGTCTTAACATGACAATTTCATCCTGCAACATGTGGTTTTTATGCAACAGACCTTGTGTTTTCTCATGATTATCAGAAAGCTAAGTAAAACCAAGCACATTTTCAGATAGCACTCAATAAAATGGCAGTATCATGATTTTCTTTGAAATGAAAGTATCATCTATGTTTCAACAATGAAAAGGTTGCAGGGGGTGCCAGGGTGGTTCAATTGGTTAAGTGTCTGACTCTTGATTTTGGCTCAGGGAATGATCTGACATTCTGTGTGTTCAAGCCCCACATCAGGCTCTGTGCTGACAGTCAGGAGCCTGCTCAGAATTCTCGCTCTCCCTCTCCCTGCCCCTCCCCTGCTTGTATTCTCTCTCTCTAATGAATAAAGAAACATAAAAAGAAAGGAAGGAAAGAAGGAAGGAAGGAAGGAAGGAAGGAAGGAAGATTACAGTAAGTGAATATCCAACTGGAAAAAAATACAGTTGGCTCCAAATCTCACATTTTATACAAGCATAAGTTCCCAAAAGTTCAGAACTTTAACTTAACATAATGAAGGCATGAAAGTAAAAAAGAATTGGTGAGAAAAGTGTTCAGAATCTCAGAATTGGAAAAGCCTTTCTCTGATTTACAACAAACCCGAAGGCCTGAAATAAAAGATTAATAAATCTGACTACACTTAAAAATTTAGTTTACAGTAGATATCGAACAAGCTACCCCACAGTAAAATCCTTAGCTCTGCATATACTCGGACAGATTAAATATCCTAAAATTCTTCTTTCCTGAGAATATTTCATAGATATCTACTTTGCTACCATTTCCATAGTCAGTTATAAGAATTATATCTATTGATAACTGACAAATCTAGGCACTGTACTATAATAGAAACACTTCAACATACATCAATGAACTCATTTGGTTATAACAATTCTAGAATGGAGAGATTAAAATGGTGAGCTGCAGGACTCTGCCCAGGTCTTCTCACTCCACAACTAGTGCTCTTGCACCAACCACTGCCACTTCTCTAGTGTAAATACACAAGTGCGAAAGAAGTCTTGTATTTCAAAATACTCATAGGAAATAAGGTGAAATTTATACATCTCTTAGAAAATCATGAGATTATTTACTGCTGCAATAACTTGTATTTCCTCTTCATGTGATAACAGTAACAAATAGAAAAGAGGGAAATACACTCAAATATTTTATTAGGAATAAAATTCCTATCAATATATTATCATTAAGTATATACCACAGCATGACATTGTTATCAAAAGTTCCTTGTAATGAAATAGGATGCTACTTGAAGCAAAACTGTTACTTTTCTCAAAAGTAGGAGACTTGATACCGAAAATATGATCAGGGAACTGGCTACACTCGTCCTCCTGTCCATTAGCGAAGTGTTCAACTAACCTAGTAATATATCAAGGCAGTGAAGTAACTGTTCAAAACCAAAACACATGTTGCTAGTAGAAATAGTTTTGTGATTAGGGAAAGCTCAATTCCTACAGAAAGTAATAAAAGCCTCTCCTTTGGATGAGGACATTATGAATGTCACTAGTTGTTGCAGACAAATGCATTTAATCAAGAATATTATTTTATCCAGTGAAGCAAAAATGCCACCGTCCCCATGCCCCTCCGCAAAATATATGTGCTTTTAAAATCCTCTATAGTTTCCATGAACAGAGTTCAGTTTCATATATACATATATATATTTATACACACACACGGAGTAAAAGTAATAACTAAAACATAGAATGTATACAAATACATACACACATGTACTTCCAAATAACTAAAGAAGATACCTTAGAATTAGTTTTCTTCTGAGCCATTTCTACCTCCTTTTGCTTGTAAAGGTGATTGTTTAGACTTCCATCTTGTAAGACTCTGGCCTTCTGATCTGGAGAAAGTTGCCACTGAGTGTCATTGCGCTCTTCTACAACCTGGAGACACATTTCATTATGATTCTGGTCTCATACCGTTAAAAAAAAAGTTCAAAAATTGAAGAGGAAAACTTTAAAAAAATGTTCAAAAGAACATGATCCCATGTTTAAATTTATTTTAAACCTAAATAATATATATTGAGTCAAAGGGATATTATAAAATATATATGTATTGCACTATGTAATATTGATGGAAATACAGTTTTTATCAAAATCTTATTTACGTGATTTTTTGTGGCCTTCAATTCCATGTTTAGCGTTCTAAGAGCGAGTTGAACTTGTTTTCTTTCAACTTCTTTCTTATAATAGTCTTTGTTGCTCCTTAACTTTTCCCTAATATTTTCATATAACATATCAGGATTTCTTCTTTCTTCTTCTTTTTCTTGTTTTAAGGTCTATCTGCAATTACATGCGCTTCTTTTATTTTTTTTAATTCCTTTTTTTTAACATTTATTTACTTTTTAAGACATAGATAGAGAGAAAGCATGAACGGGGGAGGCACAGAGTGAGAGGGAGACACAGAATCGGAAGCAGGCTCCAGGCTCTGAGCCATCAGCCCAGAGCCCGACGGTGGGCTCGAACTCACGGACCCCGAGATCGTGACCTGAGCTGAAGTCGGATGCTCAACCTACTGAGCCACCCAGGCACCCCTACATGTGCTTCTTTTAAAATTTCAAAAAAAGTTCATTTTATGATCTGGTTCCACAAATGTTGGCTTATTATTCAAATGAAAAATTACTATGTTCTCCAATTGTTTTCCTTGTAAGGCTCATGTTTTTAATTTGTCATTTTAATCTCTTCCAAACCATATATACAGTTGAAAAAAGCCAGGAGAAAGCATTATGCAATTTAGTTAGTTTTAGTCAGTAATAACCTGGTAGATGTTGTAGGAAAGGAAGTTTGAAATTATTCAGGAAAGTTAGAGTTGAAAATTATCCCCTTTCCCACAGGTATAATTATTCCTCCATAGGACAGATAATTCAGTTTCTCATTAAAAGGAGAAGTTGCTGTTTATAAGCAAGTTTATCAATTTCCTGGAAATAAAATTTCCACTTGACGAAACCTTACAGGTACCTCCAAAAATGATGTGCAGTGTAAGAGAGCATTTGTGGATGTTGTTTACACAACATACACGTGCACTGTCATCCAAGACTATGCTGACGAGTCTAATATCTGTTGCCTATAATTTTTGTTTCTTCTTCCACAACACTTGCAACTTACCTTGTTGAGGGTGATTACCTACTTTACGAATCACTTAAACGTCCCTTTTAGAACAACACAGGATACGTATTGATTAAGTAAACAATAGAGTAATATGACCTTTCAGCATACACTCTTGAATTAAATGTTATGACAGAGATGTTGAAAAAACTTATCAGTAATCACTTTCCGTATTACTTTTTTTAATGTTTATTCATTTTTGAGAGAGAAAGGGAGAGCCCATGCAAACAAAGGGGGAGAGAGAGAGAGAGGGAGGCAGAAAATCCGAAGTGGGCTCTGCACTGACAACACACAGCTCGATGTGGGGCTCAAACTCACGAACCCTGAGATCATGACCTGAACCAAAGTCGGACGCTTGACTGAGCCACCCAGGCGCCCCCAGTTTACATTGTTTAAATTTTTTGTTGAGAGAGAGATGACACAAGTGAGCGACGTCAGAGAGAGAGCAAGAGAGACAGAATCCCACGAAGGGCAGACAGAGAGGGAGAGACAGTGAGAGAAGAGGAGCTCACCCGAAGTGGCGCTCGTGCTCACCTAAAGCCGGGCTCGAGCCCACCCAAAGCAAGGCTCAAACTCACGAGATCATCACCTGAGCCGAAGCCAGATGCTTAACCAACTGAGCCACGCAGGCACCCCCACTTTACCTTTTAACCCCTGCATGTTAAGAAGCAAACGGATCGATTTAGGGGAATTTTACTGTCTTGAGAAAATTGACCATTTTATAATCTGTTGGTAGATACACAAAGTAATATAAACTTTCCTGAGAACAATTTAAAAAATATGGATCAAAGTCTTTTTTTTAAATTTTTATACTTTAACCAGATTATATTATATTGAAGAATTGATTCCAAGTAAGTAACCAGGCATGTAGAAACAGTTTTATATAAAAGACATTCCTGACAGCATTAATTAAAATAATGAAAGATGAAAAACAAGCAGAATTCAATCTCTTCAATAATGATGTTTCTTGGACTATGGTGGACTTTTATATGGCCGTTAAAATTGTGATTTGGAATACACATTAAATTATAAGTATATTCTATTAAGAACTTGCTGTGTTATTTCCAAGAATCGCACACCTCACAGCACTAAACAAGTATTCTTTCCAGGAAAATCCCATAAGGTAAGTCAGCAATTACAAAATTTTCCCTACACATCTGTAGTATAAAAGGAAACAGTTGAAACATTTCCTTCAAGCCAAGAGCAGAATTCACGTTCCCATTCCACTTTTTGATGCTCTAACCGTGATATCATGTCTTTGGCTTCTCGTAGCTCGTTTTGTAGTGCACTAACCATTTTTTCCTTTTTTGTCATTTTTCCCATAAGAAGTTTACAGTGATTTTTTGTTAAGTTTCCTTAATTTCTAATAAGAAACACGTATATCTTGGATTTTCAAGAAGCCAGCATAATCTGCATCAGAGAAGAAACAGAAATAAAATAAATGAGTACTTTTTGTATATACAGGCCTGTGCATCTTCAATTCACTCATTCACACATTGAATAAATATATAACTTCAATGGAAGATGTTACACTCAGCTCTACAGATACAATAGAGAAGACCCCTGGCTCTCGATTAGCTTAAAGTCTAGTGAAGGAGAAAGACAACTCAAACGGTAATTCTAAATTCAGATAGTTCCTATTAGAAGACAGAGTTCTGTGATCATAACTTGATCTAGATTGGGCCCAAGGAAGATAGATGTCCCTGACGAAGAGATAACTATACTGAGGAATGAAGGAGGAGCAGGAGGCAATTAAGCAAAGGAGGAAGACAAGCACTCTCGACAGTCTAGAGCATGTGCCGAAGTTCCACTGTAATCTGCTCCTGGCCAAGATGGTGTAACACGTACTAATTGATCTTCCTACCTGAAGCAAGCCAAAACAAAACAGACAAAATACAATTTTAACATGATTTTCAAGACGCAGAACTTCAATGAAGGAACATGATCCCTGAAAACCAAACACGTTTGCCTAACATGTATGCCCAAGCTCACTGCCTTGAGAGAGATTTCAGGCTACGACACAGGAGACATAAATTATTTAAGTAGATTTCATCAGACTCCTTGATTCGAGGAAGCAAAACTGAGAGTCGGGTGAAGTCAAGGCAGATAGAGACGACAGGTCAGCATCCAGGAGACGAGAAAGCAGGACACAGAAAGAACCCTGGGCATCTGCACAGGGTCCCCTTTGGCTATTCGGCAGAATAACAACCAGTGCATACATGGAAGGAAGTCATCAAGGGAAAAAAATCTGAAAAGAGTAGAGGAAACACTGCCTGCTGCTCCCACAGCACAAGGGACAGTATCTATTCACATTAGCTAAGATAGAAAAACTCATAAAACTCCATCAACCCCCCCAACTGTTTAAAATCTAAGCACACCTGCTGGAATGACCAACCCACCAATATGAGTAGGGAAATAAAGCAACCAGAGTCACAACAGAGAGCATGAAACACACTCCAAAGATACCTGTTGAAGGGCCAGGCCCTGGAAAGTGCTCACAGGTGCAGGACACATGACAACTAGGAAAACACATAAAGTACCGAACACTGATGAAATGTAAGAATTCTCAAAAGAAACTCCAGGAAGAAATGAGAGCTAGAGAATTGCTCAAAACGATATAAACAATATCGGTTCAAGAATTTAGAATAATTTTTGTAAGATTAAAAGCTGAGCTTACAAAAAAGCATAGAAGACAGCAGAGAATCTTTTGCTGCAGGGATCAAGGAACTAAGAAATTGTCACAGCAATTAAGAAATACTGTAAATAAGATGCAAAATAAACTAGATGCAGCAACAGCAAAGATGGAGGAAACAGAGGGGAGAATAAGTGACATAGAAGATGAAATTATGGAACATGACGAAGCCAAGAAAAAGGGTGATAAGAAAATATTAGACCATGAGGGGAGTATTAGAAAACTAAGTGATTCGATGAAATGTAATAATATCCGGATCATAAGACTTCCAGCGTAAGAGAGAGATAGAAAAAGGGCAGAAGGTTTACTTGAACAAATTATAGGTGAGAACCTCCCTAATCTGGAGAAGGAAGCAGACATCCAAATCCAAAAGGCACAGACAACTCTCTTCAGATTCAACAATAGGTCTTCTCCACAGCATATCATAGTGAAGCTGGCAAGTTACAAAGAGAAAAGAGAATTCTGAAAGCAGCAAGGGACAAACGGGCCTTAACCTACAAAGGTAGACACATATGGGTAGTAGCAGACCAGCCAGCTGAAACTTGGCAGGCCAGGAGGTGATGGTAGGAAAAAGGCCATGTGATGAATAGGAAAATATGCAGCTAAGAATCCTTTCTCCAGCAAGGATGTCATTCAGAATAGAGGGAGAGATAGGCTTTCCCAGAAAAACAAAAACTACAAGAGCTCATGACCCCTAAACCAGCCCTGCAGGAGATCCTAAGGAGACTCTGTGAGTGGAATGTTGTCAAGGCTACAAAGGACCAGAAACATCACCACAAGCATGAAAGCTCCAGACAACACAATGACATGAAATCCATATCTTTAAATAATCACTCTGAATGTGAATGGACTAAATGCCCTTATCAAACACATAGGGTATCAGAATGGATTAAAAAACAAAATCCATCTATATGCTGTCTACAAGAAACTTATTTGAGACATGAGGACACCATTAGATTGAAGGTTAGGGGATATAGTAGCATGTATTATGCTACTGGAAGTCAAAAGAAAGCTGGGGTAGCCATACTTAGATCAGACAAATGAGATTTTAACATAAAGTCTCTAACAAGAAATGGCGAAGGGCATTATATCATAATTAAGGGATATATCCATCAAGAAGAGCTAACAATTGTAAATGTTGGTGCTCCCAACTTGAGAGCCCCCAAATATATACCTTGATTAATCACAAACATAAGCAATCTTATTTATAATCATATGGAAATTGCAGGTGACTTTAATACTCCCTAACAACAACGGACAGATCACCTAGGCACAAAATCGGTAAAGAAACAAAGGCCCTGAAGGAATCGCTGGACCAGATGGATTTGACAGATCTATTCAGATATTTCATCCAGCAGCAGCAGAATACACATTCTTCTCTAGTCTACGTTCTTCTCTAGTCTACATTCTCCAAAACAGATCATACAGTGGGTCACAAAACAGCCCTCCATAAATATAAAAGAACGGAGATCACACCATGCGTATTTTCATTCACAACACTATGAAAATTGAAATCAAACAAAAGAAAAAGTTTGGGAAGCCTCTAAATGCAAGGAGGTTAAAGAACATCATACTGGAGAAAGAATGGGCCAACCAGATGATGAAAGGAAAAATGAGAAAAAATATATGCAGGCAAATGAAAATGAAAACATGACAGTCCAACCCCTTCGGGATGCAGCAAAGGCAGCCCTAAAAGGAAAACACATTGCCATCCAGGCCTTTCTCAAGAAATAAGAACAATCTGAAATACAAAATCGCACCTCACACCTAAAGAAACTAGAAGAACAGCAAAGAAACCCTACAGCCACTAGAAGAAATAAGAAAGATTAGAGCAGAAATAAACACTATAGATTCCAAAAGAAAAACCCCAAAAAACAAACAAAAAAATAGAACAAATCAATGAATCTAAGAAAGAGTTGTTTTTTTTAAAGAGTAAATAAACTTGATAACCCCCTAGCCAGCTTTCTCAAAAAGAAAAGAGAATCCAAATAGATAAAATCATGAATGAAAAAGGAGAGGTCACAATCAACACCACAGAAATACATTTATTAGAGAATACTACGAAAATGTATATGCCAACAAACTGGACAACCTGGAAGAAATGGACACATACCTAGACAACTACACATTACACAAACTCAAATGTGAAGAAATAGAAAATTTGAACATACCCATAACCAGAGAAGAAATTCAATCAGTTATCAAAAATCTCCCAAGAAATATGATTCCTGGGCCAGAAGTCTTCCCCCAGGAATTCTACCAGACATTTAAAGCAGAGTTAATACCGATTCTTTTCCAGCTGTTGAACAAATGGAAGAAAAGCTTCCGGACTCTTTCTATGAAGCTAGCATTACCTTGATTCCAAACACAGAGACCCCACTAAAAAGGAGAATCACAGGCCAATATTCCTGATGAACATGGATGCCAAAATTCTTAACAAGATACTAGCAAATCCAATTCGGTAGTATATGAAAGAATTCTTCACCATGATCAAGTGGGATTCATTCCTGGGCTACAGGGCTGGTTCAATATTCGCAAATCAATCAAAATGATACATCACCTTAATAGAAGAAAGGATACGATCACTCATATGATCCTGTCAATAATTACAGAAAAAAAACATTTGACAAAATACAGCATCCTTTGTTAATAAGAAACCCTCAAGAAAGTTGGGATACAAGGAACATACCTTAACATCATAAAAGCCATATATGAGGAGCCTGCTGTGAATATCCTCAATGGGGAGAAACAGAGAACTTCCCCCCTACCCTGCCCGCCGAAGATAAGGAACACGAAAGGGACGTCCATTCTCACCAGTGTTATTGAACATAGTGTTGGAAGGCCTAGCCTCAGCAATCACACAACAAAATGAAATAAAACACATCCAAATTGGCAAAGAAGAAGTTAAACTTACACTTTTCGCAGATGGCATGATACTCTACATGGAAAACCCGAAAGACTCCACCAAAAAGCTGCTCCAACTGATAAATGAATTCAGCGAAGTCACAGGATACAAAATCAACACACAGAAATTGATTGCACTTCTATATACCAATAATGAAGCCACAGAAAGAGAAATCAAGAAACCGAGCTCATTTACAATTACACCAAGAACCATAAAATACCTAGGAATCAACCTGACCAAAGCTATAAGAGATTTGTATCTTGAAAACTATAGAAAACATATCAAAGAAATTAAAGAAGACACAAAGAAATGGAAAAATATTCCATGCTCATGGACTGGAAGAAGAAATATTGTGAAAATGTCGATAACGACCCAAAGCAATCTACACATTCAGTGCAATCCCAATCAAGGTTGCACCAGTATTCTCAGAGCTAGAACAAACAATCCTACAATTTGTATGGAACCACAAAAATCCCAGATAGCCAAAGTAATGTTGAAAAAGAAAACCAAAGCTGGAGGCATCACAATCCCAGACGTTAGCCTCTACTACAAAGCTGCAATCATCAAGGCAGTATACTGTCGGCACAAAAAGAGACGCAAAGGCGAATGGAATAGAGAATCCAGAAATGGACCCACAAATGTATGGCCAACTAAACCTTGGCAAAGCAGGTAAGAGTATCCAATGGGAAAAAGGCTCTTTAGCAAATGGTGCTGGGAGGGCTGGACAGCAACATGCGGAAGAATGAAACAGGACGTTTCTTACACCGTGCAGAAACTCAAAATGGATGAAAGGTCTCAATGTGAGAGAGGAAACCATCAAAACCCTGGAGGAGAACACAGGCCACAACCTCTTTGGCCTTGGCTACAGCAACTTCTACTCAACACACCTCCGAAGGCAAAGGACATAAAAGCAAAACTGGACTCTTGGGACCTCATCAAGGTAGAAAGCTTCTGCACTTCAAAGGAAACAATCCACAAAATTAAAAGGCACCAACGGAATGGGAGAAGATATCTGCACATGACATATTAGATAAAGGATTAGTACCCGTACTCTAGAAAGAATTGGCCAAACTCAACACCCTAAAAACAAATAATCCAGGGAAGAAATGGGCAGAAGACATGAATAGACACTTTTCCAAAGAAGACATCCAGATGGCCAACAGGCACATGAAAGGATGTTCAACGTCGCTCATCATCAGGGAAATACAAATCAAAACCACATTGGGATACCACCTCCCACCGGTCAGAGTAGATAAAATTAACAATTCAGGGAACAGACATTGGTCAGGATGTGCAGAAATGCGAACTCTCTTGCACTGTCAGTGGGAATGCATGGTTGGTGCCGCTGCTCCAGAAAACAGTGCGGAGGTTCCTCAAAAAATTAAAAATAGAATTACCCTACAACCCAGCAATTGCACTACTAGGCGTATATCCAAGGGATACAGGAGTGCTGATTCATAGGGGCACATGTGCCCCAACGTTTATACTATCAAGAATCACCAAATTATGGAAAGAACCCAAATGTCCATCAACTGATGAATGGGTAAAGATGTGGTTTATATATACAATAGATATTACTTGGCAATGAGACAGAATGAAATCGTGCCATTTGCAACGACATGGATGGAACTGGAGGGTAGTATGTGAGGTGAAATCAGTCAGAGAAAAACATATATATTTTCACTCAAATGTGGATTTTGAGAAACATAACAGAAGAACATGGAGGAATAGAAGGGGGAAATAGTTTCAAACAGATAGGGAGTTAAATAATAAGAAACTCTTAAATACAGGGAACAAACTGAAGGTTCATGGAGGGGTGGAGGAAAGGGGAGAATAGGTGATGGGCATTGAGGAGGGCACTTGTTGGGATGAGCACTGGGTGTGGTATGTAAGTAATGAATCGTGGGAATATATTCCCAAAGCCAAGAGCACAATGAATACACTGTATGTTAGCTAACTTGATAATAAATTGTATTTAATTAATTAATTAATTAATTAAACTACAGCCATGTGTGTATGTGGGGAGGGGAATCTAACAATACACTAAGAGATAATTTGTTGTTAACAAATGGGGTTTATCCCAGAAATGCAGAGTTGGTTTAAGTTTCAAAAACGAATTAGTGTTATTCACCATAATAACAAATTTTAAAAAAGAAAATTATATGATCATCTCCGTAGATAAGTTCCTTGTCAAAATTCAACATCCATTCCAGATAAAAACTTTTGGCAATCGTGGAATACAAGGGAACTTCAAAATGATTTAAAACAAAACAAAACGAAACAAGTCATGATAACTCTACAGCTAACGTTGTATATAATGGTGAAAAACTGAATGCATTTCCTATAAGATCAGGAAGAAGACAGGAATGACATTCACTGAATGACTTCTTTTGTTCAGCACTATACTAGCAGTTCTAATCAGGGCAAACAAGATAAAGCAACAAAGGACATCCAGATAGAAAATGAAGTGAAACTGTCTCTATTAGCAACGACATGGTCAAAAAATAGAAGTTGGCAAACTCCAACCTGTGGGCCACGTTACTTGTTTTGGTAAATTAAATTTTATCAAAATACAGCCATGTCCATTAATTTATGCAGTATCTATTGGCTGCTCTTATAGTACAATGGCAAAGCTGATTAGTTGTGACAGAGAATGTATTGGCTACAAGTCTACAGTATTTACCATTGTTAGTAAAATAGTAGTTAAAAATGAATTTTTATGACCTTTGCTTATATAGAAAATTTGACAGAATTAAGAAAAATGCTACTAGAATTAATACAAGAATTTACCATGGCACATGGATCTCTCAGTCGGTTGAATGTCTGTCTCTTGGTTTCAGCTCAGGCTATGATCCCAGCCTCATGGGATGGAGCCCCATGTCAGGCTCGCACTGAGCATGGAGAGTTCTTAAGATTCTCTCTCTCTCTCTCTCTCTCTCTCTCTTTCTCTCTCTCTCTGCCCCTCTCCCCTGCTCATGTACTCTCTCTAATATTAAATATATCTATACATATAAATTTATCAAGGTTGGAGGATACAGAATCTTTACACAAAAATCAACTGTATTTCTATATATTAGCTATAAAGAATCAATAATTAAAATTTCGGGGCATCTGGGTGGCTCAGTTGGGCTCAGGTCATGATCTCACCGTTGGTGAGTTCAAGCCCCACGTTGGGCTCTGTACTGACAGCTTGGAGCCTGGAGCCTGCTTCAGATTCTGTCTACCTCTCTCTCCGCCCCTCCCCAAGTCATGCTCTGTCTCTCTCTCAAGAGTAAACATTAAAAAAAATTAAATTTAAGATATATTATTTACAACTGCACTGAAAATAAAAAAAACAATCACAGTTAATATCATAAAAGACAGAAAGACCTATATATTAAACACTACAAAATATTACTGAGAAAATTTTAAAAGGCCTATATCAAGGGAGAGATATATACTCTGTTCAGGGGTTAAAAGATTCAATATTGTCAAGAAGTCAATTATCCCCAAATAAATGTGTAGATTCAACATAATCTAAACTTAAATTCCAGAAGACCACCAGAGTTGGTTTTTGTTTGTTTGTTTGTTTGAAGAAACAGACAAACTGAATCTAAAATTCACGTGGAAATGCAAAGGATCCAGAGTAGCGGAAGAACACTGAAAAGAACAGAGCAAGACGACAAACACTACCTGATTTCAAAAATCCTTATAAACTGGCAGTGATTAAAACAGCATAATATTTGGACAAAGATGGACAAAGAGATCAATGAGACAGAATAGAACCAATACTTAAACCCTCACACATGTGGCCAACTGATTATGACAAAGGAACAATGGCATAAAGTGGAGAAAACACAGCCTTTTCAATAAATGGTGCTTGAACAACTAGATATCCATATGCAAAAGAATGAACTTGTGTCCATACTCTGTATCACAAATAAAAAAGAATATAAAATGGGTCATAGATCTAAATGTAAGACCTAAAACTATAAAACTTCTAAAAGAAAGCATGAGATAAAAGCTTTGTGACCTTGTGCTATGCAAATATTTCTTAGATACGAAAACCAAAAGCAACAATCATACAAGAACAAATGCATATGTAAACTGGACTTCACCAAAAAGAAAAACTGCTCTTCAAAAACACTGTTGAGACAAGGAAAAGTCACAGAGTGGGAGAAGAAAAACCTTGCAAAAAAAAGGGAGGTGAGAAAGGAACTGTATCTAGCTCTTTCCACCATCTTTCTGTGCCACCATCATGATGCATGTGAATGTCATGGCAGATGCTCCCCAAAGCATAATACTGAAAAGAGAAGCAAACTCCAGGTTCTTACTAGGCCATGCTCCAAAGACATTGTCCTTTTTCTAACTGTGATGATGGTGACACTGGTTACACTGGTGAATTTAAAATCATTGATGATCACAGAGTTGGGAAAATTGTTGTGAAATCACAGGCAGGTTAAGCAAGCATGGAGTGACTGGCCCCAGAATTGATGGACAATGCAAAGATCTAGAAAAATGGCAGAATAATCTGCTCAGTTTGGTTTCATTATACTGACCACCTCAGCTACAGTCATGGACAATGAAGAAGCAAGATGAAAACACACAGAAGGGGAAATCCTGGGATTCTTTTTCTAGGGATGTAATATATATGTGCAAATAAAATGCCTCAGTGGAAACAACAACAACAACCACAAAAAAAAAAAGAAAACAAAATAAGAAGGAACTGTGTCTAGATTATACAAAGAATTCTGAAAACTCAACAATTAAGAACACAAACAAACAAATTTTTTAAAAAACCAAAGATTTGGACAATTCAAAGAAGATACACAGATGGCAAACAAGCACAGGAAAATATGCTCACCATCATCCGTTATTAGGGAAATGTATATTGAAACCATAATGAGATATATACTAAATATCCATCCGAATGGCTAGGATTTAAAAAGCTGACAATACTAAGTGTTCATGAATATGTATGTAGGAATTGGTGCTGACACAGACTGCTGGTGGGAATGGAAAACCATACTACTCCTTTAGAAAACAATTTGGCAGCTTCATAGTAAGGGACTCTAAAGGGACATGAGATTTTTAAGGGTGATGAATACGTTAACTGTCTGGATTATGGTTATCGTTTCATACGTGTAAACATATGTCAAAACTATCAAATGACACACTTCATATATGTGCAGTTTACCTAACTAAAGCTGTTGGAAACAAAAAGCTCTTTCACAGGAAGAACGTCTAAAACATTGGATAAGACACAGACGGAAAGAAGGATGTAAAACCATACAAGATGAAGCCAGAGGACTGTGGCCTTTAACCTAATAGCAATGAGAAGTAATAGCTATGCTTTAAGCAAGGGGGTACCATGATGAAAGACACATTTTTTAAAACATATACTAATTATGGTTGCAGTGTAGACCAAGGTCCTGGGAGGTAGAATGGCAGGGAAAACATTCCTGAGGTTATTTCAGTCATCTAGGAGAAAAATAATGACCTGACCTGGGTGAAGGCACAGAAGAGAAGCAGAGTTAAACACATTAGATGTGCCATTCCCACTAAGAAAGGTACAGTAGAAATGACGACTCTCTGGCTGAGAGGATACAATAGTTCTCCTTTTATTTTAATATAAAACATATTTCTGAGATGAGCAGCTCTATAATACAGCAGTGCTCTATGGTGCAGTAGTAGGCAAGGTGTGCACATATTACTACAGCAATGTACGTAAAAAGGCTTCCTACCTTTACAATCCATGCCAAGTTGTTCAATCAGCAACATGAAATTCTTAGAGTAAGACAACTCACAATGCTCTGAAGCTGTTTCAGATGACTGAATGAAGCCGACAAGGTCATCCATAGAAGTAATTTGCTTTTTGACCTACCAATGAATAATACCATTTCAAAATGTCCCCCAAATATTTATAAAATATACTAGGTGTAGAGAAGTGATAAATAGCCATCTTTTTATAAAAGCAAAAACAGGGGCATCTGAGTGGCTCAGTCCGTTGAGCATCCGACTCCATTTTGGCTCAGGTTATGACCTCAGAGTTCCTGAGTTTGAGTCCCACGTTGACCTCCACAAGGACAGCATGGAGCTTGCTGGGGATTCTCTCTCCCCCTCTCCCTCGGCCCCTCCCCCACTTGTGCGTGCTCTCTCTCAAAATACATTTTAAAAATAAGTGAATGAACATTTAAAAGCGAAACCACAGAGACTTTTTAAAAGAACGGATTTTTATCAAAAAGACACTGTTATCCATAGCTAGTATTTCTAAGTAACTTTTTCACAGCAAATGTCTCTACAACAAAGGAAGATTTTCTATTTTTTCACTACATCTTTCATAATTTTTTGCCACTGAACAATATTCCTAACAAATATGTATCAAAATGATATAATAAAATAAAAATAAAATAAATAATAAATAAAATAAAATTACATTGTCTCTTTTGCTTACCTTGTTCTTTTTCTTAGAAATTTTCTTTGCAGGTCTGAAAAAACCCAACAATTCTTTTCAGGCAAATATTAAATACTTAAAATACAAAGCCTATCTAAACCTATTGCTTCTGATATAAAATCTCTGCATTTGAAACTAATTTTCTACAAAGGGGATTAAACAACAGAGTAACATTAAACCATATGGAAAACATATGGAAAACATATGGAAAACCATATGGAAAACATACTACTGCTAATATTAACAAAGGATTAGGTGTATCCAGTTCTAATATATGTGCTGCTGAAGCAAGCACAACAAAGTACTAACGTTAGGTAAAAACTAAAAAAAGCAAAGGAAAATCCTAATGCTACTAGCATTATTTGATAGGAATGATACCATTGTTTGTGTTGTCATTTTACTAAAAATAAGCTTTTACTGGCACTAAAACCTACTTGGAAAGTGCAAGTTAACTCCCTATATGAAAGAACCCCTTTTTAACAATCATGATATTAACGTGTTGAAGAGTCACTATGCAGCTACTCTCTAGGCATTACTATGAGCACTTTACATGTCTTCAAGGTAATTGAAGCCCCACAACAATCCTATGAAGTAGGTTATTATATTAGGTATTTTACACAGGAAGAAAATGAGGCACAGAAAGTCGAAGGGACTTGCCCAAGAAGCCCTCGTCGCTGGCCAAAAACAGACCCTGAATTCAAACCCAGGAATGTGCCTTCAAAGCATGTGTTTTATACTATGTGGTTAAAGTAATACTCCAGTGTTTCTAACTAATATGACAGCAAATGAATCTATATTATGATTCGATTTCTAGCTATAGTGATATATAACAATTTCTGAATCTTACATATTTTTAAGAGACTTTATACTTGGCAAGATGGGAAATATACTTTCAATAAACTAAAGATTTGCTTCTTCTAGAGAAGTTCCTCAACAGGCATTCGTTCATTCATCCATTCCACTGTTTATTCCCACATTCAACACATACTTATTGAGCATACAATCTGTGTCAATGGCACTGTTGGTACAGGAAGCATGGTTTTTGTAATTTAGAGCTCTCTAGTCCAAAAGGAATAATCTGTTATGGATTACTAGTTTATTTTCCAATTGTAAATGAACAAAATCTTCCCCTTTCCCCAGAACCGAAATAATATTAAGTTAATAGAACCAGATACTTTAAAGTCCTTAACAAAATCATAGCTATTTGTGATATTATCAAAGGCACTGCATATTTAAAAGCATCAAGGAAGGATTAGTTTTATTCAGAATGGCCTCAGTGTTTGCATACATTTATGATAAGGGTGTGTGTGTGTGTATACAAATATATACATATAGAACTTATACACATATACTTATATATACATATATAAGAAATTATACATTTAATTTGTATATTATGCATATACATATACATACAATATGTCTATTATACATATAATATACATATAATAAATATACATATACATACATGTCAGAAATTATATAGCCATATATATATAAATATATATATAAATATATATATAAATATATATATACACACTTGCAAACATACATATATATTTTTAAATCTGCATATTCAATTGTATGAGAATACCCCATTGTGGAACCAATTCAGAATAAACCAACTTCTTGCACAAAATCACATGAATAAGAGTACTAAAGACAATTACTATAATCTTTAAAAGATAATGTAATACAATCAACAAACTTCCTAATGTTTGGAAAAGCAAACAATATTAAATTAACTAACCATGTCTATCTCTATTGATCATTTCCAACAGAATACACACTCTAAAAGCTCCCATCTTAAAATAAAAAGAGAAAGAAAATGCCTTTGCAATTCACATTCTTTTTCAGTTATCATCCATTTCTCTATTACCTTTCCCAAATAAATGCTCTAAGGAGTTGTTTACAGTTACTCATCTTCCATGCTTCCATGGTGACTACTGAAACTGCTCCTTGACAAAGTCACTTACCTTCATCATAAATTTTCAAGCAGTGTGTTTGATATGTTGAGTATTTCTTGCTTTAGCTTGGACCTACCTACACTACAGCACTTTATTTCCACAAAAGGTAATCACTGCTAAAATTCCTTCACAGGCACATAAAGAATTTATAGATTTTTACCTGATTTCTTGCTGATCCTTTTCAATGAAATGGCTGCAATCATTCTTTTGTAGTGGACCACCAGTTAGGGAATCTGCCTTCTGCAACACTGATGTGATCACAGATACTTTTGAAGTCCCTTTTTCATTTTCACCTTTCTTTAACTTCTTCATATGTAAACCAGGTTCCTTCCTTAAAAAGCAAAGTCATTAAAAAGCCATAAAAAAGCCAATGCTTTCTAATAATTTTACTGATAAAGAATAAAAAGACAATCTTCATCAAGTTCTGAATTTTACCCATCTGACTTAATTTGATTAATTCAGAGAACAGTGCTGAAGTACCAACCATACACAAGGAAATACTCATCTGTTGCTTCAAACACAGGTAAATATACAATTAGAATACAATGTGATTTGTAAGAATGGACATGTGAAAAGCTGTGAGGACAAGAAAGGCTTTACTGAAGAGGGAAAATAAACAACAGAGGTCACCAGGGAAAGAAACGGGAGAAAACCATTTTCTTAGAGATTAGAATGTGAGCACAAAGATTACACAGATGGCATCTAGGTGCCTTGAAAGGAAAAAGTATAAGCTTTTAGGAACTTGGAAAAACATCATAAAATACATGGAAGCAAGTAGTAAGAGATCAGTCAGGAAAGAAATTCTGAAGAAACTTGAAGGTTACACTAAAAAGTTAGAGTTCATTGCCTAAAGGCAGGGACTCTTAGACATGGGAGTAATAACTAGATGTGTGCTCTATTTTTGGCTTTGCTTTTAAATATAAGAATGCTTAATTTCAACAAAGTTTTAAAGTAGCATGAGGTCCATATAACAAGAAAGGAGAAATCAGTGAAATATCTTAGGGGAAAAACTCTTTTAAAATACCCATATGTCAGAGCGATATCAGTATCATAGTTGAATAAGATGTACCTTGTTGCGTCTCCCGACCTACAACAAACTGGCATCTTATCCACCCACGGGCAAAACTGCCTTTGCAGGAGCTGTGGGAACCTAGCACTATATTCCAAGGGACCGAGGAAAAGTCTTGCCTACCCGTGCATCAGGTAACAGGCTGACATACTACAGTCTAATCTGTGGACCTAGCAATAGCCCATAAAGTGCCTCCAGCCCCTCCCTCTCAGCCACATCTGGGAAGCCCTCCCTAGAAAACACTCTCTAAGATAATCACCCGTGGATGAGAGAGGCTTTTTGGAAAACCAGGTCTCCTGCAGAGAATTTCCAGCATCCCACTGGAGCAAAAAAATCAGGTTTGGACACACTGAAGAGGTAGTCATTAAAGACTGGAGGAGGTGACTGCTACTTCAAATGCAAAGACAGCAATGCAAAACTACAAAGAATATAAAATATCAAGGAAATATGATACCATCAAAGGATCACAATAATCTTCCATAATCAATCAGAAACACATGGAGATCTGTAATTTGTTCAAAAGAGAATTCAAAAATAGCAGTTTTAAGGAAACTCAGTGAGTTACAAGAAAAACACAAAAAGCCAATTCAGTAAAATCAGAAAAACACTCTATGAATAAAAGGAGAAGCTTAACAAAGAGCTGGACATAGTAAAAACTAACTAAACAAAAATCCTGGAGCTGAAGAGTATAATGAAGGAGATGAAAAAAGCAAGAGTGATCACTGACAGGAAATGGATCAACCAAAAAAAAATGTGAATTTAAAGACAGGAACTATCAAATTATCCAGTCAGCAGAGAACAAAGTAAAAATAATGAAAAAGTGTGAGGAAAGACTATGTGACTACAAGTGAACCCTCATAAGGCTATTCACAACTTCTCAGCAGAAACCTTACATGCCAGGAGGCAGTGGGATTACATATCCAAAGTGCTAAGAGAAAAAAGACTACCAATCAAGAATACTTTACTCAGCAAAATTATCCTTCAGAAATCAAATTGAATAAATACATTTGATATACCGCATTAACAGGATAAAAAAAAAATTATATCATCATCCCAGCATGTGAGGAAAAAGCATTTGACATAATTCATCTTTTCAGGATAAAAACTCTCAACAAAGTGCGTACTGAATTGTCACACCTGGACATAATGAAGTCCAATATGATAAGCCCATAGCCAACATCATATGCAGTGGTAAAAAACGGAAAGCTTTTACTCTAAGTTCAAGAACAAGGCAAAGTTTCCCACTTGACCACTCCTATTCAACAGGATAGAGGAAGTCCTAGCCAAAGCAGTCAGGCAAGAAAAGGAAATAAAAGGCATCCAAACTGCGAGATCATGACCAGAGCCAAAATTGGACGCCTAACCGACCGAGCCACCCAGGCGCCCCTGCATAT
The DNA here is from genome assembly GCF_024362965.1 of Panthera pardus. Lineage (NCBI taxonomy): Eukaryota > Metazoa > Chordata > Mammalia > Carnivora > Felidae > Panthera > Panthera pardus. The sequence goes on from NW_026526654.1 coordinate 922,686, forward strand.
TTTTCTGATTCAGCACACTGAATGTATCCTGCCACTGCTTTCTTGCCTGCCAAGTTTCTGTGGATAGGTCTGCTGCAAACCTGATCTGTCTTCCCTTTTAGGTTAGGGAACTTTTTTTTTTTTTCCTTTCTGCTTTCATGATTCTCTCCTTGCCTGAGTATTTTGTGAATTTGATTATGATATGCCTTGTTGGTCGGTTTTTGTTGAATCTAATGGGGGTCCTCTGTGTTTCCTGGATTCTGATGTCTGTGTCTTTCCCCAGGTTTTGTAAATGTTTTCCGCTATCATTTGCTCACATAACCTTAATAACCCTATTTCTCTCTCTTCCGCTTCTGGGACCCCTATGATTCTGATGTTCCTTTTTAATGAGTCACTGGTTTCTCTAATGCTTACATCATGCTCTTTTGCCTTCATCTCCCTCTTTTTTTTTTCTGCTTCGTTATTCTCTATAAGTTTGTCCTGTATATCATGGATTCTCTGTTCTGCCTTGTCCATCCTTGCTGCCACTGCATCCATCCGGATTGCAGCTCAGTTATATTATTTTCAATTTCATTCTGGCTATTTTTTACTTCTTTTATCTCTGCAGAAAGGGATTCTAATCTATTTTCGACCCCAGCTAATATTCTTATTATCGTGATTCTAAATTCTGGTTCAGACATCTTGCTTGTATCTGTGTTGATTAAATCCCTGGCTGTGGTTTCTTCATGCTCTTTCTTTTGGGGTAAATTCCTGCTGAATTCTGTGGTTCGGGTTGTGCAGATTGTTGTGTTAGTCCTCCAATCAGTGTTCTAGGTGTGTAGGATGGTTTCGTGTTGGCCTGGCTGTATTTCATGGATGGGAGACACACACAAAACTTCCATGCTGTTCCGCCATCTTGGCCCCTCCCCCCATTCACAAATATTTTAAAAACTTATCTCAGGGTACCTGGGTAGCTCAGTCGGTTAAGCATCCAACTTAGGCTCAGGTCATGATCTCACAGTATGTGAGTTTAAGCCCCACGTGGGGTTCACATTGGGCTCGCCACTGTCAGCGCAGAGCTTGCTTCAGATCCTGTCTCCCTCTCTCTCTGCCCCTCCCCTGCTGGCTTGCTTGGTCTCTCTCAAAAATAAACAGTTAAAAAAATTATCTCAATAGATGTGAAATAAACATCTTTTAACATTCAATATTCATTCATGACAGAACTTAGAAAACTAGTATTATAAGAGAACTTCCTTAATATACTTGTAGCAGAAAGACCCTAAGTGACCCCATAGTATCTGCCCTTTAGTGTTGTCACCTTTTCTTTATAAATCTTTTCGCTTAAGATCTGTGACTTGACTCTAGCTATTAGAACATGGCACATGTAAAGGAAAATTGCAGACATAATTCAGTTAATTCAGAGTTAATCAAAAGGAGGATTATGCTAGGCAACCCTGATCTAATCACGTGAACACCCTTCAAGGAGGAGTGAGCTTTCGCTGAAGTGACATTCTCCTTGCTGGCCTCCTAAACTAAGCGGCCGTATTGAGGAATTCTACGTGGCCAAGAACAAGGAACAGCCTTGCTCTAGGCTGAATATTTGTGTCCCCACTCACCCAAATTCATGTGTTAACTCTTAATGTTCAACGTGATAGTATTTAGAAGTGGGGGATTTGGGAAATGATGAAGTCACGAAGGTGGAGCCCTCATGAATGGGATTAGTGCCCTTATAAAGGAGGGCTGTGAGAGCTCCCTTGGCCCTGTGCCAAGCAGGAAGACCAGCGTCCATGAGCCAGGAAGCAGGCCGTCGCTGTACACTGAATCTGCCAGTGCCTTCATTTTGGACTTCCCAGCCTCCAGAACTGTGAAAAATAAAACTTTTTTTTTTTTTTTTCATAAGCCTATGGTATTTTGTTAGAGCAGCCCAAAAAGACTAAGACAAGTGTCTGGGAACGCTTAGGACCTAAGCCTCCAACTAGCCTCCAGCTAGCAAAGAGCTGTGGAAATGAGTCCAGTCATACGGTCACAAGGAAATTCTCTTATAAACAAACTCAATGGGCTTGGAAGCAGATTCTTCCCCGTTGAAGCACCCAAATGGGGAAGCGCAGTCTAGCAGACACCTTGAGTACAGCCTTGTGAGAACCTGAACAAAGGACCCAGCTAAGCCATTGCTTAGCTTCTGGCCCATAAAAATGTGAGATAAATGCGTGTGGCTTTAAGACACTGTGTGGATGGTGATCTGTTGTAAACGGCAAGAGCAAACTAAGAGACTAATAAAAGACGCACACTTTTAAAAACCCCACTATCTACATAGTTATAGAAAACTACTTTTACATGTTGCAATTTCAAGAAGACATGAACACTCACTATCCTCACATTTACTCAACGTCATTCTTGTAGTAGGAAAGAAAAAAAATGAAAGCTCTAGGAATTGGAAAGAAAAATGCCACTATTTATAGATTATATGTCACTGCATGTACCAAATCCAAAAGAATCTGCAGATAAAACACTCGAGTAAAAAACAATATATTGTGGGGAATAATCTTAGATAATTAAAAGACTAGTTGTTTGGAAAAATCAGTATAAGAAATGTCTTTCCTTACAAACTGTTGGCCGATTCGATGCAATTCCAATGAGAACCGGCTTTGGAGAGCTTGCCAAGTTGATTATAAAAGACCTGTGGAGCCCTTCTTCCTTTCTTCTTTCTCATCCCCAACATTTTAGTTCCCAGTCCTAGAAACAGAGGCATGGAGTTGTGGGGGTCCAGAGTGAGGTGTTAGAGCTTAGAATGGGGAAGGCATTATGTGTAGGACAGTCACCCTGCACAGTGTTGGAGCTCAAGTGAGAGCATCCCTGAAAAGTGAATGGTATAGAATAATGAAGTATCACAGCCTGAACAGGGTAGGGAGGCATCTGCACAGGGGAAGAATAGCCCAGTGGGGGTTTTCAGAACCTGCAGGGGGGCAAGTCATCTGCAGAAGAGGTGGCCTGGCACAGGGTGTCTGAGAAAGGAGATATTTACATGTCTCAAAGTACTTCCCCATAAAATACTAAATAATTGGAAAGTGGAAAGTTAACATTCCAGGCGAGAAACCTGGCAGATACTACCTCCGGTGGCCAACATTAACATCACCAGTATGGGGACAAATCAAAATTGTAGGTCACATGATAGGATGCAAAGAGTAGGTTGTAGTGATACTCTTGCTAAACATGTATGGTCTGAATTTTACCATAAGGAAGCCTAAGAAAAATCCACATTGAAAGACATTCCACATTACTGGAATTTACTCGTCAAAAGGTTAAAAGTCATGAAAGTCGAGGAAAGACAAAGGAACTGTTCTGGAGTGAAAGAGACTAAGACACACAATTCAATACATGGCTCTAAACAGGACCTTCCTTGGTATAACGTATACTACAGATAAGTGACCAAACTTAAAAAGAATTATGAGGAATAAATGATAGAATTATACTGAACCCTTGAACAAAAGAGTTTTAATGGGTGCACTGACTACACACAGATTTTTTTTTTTTTTCAGTACTGGAAATGTAATTTCTTTTATAATTTTCTTCATGGTATTATTTTCTGTAGCTTACTTTAAGAATATAGTATGATACGTATAATATACAAAAGATTACTGGTAGTAGTAGTGGTTAAGTCTTTGGGGGTCAAAAGTTGTTCATGGCTTTTTGACTGTGGGGGGCGTGGTCAGAGCCCTTAACCCCGTTGTTTAAGAGTCGAGTGTATTAGAGTTAATGTTCTGATTGTGAAGGTTGTATGGTAGTTATGTGGAATGTACTGACTTGTAGGATTTAAATGCTACAGGAATCAGGCATCCCATTAGCAGTTTACTTGCAAATGGCTCTGGGGCGGGGGGGGGGGGAGTTTTTTTTGTTTTGTTTTCTCTAATTTTTCTTGTCTCTAACTTTGTTTCCAAAAAGCAAATCAAAAATAAATAAATGAATAAATAAATAAATAAATAAATAGAAAAGTTGAAAAGCCTTAGGCAAATCTTATTTCTCCATGTGGAAAGAGCTACGAATCAGTGTTTACAATTAAAATTATAGATAGGTTTTATGGTAGTATAAAAAAAATTGTAATATGTACAAACATTGGCAATAGCCATAGCAGGAATATATCAACATAACGTCTAAATCTTTAGGCCCACATATAGTCATAAAAATTGGGAAAAACAAAAAGCCATCCATGAACACTACTGAAGTATTAATGACAACTTGGTTGTTTGGGTGCTGTTTAAACCGCTGGTAGTGGAGCAGTCTGATGTATGTAAAACCCTCTAGTGGTAGTTTCCACGTACAAAATGTGCTTAAAAGTTAATGAGATGCCAAGAAACATAGTTTAAAATATTATAAAGATTTTCATTACACACATATGATACAAAAACTTTTTCCTTTAATCAAGATTTTGCCGTATAGTGTGTTCAATTGGGAAGCAATGAAAATGTTTTGTAAGCATCCAGTAAATTTTTTCTATTTATTTTTCAAATTGTATAATTTTTGTTCAAAATCTGTACATATTCTCATGACGCTTTCCATACTGGATCTTGATTTAGAATTGAATCATCAGTAGATACTAAAGGATTTCTACAGGATCCTCATTCAAATTTGGTAGCAGCTGAAAAGGAAAAGAAAGAATTATCTTCTTTCTCCAAAATACTTTTCACTACAAGTGATTAAAAAAAAAAGAAAAGAAAAGAAAAGGAAAGGAAAGGAAAGGAAATAGAAAAAACAAAGTTGGGGCCTTTATGAGTGTTAAGAAAAATGAAAAATACCTACGTACAACTGCAATATGAAACCCAAGATTAGTATTAAATATATTTTGCTCAGGGTTGCACACTGAATTAATTGCTATTGTGGATAAATGTCAGAGTTTCTGTTTTTTTCATTACAAGATGAAAGTACAAGATGAGGACACAGTCCACCCTGAACAATCATAAACTATAAACCGAAAAATCAAACAGGCATTTCCAAACAGAGCCAAGTATACAGATGTAAGTGACAGGTATGAAACACAGCACTACTGGAACATATGGAAGGGACATCCCAGCTTTGTGTCAATATTGTCTGCTCTTTGGTGAAGGTGATATGTCAGCTGATACCTGAAGGATAAGGAAAAAGTATGCTAGGTAGAGGGAAGAAGCACATACAAAGAGCTAGAAGTGAGGAAGAACACTTGTGCAATTAATTATGAGTAGTTTAGTTTGACAAGGCGCTAGAGCAAAGCAGCAGAGTAGGGCAAATAGTGAGAGACAAGGCTGAATAATCTGGCAAGAAGCAAACTGATCTGGGTGTTTTCGTTCCATGCTAAGGAACTTGAAGTTTTACCCAAGGGCAAAAGCAATGACAAAGTCAATGAGTGAAGATTGAAACCCGTTACCTGTCAAGTGACAGCTATATGACCTCTAATTACTTAACCAAGCATTACTAAGACGACTTTGGCTTTTTGGGTCTTCTATCACTAGCAGAAACAACAATTTGATAAAGCACACCTTTTCTGAGACTTGTGCAGGTTGACAGTTCCACAGGGATGGCACCAGTGAAGGAAGATTGTCGCCAGAAATAATAACAGATATATAGACTTAGGGAGATTGAAAAAAACTTCTTTAACGTTTATTTATTTTTGAGAGAGAGACAAACCACAAGCGGGCAGGGGCACAGAGAGAGGGAGACACAGAATCTGAAGCAGGCTCCAGGCTCCGAGCTTTCAGCACAGAGCCCTCTGTGGGGCCTGAACCCACCTGAGCTGAAATCAGTCGCCCAACCGACTGAGCCACCTGGGTGCCCCTAGACTTGTGGGAGATTTTAAAAGAGCTATGACACATGAGGACTAAATGAGGAAGAAGTGTGTTCTTCATTATGCTCATGCTTTTACATTTTTTATTAGCTATGTACAAAAAAATGTGAATGTAGCATCTATTATCCAAACAATGGAAAGGGATGCCATTTACTATTTATAGTTTATTTCAGAAATCAATGATATCTAACTTCATACATTTTGGCAACATACCTTCTTCTAGTGCTCTGGTTATTCTTTTCTCCAACTCCCGCTGCGTCTGAAATAAGCCAAATATTATTTAGAATGTGTAAGGTAAACAAAAGTCATTGTAGGAATTATATATAGCTTACGACATGTGGTCTTGAAATAATACTTGTAGAGATTAAACCAAAGTTAGGGATTGCTTAAATAGGAAGACAATCACATGAATAAAATAAATTCCTATTTTATTTTAGTTTTAGATAATGGAGAACAGATACATACATACATACATACATACACACACATACATATATGTACATATATGTATATATATATGTGTGTGTGTAATATATAATACATATATATTACATATAATATGTGTATAATACATATATAATGCTATTTAAGCGAATCTGATAAAAAGCACAATTAATATTGATCTATTGAATATGTATAATCTCTGAAAGGTGATGTTTGATCTTACTGGTACAAAAAAGTTTAAACAAGATTCATATTGTATACTGAATTATTACTTGGAAATGATTAGAAAAACTGCCATTTGTGAAAGTTTAATCAGGTTTTTACCTTAATGAATTGTTCCTTAAAATGGGCTTTCCATTTTTTCACTCTTAGAAAAACAAAATTTGAAGGAATGCTTTTTGCTATTAGTTTTTCAGGACTGACTCTTAAATATATATAAAATGAAGAAAGTGGGACTGTCATACTGTCATGTGGAACTTCTATTGGCAAAAATTTGAGTAAAAATATTTTGCTATCTGTATTATGACTAAAACACTTATTTCTTTTCATATGCACACAAAGATTTCAGAAAATCTCCTTGAAGAAAGGAAAAATAGAGGGTTACAACAGTTTTCAAACTTAGCTTCTGATTTATAACTTTCTCAATTACAGATAAGGAAAACAGTATAAAATTTTCAATTGTAACTTTGTTTCCTTTCTCCAAATTAGGACCAAGTTTTGAAACACTTGACTACAGGTGACCCTTGAATAACACAGGGGTTGGGGTACATTCACAAACCTGTATACAATTTTTCATCCCCCCAAAACTTAATTACTAATAGCCTACTGTTGACCGGAAGCCTTACCGGTAACATAAACAGTCGATTCATACGTGTTTTGTCCAGTAGAATAAGCTAGGGCAAAAAATGACATTGAGAAAAACGGAAGGAAGAGGAAATACACTTACAATACTGTACACTATCCAAAAATAATCCATGTGTAAGTAAAGTAGACCCGCACAGGTCAAAACCATGTTGGTCAAGGGTCAAGTGTATATTACAACTGTTCCTGTCTAGAATGTTCTTATTTAGATCTTCCTTAGACAAGTTAGCCTCTCCCTGAATGCCCCAATCTGGCTCCAAAATAGTGTACTGAACATAGTCAACACTGTGGTGATAAGGATTCCAATGTCTTTACAAATTTGGGTGTGAGGACAAATGTTTTAGCTGACATGTTTCCCAGTATTTTCAGAGACTGTTTTCCCTAATACCTTTTTTTAATTGGAGTATAGTTGACATACAATGTTACACTAGTTTTTCAGTATACAAATTCAGATTGGACAATTGTATACACTATGCTATGCTTGCTACCGTACGTGTAGTTACCCTCTGTCACCATGCAACATTAATACAATATTTTTGATGATATTCCATATGCTGTATTCTTCATTCCTGTGACTTATTTACTTTATAACTGCACCTCCCCTCTAGCAACCACCAATTTGTCCTCTGTAGTTATGATTCTGTTTGTTCACTTGTTTTGTTTTTTTATATTCCACATGTAAGTGAAATCAGATAGTGTTTATTTGTCTTTCTCCGATTTATTTCACCTAGCATAATACCCTCTAGGTCTATCAATGTTGTCACAAATGGCAAGATCTCATTCTTTGTGATAGCTGAGCTATATTTCATTGTATACATACTACACATTGTCTTTATCCATTCATCTCTCCATGGACACTTAGGTTGCTTCCCTATTTTGGTTATCACAAACAATGTTTCCATAAACATAGGGATGCATACAACTTTTCAAATTACTGTTTTCATTTTCTTTGGGTAAATACGCAGTAGTGGGATTCATGAATATCTATTTTTAAGTTTTTGAGGAAACATAACACTTTTTTGACAATAGCATTATATTCGGGCCTTATAAAATGAATGGGACAACATTACTATACCAGACTTAAAAATTAATAACTTAATACCAGATGATGGGGGAAGGCTTTATTCAAACAATTTTGTGTTACCATTAATAAATACGATATAAAATATAAACCACGTTTTTTATATGACATGACTTAAGGAGCTACCAAGGTAATGTTGCATCTTTTCCCCAAAAGCTCTTTTCCTAAATATTTACCTCTGTGACCTTTATGTTTATTTCTAGGTAAAAACTGTGTTTCAATGGCGAAAATAGCTTTCAAGTCCATGAATAAGAACACGTGTACTTTTATGTATACCTTTCCATTGATCAGAAATATAAGAGGCTGAGAAAATTATACACAGAAAAAATATATATCAGCAAATTTTAATTCAAAGAACATTTTTAAAGGATTTTTAATTAGAAGGATTTTCTCATTAACTGTTAGCATTCAAATATGGCCCATAGAAATCTAAGGTTCGGTTGGGGGCACTGCAGGATTGAGGGACAAGGAAGTCACAGCCGTAGTCTCCATCTCTCCTTTAGTTAGACAGCTCTACTTCTCTCTGTTTTACACAATATAGTTTAATGCAAAAAAAAAAATACATTCTATTCTTTGAAAAAAAATTATTTTGAAGGTATAAAAGTCACTAATTTAGTCAAAGTCCCGAATTTTGCGTAATAGACAAAAAGGGCTCAGAGAGAGTGTACTTTGCCTGAGGTCATGAATCCAACTAGATGCAGACCAGGAATACACGTGTGGTCTTACCAGGCCTAGAGTTCTATGCCCGTTACTTCCTCATAGTCAGGAAAAATACGTGTATTTTAAGAATAACTCAGAGAAAATGAATACATAAAACTTTGTCATGTGGCTCAATAATGTTTAGGTATGAGGCCCACAATAGTAGCTCTAAAACTAAATTACAAATTTTAAAGTCATCAATAAAAATAAAGGAACAGAAATTATGTTAACTCCTTTTAGTAGCAGTCAATTTTTAAGCACAACTTTTTTAAACCACAGGACAGAGAACTCGAAAGAGAAAATCTTTAGGTGAAGCAAGCAAGCTGAAACTGAGGAAATTCTTCCTGAAAGAATTATTTCTTCCAAAGAAAATTTGGTTTATCAAAATCAATCAACAAATGAGTGAACCCATGGTGTGGTTATTTATAGCAAAATTTCAAACCCAACACAGATTTCTCTTTCCCATCTAGCATGCTTTTGCCTAACCTCTCATCATTCGTTGGTATGTACAAAAGACACAATTCACTTTATTTATAATTTAAATCCAGTCAGAAATTATAGGTGAACCTTCACGTCTCACATGTGGACTTATCTCTACCCCTCCCTCCCGACGGGAAGGGAGAATTACCTAACGGGTGAATTTGGGAGAAGGAGCTAAGCAGTGCTTACGTGTTTCTGAATCTCCTCTTTGAAAAAGATGTGCCTGCCCACAGTAACATGAATTTGGGTCTGCTCTCAGCTCTGTGGTAAGCACCCGGCCCCCGGGGTGGGGGTCAAGCAATTGTTTCCTCAATTTACAACTGTGTGGGGAAGTGCCCAATTTAGGAGGAAGCCCAAAGTGGCTAACATAACCTAAATCATATCCTCCAATTTGTTAGTGTGTATTAGTAATAAAGCTACTAAGTTTCTCTCCATCTCCCTGTCTCCTGTGTTCTGAATTTAGAACGAGAAGAGCAGGGTTACTTGCCGCCTACCCAGTGTCACCTGTCACAGCTCCACCGAGAAAAATGACTAGACAGCACTTACAGAAACATTCTCTTCTTCCTTGACTTCATAACTAACGTACATTGTTCAAAGGCCACGCCAACTCGAAAGAGAGAAAAAGTTGAAAGGAACCATTTTAGGAACAAACATAGAAAGTCAGACAAACTGAGGACACAGAGGAGTACATCTGAAATGAAAGAACATGACAAAAGAAGAAAAAAAACTAAGTGAAACAGAGATAAGTAATGTACCTCATAAAGAGTTCAAGGTAACGGTCATAAAGATGCTCCGTGAACTTGGGAGAATGAATGGATCCAGTGATAACATCAACAAAGAGATAGAAAATATAAAAAAGAACCAATCAGAGCTGAAGGATACAATAACAGAAATGACGAATACACTAGAGGGAATCAACAGCAGATAAGAAGATGCAGAAGAACAGATCAACAATTTGCAAGACAGGGTAGTAGAAATCATCCAAGCCAAAAAAAAAAAAAAAAAAAAAGAGAGAATTTTAAAAATGAGGCTAGGTTAAGGGACCTGTGGGACAACATCCAGTGTAATAATACTTGCATTCAAGGGGTTCCAGAAAAAGAAAAGAGAAACGGGCAAAGAACTCATTTGAAGAAATAAAAGCTTCATTTTAAAAATTCAAATATTTGTTTGATTTAGCTATTTATAAAATGCTCTACAATCGCTCAGCAAGATATTTTATGAAAGTTGAAACAAAGGTGGTATAAGTCAAAAAAAAAAGGAAAAAGAAAAAAGAGTGCCATAAGTAAGAAAGCAATTAAAGATGTATTCTCGTGTAAGAAAACAGCAAATCTTTTAACTTAAAAGAGAAATTAACCTTTTTAGTGTTACAAGTTGATTTCATTCATAAAAAGGACTTACCGTGGATTCTTTTTTTTTTTTTTTTTTTTTTTTTTTAAGTAGCCTCCATGCTTAGTGTAGAGCCCAATGCAGGACTTGAACTCATGACCCTGAGATCAAAACCTGAGCTGAGATCAAGAGTTAGACGCTGAACTGACTGAGCCACCCAGGCACCCCCATGGATTCTTCTAAATAGTAAACATTCATAGGTCGTTAAGTGTTTGGAGGACGATCATTCACTGACACACAGGGGTGCAAAAACTGGATTATAGCAAAACTTTCAAATGTTTATGAACCACTGCCAACTGAAAATAAGTCCAAGCATCTGAGTGTACCTGCGGTTAGCAGGCAATAACATTTACTTTCTAAAATCAAATTTAAATGAAAGCTTTTCAAGAAATTTAACATGGGTCAGTCTAGTTATATTTACTGAATAGAGTTAATGCTAGGTGTCTCTTGTGGTGCACCTGGGTGGCTCAGTTGTTTTTAGTGTCCAAATCTTGATTTTGACTCAGGTCATGATCGCATGGTTTTGAGACTGAGCCCCACATTCGGCTCTGTGCTGAGCATGAAACCTGCTTGGGATTCTCTTTCTCCCTCTCCTTTTGCCCCTCCCCTGCATGCACTCACTCATTCTCTCGCTAAAATAAAATAAAAATTAGTATCTCTTGGAAATGAGAGATCAAGGGACTAAAATATATATATAAAATTTACCTCAGTTCTTTCTTAGCACATATAATTATGACTTTTACTTCATATGTATTAGTTACTTAAACAACTCAGAATTTCACCAAATTAAAAGCAACTATTATATCAGATATCTGAAACCCAAACTAAAACAGATAATATAACTCACCTTCCACAAGGAAGTCTCCCAGTAGTCATATGACGGCCGTGGGTTTAAGGTAGGAATCACTAAGTTCCCTCTTGGAGTAAGGTTTCCATTGAGCACTAAATTATTTTCAAAATGTCCACAATAAGGTGGTTCCAGGCCTGGGCTCACACTAAGGGTCCTGAGTAAAGTTTGGTGCTGCTGTCTCTCCTCAAGAAGTTTTGTATTTGCTCTCTGGCAGTCTCTCCTTAGCCCTGTGAAGATTAAAAAAACACAAATACATTTTCTTTTTACCTAAATCTTTCCTAAATGACTTACGTTTTTTAAGTTTCCATAATAGTAAATAGCATTTGCCTTTGAACAGTGTTTTAACACTGAACATGTGACACAGCACACCTACTATCTAAAATTATACTTTTAAAATTGTTCTAAAGAAATGCTTATGATTCCAGGGGGATTCCTAACAATTCAGACCAGGAAAGGGAGAGAAGTGGCTATCAGTGATGTACATGGCTTAACAAATAATACTTGCTGTCTTCTGGAGTGGCTGTACTGACAGGATCCTTCAGGATGCCATTATATATACATACTTATATTTAGGAAACCTGTTCACAGATATAAAACTAAACCATCCCTCAAAGACATTTTCAAGCGTTTGCTTTCACCACTCTTGTACATTTCACTCATTATCTCAAAGAAACTGAGCATCTGACACTGACGAATCATTGAGACCAACAATCTCTAGGGGAGATAGTAGATGGCAGAGTGTGATCAGAAAGAACTAAAACAGCTACAGAGGCAATTAGCTTGTAACAGTCACCAAGGCACTGGAGGCAGAATCTGCCCTTTCTGTCTTCCGTCTTCCACATGCCTCCCTCCCACCACGGTGCTCTTTTTAGCCACTCTGGGAATTATGCTACCCTTCAGCCCTGTGCGAGTCTTTCTGTATTTCACCTGGATGCCTTTATGTAAAGTAGAAAAAGCATAAAGGATGGTTTGTCTCAAGGCCCACTCTAGTAATCATACCAAAGATCACAATCGAGAGAATAAATGTACCAAGCTGCCAGGATGAGTAGTAGTAGTACTTGACCTTTTAGGTTAAAGATGTAATCTTCCAAAAAGAAACTCATCGACATTTCAATTTAGGGTAATTCTGACAAGCAATTTTATAATAATATGCTTCTAAATGAGAAAGCTTCAAACAATGCACTTAAAGACTAGCAGATCCGATCGATGGAAAATATACAGGGCGGGGGGTGCGGGGGGGGGGGGTGGGGGAAGAGGTCCTGTAAAAGCGAAAAAAAGAGGAGGGATGCAAACTGTCCTGGACTAACATTTCAAAGGTAAGTTCACTTAGAAACATCATTTTCCAAAATGACACCATCTAGTTGGCTTGCACTTCCTACTCATCTCATGATCTTGGCTCCACAGACATTATGCTGTGGAGGCAAATTAATAAGCTAAATTTCTTGTCTATGATTCTCTTTTGACTTACCTGTTCAGCTTATTTCTCAAGGACTTTCTAACTTTTAATTCTTCTAGGTAGAGTTGCCTGTAGGTTTCCAACTCTGTTTTAGTAGAATCTTCTTGAGAAGTCTTCATTGTAGAGACCTATTCCAGATCTCTAATTCTAAGTTCCATTTAACTTCTCGCTGAAGCATGAGCATTTTCTCTTAACTGGTCCAAATGTTCTCAAGCTGCTGCTTGTGCCTAAAGCAAATTAACAGGATAGTTTTAAAATAGCTATAATCTGAATAATTAATTATACCTGTTTCCTTTAGTTCGGAGTCAATGATTCAGAGAGCAATTTTAAATGAAAAAAAGCTCAAGTGTAAAATATTTATCATCAATGTCAACTGAATTAAATATGATTTATAAAATTAAAGTTCAATCATTCTTGTATTAGTATTCACGCAATCTGATAATTCAAATAATAGAATCAATGACAAAAATTTAGAAGTCAACAATAAACTTAATAATCCAAGTACAGTGCAATTTTTAAATCATAATTTTTCTTTTCCTCTTAATAGTGAGACTAGTTGTTTAAACCATCATTTTTTCTTATCCTCTAGATTTAGTAGGAATAACGATGAAAACTGAAATGTTTAAAGGGAGGAACAAATGCCTCCAGGAATCTACAAATTACCATAAAGCAAGTAGAGGAAACCCCTACAATACATCTATCCAAAATGTAATTTGCAGTGAAATGAATTACAGCACATTACAGATCAATCAATTAACCTGTAAAAACAGGTCGACTTCGTGTCATTTTTCTACTATGTCCAGTCGTGCTCTTTCTTCAATCTCCCGTTTATACTCTTCCACTTGACCGCGTTCTACCATATTCATTTCCATAAATTGTTTCAATTTTACTACTTCTTGCTGTAACTTCTTGTTATTGCTCTCTAGTTTTTCACGTTCTTCTTCGAAAGCTTTCATTGATAATAACTCTTGTTGAAGAACTTGATTTTTTTTGCATCCAGGTGTAGACATTTTGAAGATGTAGTTTCCAGTTCTGTTGTAAAGACATCAGCCTGCATGAATAAAACACTATAGTTTGGAAGTGGAGTGAAAAGAGTCTAACTCAAAACTACTATCAAAATGTGTTTTTCAGATTTTAAGTAATCTCTACGCCCAGTGTGAGGCTTGAACTCACAATCTCAAGATCAAGAGTAACTGAGCCAGCCAGGCACTCAAATTTTTAAATAAACTCATTTGCAATAAAATGTTACCTGTCTTAGTATGTGGAACCATAAACAACTCAGAAAATCAAGAGACACGTTAAAGACATCAGGTGTTACTGAAATAGATCTTTGCTATCATTCTCTTTACTACACATTTGCACTTGATTCTATACTTTTATTTTTCTATGATTTTTTCATATCTTTCTTTCATACAATAAGTCCCCTCTTAGGAGAAAGTCTCTTAGCCCTTCCCGCATCTTAACACTCCATAACTTTTAAAGACGTTTTAGCAATATCATATTGACTTATGTATGCCCAAGTCAAAAAATACGTCTCAAGATAAGACTCTGAAAATAAGACTCTAACTCATGAATCTAGAAGTAATGATTCTAATGCCACGGCCTGTTTCTGAACAGCAAATGTTTTATGCTAATTTGAACTGCATTCCCAGGAGAAATGATTCTCTGGGATGTGTTAAGAAATCACATCTCCCAGTATAAAACTTTAATTGAATGATCCACGTATTTTTTTGAGGCAAAAACAAAAATTTAATTCAATACTGTTATCTTGTAATCCTTTGTTACTTTCTAGAAAATAAGAGATAATACTAAACAACAACAACAACAACGACAAAACTGGCTGGAGTTTCAGTGATGCTGAGTTGGGAAGGACTTCCATCCATTCTATATGATTGGTAAGACAGGGTGAGTGGATGTGGTGGTTTTATAAATTCGTTGATACTTCTGTGAAAATCCCTCCCCTTAAATATATGCTGGCTTCAGTAACTGGTTTCTAGTGAACAGAATATGCAGAACTGCTGTGATATTTAAGGCCAGCCTAGAAAATGTGATACAGCTTCCATCTTTCTTTCTCTAGGGAAGCTCACCCTTAGAACCCAGCCACCACGTTGTGAGGAATACCAGGCTACCTAGTGAGTCTTCATGTACATACTCCAGCTGAGACTAGCCAACGTCCTAGCCAAGGCCAGCCTCAACAGCCAAACACGTGTGTGAACAAGCCTTTAGATGATTCTAGTCTCCAGCTTCCAGTTATGCCAGCTGATGCCAAATGAAGAAGAAATGAGTTGCCCTACTCTGCTCTCCCTAAACTAAAGACTGGTGAACAAGAGACATGCTGTTTTGAACTACTAGGTTTTGAGGTGGCTTATTAGGCAGCAGTAAATTGCTACCACAGATACTGATACTAAAAATGGTGTGCTGCTATTCAAAAAAACCTAAAACTAAACTTCCTTTGAACCAGGAGGTAGGCTGAACCTGGAAAGATGTAGAAAAGCATAAGAATGAGACCGAAAAAGGGCCTCCACAAGACTCTTAGTGGAAACCTGATGGCCTGTGAAGAGGCTGACAGCAAGGGTTTCTAAGCAAGTGAAGAAAATGACACTGGAGGAAAGGGAAGTCATGCTACAAAATACCTGAAAGTAAAACGGATAGGAAAGAGAAACTAAAGAAAGACTATGCAACTGCAAGGAACCAGGACTTACTGGGTTCAAGTATCTGTTTCTCGTTT